>NC_031983.2:6942368-7259701 GCF_001858045.2 Oreochromis niloticus | reverse complement strand
GAAGGGAAAGACAGCATCCAGCCATGTGCTCCCCATATGCTTCACACAAAGAGTGAGGGCTTTGGATTTCCGCTGTGATGCTTCAAACAGGCAAATCTCTCACCATCATTCTTCCACTATCAGCTCCTTTCAGTCTAATCTAGGAATGTGTTTGTACAAGTTAGGTAAGCAGAGGTCAGACGATTTTCAACCAGATGAGAGAGACATCAATAAAGAGAGCACGATGTGAAAGTGAAAATTGAAAATGATCTTACTATAAACTTGAATGTGTAACAAAAGCCACATATTTTAGGTAACAAACGCAGATTTGGCAACAAATATGAAGACTCAAAAAAATGACCCAAAACAAAACAAAACAAAACAAAACAACAACAAAAAACACTTGAAAGCATGTTCCTATTTACATTTCCCAGGAATCACTGGACAAGCTCCACCGTGGCTATTATTTTTAGACCACTACCTGGAAAGGCAGTGTGTTTATTGCTTTTATAGCCATGACAGCATGACTCCTATGGCATATTGATATGTTTTAACTTATCAAATTTAGTGGATGACTAAGTAACTGCAAAACTAAAGACATTTCCATCAGCTCAGCTGTAGTTTGTATTTATTACAAAACCAGTGTGTCTACAGGTTTTGTACTAATTTGTAGATGCTGTCACTAATTAGCCATTATAGCGTATCTAGCTACAACTAGTTACGGAGCATTCCCGAATAAGTCAGAATTTCCGAGTTCCCAGTCGGAATTGAATCTGAAATGCCCACCAACACTCCAAGATGGCAGCAGGATACATAAAGAGCAGTAAAACAGTAAAACCTTTGTGAATTGTGACTCACTAAATAAACCATATGAAGAGCACTGAAAAGGCTCTATCCATGATTGTGCTGCCGGGTGTTTTTAAGTGCAATCTAAAGACTCTACTTTGCTAATTACCAAAACAAATCCTGTTTCTTCTCGATTTTTCTGGAACGTGCTAACTTGGGAGTGATGTTACTCCCAACTTTCGACATCTGAGTTCCAAGATTTTGGAAATGCGTAGAGGAGCTAGCATGGCTGTAGTCTAACTGAATATTAAAGCTGTTGTACTGTTTACTTAATTTAAGTAAAACACAACTTTTTATATTCATATCTAAGTAAGTTCTTGTAAGATCCTTGAGTCTGGATCATTAATACACTGCAGATACAAAAAAGATTATTAATTTATTAATTAAGGGGGAAAAAATAAAACAATAAGCTCATCACAGAGCTTTCCTTCTCCTTCCCTCTCACCCTCTGTCTGCAAGGCCCCATGTGGCTGATATGAAGGATTAGGACACTCCAGTTGGCCAGCATGCCTGTGTACCATGTGACCCCTGAACATCAGCAACAGGATTAAGGAGCTTGAAGATAATTTATTAGCAGAGATGTTCAGCAAGGCAGACACTTCATAAGAAC
Organism: Oreochromis niloticus; assembly: GCF_001858045.2. Taxonomy (NCBI): domain Eukaryota; kingdom Metazoa; phylum Chordata; class Actinopteri; order Cichliformes; family Cichlidae; genus Oreochromis; species Oreochromis niloticus. The sequence continues at coordinate 7,258,266 of NC_031983.2, read as the reverse complement.
TGACAGAGGCCACAGTGAGCCTGAAACATGATGAACACAAATGTTCTTTCATATTATGGTTACCTCTAAGTCTGTGTGTCTTAATACCAAAGTGTTATTGGTAGGCAGGTAAGCGATACAAGCACAAAAGGTACGTTCCACAAGTATCAGTCTGGACAGGCAGAAAAATCTTATTTTTCCAGATATCAGTGTGACAAACTCACTGATTAAAAAGCAAAGTAGCTGCTATTTCCAATTCAAGATAAAAATAAATAAATAAATACAGTATAACATTCTGTTCTGTTTTTTTATTGTTTTGGGGGTTTTTTGTCTGTGAGTTGTGTGCTCATTACAGGATTTGGTTTTATACATGAGTGAATCGAGTGCATTTTGTCAACTGGTTTCCTGTAAAAGTATAATGAGCTTGAGTTCCTGGTGTTCCTGGTCACAAATGTGCCAAGGTGGCCAACGGCTGAAGTGGCAGCCCTCAAATTCCTGCTCTGGTTAACGAGTCAGTCCCTCATCTGTTTGTTCCAAACAAACCGGAAACATCGCTTCTAAAACAGCGACGACAGACTGAAACATAAATGAGGATATTTGTGATTTATTGCTGTACTGGATGTTTCGCAGTGGCGTGAGTGAGTGACTTCTAACATTTAGACGTGAAACTCACAGAGAGATTACAACCATGTAATTAAAAGTCTCTGACTCATAATCTATCATTATTAGCCATGTTTGCAGGACCTTGCACAAATGTTTCATCATATCAATACCTCATATTATTCTTCTCACAAAATTAGCTTAGCTACAACAGCTCGCATCACCCTCCGTGTGTGTTCTGCATCGTGACCTTGATGTCATTTCAGTGGAATATGACATAATGAGACGTGAGGTTTGAAGGAAATGAACGAGACAGAGACACATCAAATTAACAACATTCTTGATATATATTTAGGAGAGAATTTTATTGTTTCCCAGTGGTAATCTTTCACAGCTGCTCCAGTGTCGGTGGTGAACAAACCAGGCAGACATAAATTTGATCTAAACCTAGAGAAGTCAACAAAACAAGACGAGAACAGGTCATCGCTGAGGAATGCAGGAATTTTCTAGGAACCTCATGTGGGAGTGTGGCGATAAAGTGTAGTATTAAAATCATGTTTTATGAGCAACGGGATTATAGGGATGAGCATGTCGAAGGGGAGTGGAAGCTAAAATATTTATTGTCTGGAAAATTTATTTTCCAAATGGTTTAAAGAATTGTGTAATTGCTACATAGCATAGGTGTAAATACAGAACCCAGTGATTCAGAGACTCAAGTGTCCTCCTGTTACTGATTCCTTCTGCACTATATTTCACCAGCCCTCCACAAGCAATAAAAGCTATATCTCAAAGTGAGGCTTACTGTGTGTGTGTGTGTGTGTCTGTCTGTGTGTTGCACAGTGCAACAACATAAAACCTTTCTCCTTGATCTTTTTGTGGAACATTAGTGAGCAATCTGAGATGTGATACTCTTGCACCTACACACGTGTGATTCATTGTCATGAGCCATGAGCTTAAGAGAGGGGCTGAAAACTGGGGGCTAAATGTTGGAAGAGCTGGAAGTAGCCTTAATGTATTGCAGTATTTGTGTGGGTGGAATACATATGTGTAAACTTTAAAAAAAAAAAAAGCAAGCAAAGAGATAAAATGAGCTGCTACCGTTTCATGCACCAGATCGTTGGTCATTCAAGCTTTATTCAAGCAACCAGTTCACTGCCTTGTATTTCTTGTCATATGCACAACAGCTATGTCACACTCACACATGATAGATAGATAGATAGATAGATAGATAGATAGATAGATAGATAGATAGATAGATAGATAGATAGATAGAAGCAGAAAAGATTTTGAACATTTGAACAAGAGCGATTTAAAACTGAGCAGAAAACTGGCAAAAAATACCTAAAATAAATAGAAAACGTGGAGCACGTGGAACAAAGGGGGCATTCAGGTTTTCTAAAACATGCTTGCCAAAAAGCTTAGTGCGATATATTTCTAAATAAAAGCTGTACCTTTGTTCACTGTAAATTGCAACAATGTCACAAGTGTTTCCTTTTAGCAGCAGAATGTCACTATTAGCATTAAAAATGAAAAACAACCAGAAACCAATGTGTTTGTTTGTCCATGGCACTTCACACATGACTCCTGCATGAAGCTGGATTTTCAGCTAAATATTAAAAACAAAGCTGTTGCATCTGTAAAGAAAGAAAGAGTCAGTCAGAAAATGAATTAGTAAAGTTGTAGTCTAGGAATAAAAGAAGCCAGTGTGGCTGACTGGGGCTTATTTCCTACACTGTGTGTATTCGGGATGTCTTGTTTATAGAACTTTACTGTTATTCATTCAGTTTGTTCAAATCGGTAATTTAAAGCCCTTTTCTTTCCAAGTGTTTGTGACTTTAGTCTTCATAACTGACACGTCATTCATCAAGTCTATTTATTCTGTGATTGTAGGATCACTCACCAATTGGCAACCTAGAGATGTGCAGTTAACCTCCTCGGCCTGCTGCAGCTGCTTTTACAAAAACTGTTTTCTTTGTTCATAGTTTTCAAATTTCTTTTTTAAGTGCTGTGAATCTAAGGCTCTGCCAGGGGCCGTGTGTCTGTCATGCTTGTTGAGACTGCTCAAGACCATCACCAACAGACACAAAAATGCACAGCTTTCTTAAATGAACGGTCAAAGCTCACATAAACGTCCTGCCTGAAATGCATTTAATATAATTTCTCTGTGATGCAGACCTTTATGTCGGCTAAGACGTCTTGTAAAAGTTCAAGGAAAACTCTTGAATAATTCTTGGCTTTAAATTTATGTGGCCAAATTATTTTAGGACTGAGGCTTGATCATGTACTTAAGAGCTCTATTGTTTCCAGTAAAAACAAAGCCACAGAGTAGAATACGCTGGATATTGCTCTCTGTCACGCCACTAACATCTTAAGCACACGCCAGCGAAGACAAAGCAGAGAGCAAGAGCAGAGCTGATCCGATTTGCAGAGGAGAGCGACTTTGTCAAAATGGCTCCATAAAGCATAATTCAGATGAAATGTGAGCTCCCAATCACAGATTCTTCTTTTGTTATTTATTTTTTTTACATCAAACGCAGGGAAAGTTTGCGGGTGCATGTGTGGCGGTGCTTTTGTAAATGCAATCTGTGCGATAGAGCACAAACTTCATAAAGAAATAACAGACAGAAAGATCTATGAGTTTAAAATCGTATGATAGGAGAGAGGTGAGCGTTCCTTCACACTCTAAACATGATGAAATACCCTTGAAGTGATACAAAAGAAACAAAAGAAAAATATATTGCATTACATTTTTTCTTTAAGAAAAAAATCTCCTCTTTTTAAATTTTAAAAAAGTTCTTTTATTTTTCAGTATCTAGCATAACTAAATGAAATGTTGGTAAAACTGGCAGATATAAAAGAAAGCTTCAAACATCTTTTGGGGGTTTTTTGTGCTCGAAAATATAAAGTGTGTATGTAGACTATACCAACAAAAAGTGGACATATGACATAATGTCACCTTAATTTTTTAGAAAGCTTTGGCTGCAGATAAACCGTCTCCTGCATGGTTTGTTTGTTACAGATATTATTAAAAAGTTATACAAGTAAAGTAATTTTATGTAAGAACCAAATATGAAAAATCTGTAGCCTACGTTTGCTGGCACACTGCACAGTCTACTCATTCAATAAAGCATCCATTGATACACAGAAACAATGAATATTCATTGCAAATCATTTGTCATGCTGTTCACTTGTATGAAAACATTCTGGATCAGCTCCATCACTCATCACTCCGACACCCGGGACTCTGTAAAAGCTTTTCTCTTCGGCGTGAAATAGTTTTTGTTTTTCTTTGTTTTTCTTTTTCAGTTTTCATACATATTCAGTCTTGATTTTTTTTCCACCTACCTCACCACTAGAAGGGATAAGAATGGATTTGTTAGCAGCACAGTTTCTGGAATATGGGCTGATTTGATTAAGAGGCAACTAATTACCGAACACCTCCTGTGGTACCTGCTGGGATTTTGTAGTTTTTACAAAAACAAACCATCGAGAATGCTTTTGTGAATCATTCCTAAAATGTTTGCCAGTTCTAAATATTTGAGTTTTTGCCAACTAGTATTTGTTCATCGGGGATCTTCTAAGGTTCAACGGGGACTTTGTTAACTAGCGTGCTCCAACTTGAGTCATATGACGCAGCTTTCCTAAAGTCGTGTAAGTCAGAGCGAGATTATAGACTATGACAAGTAATGAAAACTTGATATTAACTCTGGGGAAACTTCTGGAAATGTTTTGGAATTCAAATGTAAAGTAAGTGTGGGAACTCTGCAGACACACGGTTTGGGAATACTTAGAGCGGCCCCGACAAGGAAAGTTTTCCTTCTGTTCTTCTTGCACAATATCTACCAAATCCGAGATCACGAAGCTCATGTGAGGTTTAAACTCAGACGGATTCGTTCAGCCGCTGCCAGAAATTTCTGGCTATCTAATTTCTTGGCCCTAACGAGTCTGTGATTGATGAGACTTCAACGCATGGCAGTGGAGCACTGATGCAAAAGAAGACCTTCCTCAGCCAGCCTGTGACCAGGCTTGGGTGAGAAACTATTCCAAATACCTCTCCGTATGGGATTTATATGTTTTGGAATGACAGGGAGATGGCAAATCAGGACAGTTTAAAGAATATCAAGCGAGCTGTCAGTCACAGTGAAGTCTAAATCATTAGCTCGGTCACTTTACTGAGATTAATAAACTATTTGGTGCTTTGTTGCAAAACTATCTTTCACTATGTAAAAGAGTCAACCCCATCTGGCGCCTACATCGGCTAAAATAAACCACAGACATGACTTGCAAATAGTTTTTCATCAACGTCCAGTGAACTCTGACAACCTGATTTTTTCTTTAACCTAACAAGCCAGTGATTGATGACATTTCAGCTAACAGCAGCAGAGAAATAGGCAAAGAGAAGTCTCATGCAGCAGAGCAGAAGAAAAACATTTAGATGTAAAATCTTTCATCTGCAGCCACTAGTGGCACACATCCCCGTGTATATGTGTGTCTGGGTGGAGGGAAAAGTTCACTCTGTGTGTGGACTCTGAGTCAGACCTGGGCCATGAATGTATGTGCAAAGATTTTTTTTTATTGTAGTTTGATTTAGCCTACTTTAAAGCCAGATGGGTGGGTTTTTCACCACATATGACAACAACATGAGCGCCAGAAAGTTATTCACCAACCACAAAAGAGTGTCGAACTTCATGCGATGCTGTTTGCCGTGACTGACAATTTATCTAACAAAATCTGATGCTATTAACTCCACCCAGCTAGTGCTGCAAGTAAGAAAACAAACGCATTAAGTAAGAATCATTTGCAGATAGCATTTAAGATTTTAATTTAGTGAATGTGTGTGTGTGCAGCAGGGGATGCAAGTCTGTGAGGAGCAGCAGAGGAGCAGTGTGGTTTTAATTAGGCGGCTGCTGCAGCATTGCGGGTTGGGACGCGGTGCCAGGACGTCCCGGGAGAAACAGCGCTGACGCCTTTGAGGCCTGCCAAGCACGGCCACAGCCTATCCCAGAATGCCTCTGTCACCGTCACCGTGGGGAATGGCGGGGCCACAGAACATCTGAGAAAACAATCATTTTCACCCCACCGTCGCTACGGAAACACTCCCATTTTTCTGCTCTGGGAGACGGGGGAAGGCAAACAGGCTGGGTCGCTGTCTGTTTGCTAGACGTTTGGGTTCTCTTCTCCGACAAGCTGCAAAATGATACGTCACATTTGATTTCGTACAGGCTGGGTGCATCGCATCCAGAAAAAACGTGGTGAAAACAAGAGGAGAGCTTTGATTCCTCAGCGAAGGCTTGCAAAAGGGAAAATTTGCTTCCCTTATGTTCGTGCATAAATATTTTATGAATATGCTGTAGTCAAAGTTGCTGAAAAAAGGACTGCTTCTGTTTTTCCAAGTTGTCGACAGCTCTGGCAGGTCCGCTGATGTCAGTGCTAGCTCACTTCAGCTGATGATTCAGCTGATACACGACTACCAACTGGCAAATCTCATATAGGACATGCTATTTAAGCTGCAAGCTGCTTGGCAACCCAAGCCACCCCAGGTTCTCTTTTTCATACCGTGTCTAACTTAATTGGTGTCATAATGTTTGTCACTTATGCCTTCACTCTTTATACTCGGGTTCTTGCTGCTTCTCTCATAAAGCCATACGACCAAATATACACTGCTGCAGATGGAAAGAAACCAGACAGGTCCCATTCAGCACCAAATGGCTAACAGACTAAATCTGTCACAAAGTCACAAAACAAAGCCATGTCAGTTTTTTAAGGTTACGTTGTGTCAGATTTTTGTGGGGATGTTCTCCAGCTGGAATCAAACCAGCAACCTTTTGCTTGCCACGCAAATCTGCTAACCTCTATGCATGCATCTTTAAAGTCAGCTGTTTTTTGGAAAGTAAAGAACTTAAAAAACCTATTTTTCATGTTTTTACTTGGAACATAGCTAAAAAGTCGAGCAGCTGTTAGCATAAAGACTGCTAACAGTGCAGGTACATGCTGCATATATATTGCCACAGATATTAATAAAAATAATCTCTTTCACTGATGCATGTAATTGGCACATATTTGAATATGAGTGAATGAGACTCAAACACTGTTTTAATACTGTTTGTTTGTTCAGTGGCTTTAATGTTGCTGTCCACAGCAGTGATTCAGCCTTGTTCCTCCTGGATGATGACCTCTGAATTACTCATGCTGCTGTGGCAAGTTAAAATAACAACAAACTCATGGTCTTAGTATTGATATTCTGTGATTTATTAGATACGTTTAAGACTTTTTTTTATAATAGTAAAAGAACTCATTGTGTAAATATAAGGGGGTTAAACTTAAAAAGCTAATAAGTGTTATCTGTGATCTATGAAGTGGTCTGAATCAGGTCATCTGAGATCGATTGCTTAGCTAGGGGAAATCAAGGTATTTTCCTCATTCAAGTAAAAGTACTCAGTGAGGAAACACCAGCTCGTTACTTTTGTGATTGTTTTCTCCTCTTCGGGGGCGTAACACTAACATACAGGAAACACCGTTAAAAATAATTCATCTATGGATCAAACTTACCTCTGCCTTTTCTTCATTCTCCCAAAGCAGTCAGGCAGACGAACACCCAGGGGAACGAGTACCTTTTATTAGTTCCTGAAGGGTAAGACAGTAGGTAGAGGGGTGTTGTTTATTTTGCTAGTAAAATGTATGTATTTATTGATTGATATTCATGGTATGTCTTTATTTTGGGGGGCATTTGGGGGTTTCTAAAAATGGGGTTCTTACAAATAGTTTGAAAAGATCCATTTAGTGTGTTAGTTGCTATGAACTGACTGACTGACTTGAATTGACTGTTTCTTCTGTCGTTTGTTGGGCCGCTTGACCAAGCTCATATAGCATCATGCATCTAGAGATCTTGCTGAGAATCCCGCAGTTATCCTACCATCAGAAGATGGTACACTGTGGTCATAAAAGGATGGGGATGCACAGCAACAGCACTCAGGTACAGCAGGCTGTGACACTTAACGATGCACTACAAAATTACTACTTCACCCAGAGAACTTGATATTTTCTCTTTGTTAAAGAGCGTTCTCTGTAAACCTTGAGATGTTTCTGTGGATAAATCGCCGCAGATCAGCAGTTGCTAAAATACTCTGACCATTCCGCTTGACAACATCAAACAAAAATGCCACATTCAAAGTCACTCCAATCACCTTTCTTCCCGATTGTGCTTGGTTCGATCCTCAGCAGGCCATCTTGACCACATCTACATGCCTAAATGCATGTTGTGGCCATGCGACTGGCTGATTAAATATTTGCATTAATAACCAGTTTAACAAGTTCACCCAATAAAGTGAATCAATATGGGTTTCATAACAACCAATAAGACACTTTCAGTGGAACAATAACATCTCAGTTGAGTGAATTGTTTTCATTTTTCATATAATCTAAATGAGATGGCTGAGTAGTGTCAGTGGGTGGACTACATTGATTTGGTTCTTTTGGATGCTTGATTAAAATCTCCACAGAGCTGCCATGACTCTCAGATGTCACCCATCACTGCCTGATGATGACACCACTGCATCGCCTTGAAAGCAATCCTCACTCAGACAAGCCCCACCTGCCTCTGCCTCGCACGCTGTCACGAAAACCGAAAAATGCTGTTTTACTGTATTTTTTCAGCACTGTCTCAACATACATCACTAATGCTGGGAGTTCTTGCAACAACAAAAAAAGAAAGACAGAAAAAATCACAATATGGACTCAAAGTGGAGCCATTTGTGGAGCACTGCAATTACATGAGGAGCAGATGGGGTGGGGGGCAAAGAAAAATGGGGCCTGTGGGTTGACTAATGAATACCCTGGGGGATTCTCTCTCATCGTGGCGGAAGAATGAAAGTATGATGGTGCAAACGACATTCAAGCTTTCTTTTATGTGCGACAATTCCCCCTCCCTCTCCCTGAGTGAACATTAAAGGAGGATGAGCACTGAAAACAAATAGGCAGCCCTTGACTGTGATTATATGTTTGAGCAAATTGGAATCAGAGTACAAAGGAAAGCCACACTTAGTTTGGGACCTGTAATAGATTCTTCATGGACGAGAGTATTCACGGCTGTGTCTGCGTGTATGTGTCCGAGATGACAGCACCTACCAGGAGGCCGGTATAAACCTTAGCCATCACACACTGACTATAATTGGCCCTGAGTAAGAAGGAAGCGGATATTCAACATTTGTTTCCATGTTACCACTACACATGATCAGTCCCACATCGTAAGACAACTGCTCTCAGCTGATGCCCTTTCAAAATGTACGCTGGATAATTGGGTAATCGCCTCCTATCCCTTTATTACCCACATTTTCTGTATGTCATTCCCCCTGACAGCCACTATAAATATAAAAGGCCCAAACCAAAACTTAAAAAAAGATGAGACTTACCTTTCAAAATAAATGCATCAATCATGGCGGATGGCTCTATCAGTGAACAAATACTCCAGCAAAATTCGGCTCTCACATGAATAATACATCTGCTGTGGGAGATGCTTTACTCAGGTGCAAGCATGTATACCAAAGTCTCACAATACTCTGTGACAAGTAAACATTTTTGGTGGAGGCAGGCAGGAAAAGAGGGGTTAAACGCCAGCGTGCCACTGTTTAATTTATTCTCTGATGAATATTTAATTGCTACAGCAGGATGGCCGATCTCTGCAGCTGAGGTGGGAAAAGGGAGACTCCACCAACGCTCGCGTTTGATGGAAGTTCAGCTCGCTTTCATCACGTTTCAGGCGCTTGTCACAGCCCCGCAGCTGGAAGCAGGCGCTGAGGTAACGTCACAGGAGGGTTACAGTAAATTTCTTAAGTAGAACGCACACGTGTGATTATGCATCTATAAACCAGCTTTTAAGGCTATGGGGATCTGAGGCGAACGAAATAGTGGACTCTAAGTCTTCGGCGACGTCGGACGCAACCTTCAGCGAGCATCCCCTCTTGTCATCAAGTGCAGAGATAAGCTGAAGCATGAAGGGATGTGACGCTCCGAGATCAAAACTAGATTATGTCACTTTGTCGGCGCTGCGATAAAAGCGCATGCTACATTATTTTACAAGTCTAATTAGCCCTGCTAATTACCATCCCATGTGGATTTTTGCCAGTGTGACGCTTGCCTTGAGAGCACAGTGCCCGTCCCCACGCATGCATGATTAGGGCATGGTCACAGGCACTTGCTTTAGCAGAGGTTAATAAGGGTGGGTACTGTAGGAATTTTAGGAGGCGGGTGGCAAGCTCTTACACGGTGGATGGAGAGAGTGCAGCGGTACATCGACTCTGTATGTGTGCGACGTGAAGAAAAATGAAAAGCTGAAATAAGCTTCCAGAATCCAGCTTTTAATGGTATTTCTGCTTCATTGGATAACAGAGCTGAGAATGACAGGAATCACTGAGGAGAGAGACTCAGTGTGCGATGTGGGTCAGGCATCAAACTCCCAGCAGCACACCCACTAAACACCCAGTTTTGCAGAACTTTTTTTTTTTTTTGCAGATGTACTGTTAGATCCCTAATATGTATTTCTTTAAGGGATATTTTTTTTAAAAGCATTAATGATTGGGAAAGCAGCATTTTCTACCCTTCTTTGTAGATGGAATTAAGAGACTCGTTCAAGGTGCAAGAGCAGAACGTGGCGAGCTGAGTGGAGATGCTGGCATGCAATCATTTTTCTGTCAGAAGCAGTAAACTGTGCAAAAAGGCACAATGGGACGGTGACGGGCGAGCACGTAGCACAGAGGGCCGACTTAAACTAAATGAACTGTGACCCTTGAAGAACGTAGCAGTAACCAATCACACCTGACAACTGTCATGTAGCTATTTTAATATTTTAAATAAATGTAAATTGCTGCTTGTTATTCCTGTGAAACTCTCCAGTAAGATGTACCTCCTGAACTCATGCGTATCAGCGCGAGTTGAAATAGCAGCAATTGCAGACACATGCAATAAATTGCATCTGGATTGACATCCAAATGGATCCAGACTTGCAGGTGAGAGATTCCCAGAGGCTCCCTGCTGGCTTAGCAGTGCTCTGGGTTTCTACATGAAGTTCACATGAGTGCCTGATGGCTGAACAGTCACATGTCTTTTAAGTCCCTTTACATGTGGACTGTGCCAAGGTTTCATCTGTGACTAATTGCATTGCGTTTGCTTCCTACCTCACAGGACACATTCAATCAAGTGCTCTGGCTTACAATTAAAATATGATAATTCTTCATCTATCTAATTTCAGTTTTATTCACGGTAAGATGGAATGGGACTGTGAGAGGGAACCACTGAGTGTTTGGACCTTATCCATTCATTTATGTTGATAAATAGCACCAGTATTGTAGACCTTTGGTTCACGTGGCCCCTTAAGTAGGTGGGAAAAAATGCAACATCCACATTTTGATCTCACTCCCCCGTGGTTACACTGAACAGGTGACATATGCAGAACATTTGTGGAGTAGATGCTGCAACACTGTACCTCTGCTGTGGTAAATGAACCTGGTTACATCATGCATGAGGCAGAGTATGAGTTACGCGTATCTGCTAAGCAAAAAATTAAAAATTCAAGACAAACTAGTCTTCCCTTTGGTCCTTTTACATAGTAATGGTACAGAAGCTCTGAGAGGTCAAACGTACTGCAATTTAAGAAGACTCCAGCAAATAGAAAAATACCTCAAAGACACACAAAACACAGCAGAAGCTGAATAAAACACAATGACAACAGAAAAACAGCCTCAGAAGTGTTTTTTGGGGAGACAATAACGTAACAGAGTAGCCATGCAAGTGACAAACTAACAATAAACTGCTTATAGCAAACATGTATCTACAGTATTATAAGAATTATGGGATTAAAACACACATTACCTTGCGTCTTTTTCTTCCTCACAACACTTCCAGCAACACTTCTTTTGTGTTTTGTGTGCTTTTGCAGAGTTGCAGTGCATTTGACCTCTTGGGGCCACCGTATAATGACTTAGAAAATGTTCTCTCATTTATTTTTAATGAGGCTTCCAGAAAACAGGAAATGACTGTCATAGCTTTATTTTTTGCCAGAACCAGTAGTAGCTGCTCATTGATCTCATCCCTGCATGCTGTAGCCTGTCAACATTAACGTACCCATATTTCATACGCTGAGTAAAAAGTACCTTCATCAGCTCTGTACTAGTTCAGAAAACTGAAGACACAACACAGTCTTGAAGCAAAATGTCATAATTGTGTTTTGCCTATGTTTTAAACAGCCTTTATGATACACATGATGCCAAAAATAAAAACATATATATTTGTTTCCCGTATCCTAAATGTTTGATTTTGCCTAGTCCTTAAAGTGTGCTAACCCCTGAAACCACTTTAAGGACTAATGCACATCAGCCATAATGACCTTGCAGGTGTGCCGCTAACAACCTGCCAAAAAACTGTTGTGATTTTAAAATGAAAACCAATTTGGAGGAATTGTGATTGAACACCGAAACCAGGAAGGACAAGCAGCTGGCATTTTCTAAGAACAAGTTTCCCCCATCTTGAAAGGCTTCGTTTTAAAACGCTATCCATTTAGCCAAAACGTGTCACCAGATGGTGACTCTTAAAGTGAAGAAAAACACATAGTTAAATGATATGTATTGCACATGAAGACGGCGGGAATCTTTAATTGCGTGTCTTGTCTCCACGCCAGCAATCAGTTTGTCAGAGATGGCGAATCCGTTTGGTTTCAAATGAACCTCTGAGATTTTTTATGCCTCCTGTTGTGTTTGGGCTTGCAGTAGTTATAGTGGATGAAAAGGAGGTAGGTTGGGGTGGGGTAGCGGGTAGGGTGCGGGGGCACCCCAACAGTAAAGGTGGCATTAAGAGACAGGAGGTGAAATGGAACCCACACATTGAAAGGAGATGAGAGCTCTGAGGTGCACAGTGGGCTTTTTTTTCTGTCCCATCACACCTGTTTACAAGAGGAAATGGTGATGTCACCCACTTCACACTTTGGGACAATGGTGGCTGGAAGAAAGCAACAGGTCGAGAAGGGCGGTGGGAGTAGGGAGAAGGAAGGGAGGGGTTGTCAAAGGGGCTGAAGAAGCTCTCTGTTTTATTTACCATGGATACTATGTTTTGGCCCCTCTGCTTGAGCACAATAACACTCGCCGCTTCAAGTTCCTGCCGTCCCTCTATTCTCTCTTTCCTTCCTTTAATTCTGTACCAGCCTCTCCTCATACATCATATGGCTTGGGCTCAAAGACATGAATTTCCCATCTATTGAGACTTCTCTGTAATTACCTTAAGGGGAGAAGGTGGGGGTGAGGGGGGTGTAAAACGGGGAAGTGAAGACTTGTTGGGGGGGGGGGGGGGGCACATATTAAAAGTGCCTGAAAAAGAAATACTCTGCATTCTTCTATCACTCTTCACAAATGCAATAAAAGGATGAAGAGGAGTTGGGGAGGGGTGGGTTGGTGGGTGAGCGGGTGTTGGGTATGAGTGTACATAAAATTGGGGTGCGTTCCAGGAGAGTCGGTCCCCAGAGGGACTCTGAATAAATTAATCACAGCGATTGGCTTTCTCTCTCTCTCTCCCTTTTTTTTATCCACCTCCTTTCCTCTTGCGGAATGCTGTCATCTAATTGGGCCTTGCATCTGCACGGGGTTCTGATTGGCCGAGAGGGATTGTGAGAACCTGAAGACCCCGGCCAACGAGGCTGACAGGGGCTCAAAGGGCAGCTTCTCTCCCCAGATTGAATATAGAGAAGCTGGGGGGGTGGGGTTAGAAGAGGGGACACTATTATACGGCTACTAATGGAGCGGCGGATTTGGAGTGGGATAATTAAAACCAATGGAGATGGTGGGAGTGTGGGCTGAGAAAGTGTGTGTGTGTCTGTGTGTGTTTTTACGTGCGCAATGTTCACATGTTTGTAGGAGAGGAAGAAAGAGCGAGAGGCCATGAGAGGCAAAAGACTGAGAGGAGCGAGAGAGGGAGAGGGTGAACCCCAACAACAAAAGCAGGGATGTGTCCCCCCTGCCTGCTGTGGGCTCCCAATGGCCAGACATCTGCCTCATTATAGCCTGCACTTCACTGCATGCTGCCCATTGTCTGCAGCCATTCTGTTTGTGCACACCATTCTGAGGCCAGCAGAAATAGCTGCACAGCCACAGGTTCTGTTAACACAGAGTGAGTGGTGGCATGGAGGAAGTGTTTTGTTTTGAAAAACCTTCCTTGAAAAAGTCCATTGCTAGAGAGAGACAGGGAAACAGACAGTCGTGCATTGGAGGGAAAATGGTGAAATCACAACAGCTTGCTAAGATGCATGTACACCGATTCGAGGTTGTATTCGAAGCTCAAATTCCACTGTGGTTATTTTATTAATTAACAAGCTTTTAACAAAACAGAAAGAAATCCAGAATAAATTACAGAGAAAGGCACTTAACTCCCAGCACTTGTAAAGAGCAGTTCGGTTTTGTTCACATTTTAATGTTTTCTTTTAAAGCAATTTAAAAAAAAGGACTGATAGGAGGAAATTGAGTCCTTTTTCTTCTATTTCACCTTTTCCAAGCTGTTATACAGATTCAAAAATGAATAAATAAAATCCCCAATACAAGCGTAATCCACCTGCACAGGTGATTACACTTACTTCCACTAATTAGACAGCTTCTTGTGACTCTGTAGATGTGCTGAGTTGAGCCTGCTGGGCGTTTGTTTGCACCTGTTTGTAGAAACTTAACAGGTGTTGGTGGGACAACTTGCATCTCTATGTCGTGTTTTTAGACTTGCAAGTAGATAAAAAGCACAGGTGTAATAAATGATTTACATGATGGCTGTGTTGCATTTACTTACATCAGTCCCAGCACTTCAATATTGCACGCTGGCTCTTTGTCAACTCTTATCGGGGTACTGAAAAAGCACAGACTCATCATTAAAGTGTCGTTAAGCAGACATGTTTTTGCTGCATGGTCATTAGTATACACATATAATCATGTCCATCTGCATGACCTGCAGTCAAGGGGTGACTTTCAATTCTACAGAATAAAGCCAATAAGTAAAATTAGGTTAACTGTAATAAACATATAACTAACAGCTTAATACAGGGGTGTCAAATATAAGGCCAGGGGGCCAGAATTGAACTGGCAAAGACTCCAATCCGGCCCACTGCACAGTTCTGGAAATTATGAAAAACTGCATAAATGTTTTATTTTTAACTGTATTTTAATACGTTACAGCTTTAAGGTTAAAAACGTTCTACACTGCCATCCATAAGTGTCTAAGGAAGTAATTAAGGATTAGATTAAATCACATAAAAGTTCCTGTTTTTCACTATCTACTATGAAAATTTAATTTCTTTACTAAACATTCACAGTAAAAAACAAATAAAGCTAATTTTATGTGAAAATGTCTGTTTTATAATTAAAGGATATTCTGGGGAACGAGCTACCTTGATAAATAGTTACATAGTCTCAAGTTCTGTTAACACAGAGTGAGTGGTGGCATGGAGGAAGTGTCTAAAAAGTAAAAGTATTCACTTTTAAGGGATTTTTATTCATTTTGTTTTCTTTGCTCTTTTTAAACGTACAATAATAAACTGTCGTCTAGTAAAAACAAGTGTAAAGTGCAGACTTTTGTTATTTGCTCTGCTGAAACCCATTTTAATATGGTTCACCTATTGAGTATAATTATTTTTATTCATGTGGATGTCCACCTCTTAAGTCTGACATCATTTTCGGATCCAAACTCTTCTTCGTCTCCCAAACTCAAAAAAACACTGTGGTGTCACTAAGAGTTAAAAACTGACTAAATTCTTTCATCTTCAATAAAAGCGATCAGTGTAGCTGCTCTCCCAGGTGTCATAATAAATTTTCATGTCCAGGTATCCATGTAAAATTGGATTCACAAAGTTTACCTGCATTTGAACATAGCTTGCTAGTTTACATATAAAGATGACATACCATTTTCCGACTGATGGATTTCTAAAAAAACCCCCACAATAAATATTAAATGAAGCAGTTTTTGATCACAAGTATATTGTTTAAAAAAAAAAAAGACACTTATTTAGGAACATTGTACATGTATTCAAAGGTTTATGTCTTTAAACATGTTACTGTAACATACGCAACACAGTTATGATAAAATGAATCAACTATACTTGACTGACTACACATGTTGACTATACTTAATTAGGTATCCCATTCCAAATAGCTCTACACTGTTATTACACTATACAGCATTGTGACCTGTGACCTTGAAGAAGTCACAGGTCAAATGTGGCATAATTTAAGTCATTATACTGTACTTTCTACATGTTGGAAAAACACACCATAGTTGTAAGAATCATAGTTTCTAAGTTGTAAGGGTTTTTGACCCCTACTACTTATTTTTTCTTTTACTCACAATTCAATTGAAACTTTTCAAGCCACAGTGTTTACACCAATGTAACTTCCTTGGTGGAGCTAATAAAGTAAAAACTAATCTGAATTAAAAAATATACAATGAAGAAAAATAAAAATGAAATAAAACCAAAATATAGCAAAGTAAATATTTCAAAATCAAGAAAGAAAAAAATGAATTTTAAATGGCATGTTAAATGTAAAAAAACATGGGTAGCTTCTCTCCACAGCTTCAAAAATGTCCAGTTTGCAGCCAGTCACGGAGCCAGCCTTCCTCATCAGTTTATTCATTCTGTTGGTGCCACCAGCCCTGATGCTGTTCCCCCAGCACACAGCAGCAAAGCACACAGCAGTCGCCACAACAGACTGATGAAACATCTTCAACAGTTTGTTGCATATGTTGGAGGCTCTTGCTCTTCTTGTATACAGCGTCTCTGTTGGTCTTCTAGTTCGTTCTGTTCTTGCTGTGGATGCCTGGGTACTTGTATTTCTCCACCACATCAACATCCTGTCCTTGGATAGAAACAGGTCATATAGCCATCCTCTTTCATTTGAAATCTATCACCATCCTTGGTTTTATTGAGCAGACATTCATTTATCTTGACCTCTCAGACAAACAGCTGTTTTCTTCAGTAGAATTTTAGCACATGTTGTGAAGCCGTGCTTCACATGTGCTTTTGCCTTCATACAGTAAAGTTTCTCCAAATTACAGGTGCTGAAAGCAAACAGGGGAGGCCTCAAATGTGGGGCTTTTCTAATGCTCATAATTTCTTATAATACATGATCGAACTGCAGTCAAATCAATTTCAGCCCACTCCAAGTGTCACAGAATGAAAAAGAACTTTAACACTGTGAAAATACATTTGAAAGTTTCTCAAATAAGCACTGAAGGCTTAGTTAGTCCTGGGATGGTTACATTGGAAGATTATTTTGACAAAGAAGAAATGACAGCTAGATCATCCGACCAGTCACCCAATCTCCATGGTGACATCACCCTTAAAATTTTATTTAAAATGCACTTTTTGCAGTTTTCTTTAGTGAATTATCACAAACCACACAAATGGGTACCAAGGTTTGATTCTGAGACTGTGTCCTACACAAAGCCGCGATATATTTAAGGATACTGATGCTCAAAGTTGCTTATAGAAAGGAAATCATGCAAAACAAAAATGTGACTTTAAAATTTGACAATTGGAGTGGTGTAAAACTGATTCAGCTGCACTTTTTTTTACCAGTGCTTAAATGAGTCTTTGAGTCATGAATATTTCATGTAGCTACCTCCTGTACTTCAGAGGTCATGAGGGCTCAAAAATTGATTTTTTAAACAACCCTTTGTACCTGTACCTTAGGGCCTGTTTTTTGTTTTTGTTGGTTTTTTACATAGTATGAAGGGAACATTTAGCATGAATTTATTTATACTAAAGTTGTTATTTAAAAAACCTAATAAAAACAGTACCACTGAAAGAGTATGAATGCCAATAATTGCTGTAAAAATGTTCAATCAATCAAATATTACACGATTCCTCCTGTATCTTCATCTCCAATGAAAAACCAGAAACATGAGTTATTACTCCTCCTACTTTTAAATCTCTCCCATCCCCGCCACTTGCACGTGCGCGTGAGACTGATCACAGACTTGCACCTTGTGCAGAGTAATTAACATCAACTTCAGTGTCAGACTGACCCAACTTTCACGTCGAGGACCATTACTGGTCATAAGAAATCAATCTTCTGCTATGACTCAGAAAACACCATTTTTCAAAGGAAGAGCCCAACGAGTCCAAGTCAGAAGACATCACATCAGGTGTCAGGATGTTAAGGCAGAGTTTCGTGATATTTTGAGGTGTCTGTGTGAACTTTGAGGAGCATGTGTGCCACTTTTCCTCCTCTCACAGAAGAAGGCAGGATTCTGTGCCTAGCTGTAGCATAGCTGTTCCCAAATGCTAAACTACTTGTTCAGTGTTGAGCTATTTGGTTGTATACAGTATTGCTTCAAGAGCAGCAAGGCTTCAGGTAGCTGATGTACAACAGCTCCCAGTGTGTGGCGAAAAGTAGGGCAGCCGCTGTCAGTTCAGACTTTACTGTTAGCAATCTACATCACGGCTGCTATCGATCTGTATTTCATGTTGACATGGTTACTCTACTGTTTTAAAAGGAGACACTCCCGATGACAGTTCTGGCCAAATTTAAAATCAGCTGAGCATTTTGATGCTTTATGAAAAGCCTTTTTTATTATTATTATTAAGAAGCTTTGAGTAAGGACAGCTCATGTATTCACTGGGCGGTTTCATGCAGACATTTTGACATGCCACAGCAGGAAAAGCGCATTTGGCTGCATTCCACAGGTCATCTATTGTGCGTGACGGTTCACTGTCGTGGCTTAATGGGATGTTTAATGGAACTGAGTCATTATTATTAATTTTCTGCTGCTTTAAATGGTTGAATAGAAATAAAAATTAACAGGCATGAAACCATCAAATCCTGCACATCTTTGTTTCTTCAGGTATTGTTGTCAGTTTGCTAATCGTTAAAATCACTGGACACATTGTGCACAAGTCGGCGTGTAGCCGACGAGCACTTCATCATTTTATTTATGCTACAGTGGGCGGGGATTTAGCCAAATGGGATTAGTAGCTTATTCTAAACTCTAATTTTCATAACAAGCTATGACAAGATAATCTGACAGACTGTTGCTAATTTTCTGCACTAATTACATTTGCAAGGTTTGCATGTTAAAGGTGTTAAAGCTTTCAGATAATTAATCACTGCCGAAGACTCCCATGCTCTGCGCTCTGCTTTACACATTCAAGACAGAGGGAGATGTGAGACCACACAGATAAGACTGAGACCAACTTTGTAACTTTTGGGGTTTTTTTAGCCTTTTAATCCAATTTTCATTTTAACTGTAGCTGGAAGAGGAAGAAGAATACAATATTTAAGCAAATACCTTTCAATGTGGCAGAATGATGAACAAATCACTTTAATCTGAATATTTAAAGAGTGGAAATTATTCCTTTAGTAATTCTTCTGTTTTTTTCCCCAATATTATCTTTAATTTACTTCATGTTTCATTATCTTTTCAAGCATCTTTCCCTGTTAAAGATTTATCGTTCATTCAAAATCATCGAAACTCTGAACGCCATCTTAATTTGAGAGGAATGCAAATGCCTTTCGCAAGAAAGTAAACAAATAAAAGCACCCGAGACAACCCTCGCCTGCCTGCACATACCAAATGGGCACTTAGTTTCAAAGTAGAACTGGCCGCTGTGGCCTGCATACTTTCATATACCGTGGTCCCTTTCTCCTCAGGGCCTGAGGTGAATGTGGCCTTTGAAAGTGGAGGGAAAGCAAACATGTAGCCAGCAGCTCTGGCCTGGGAAAAGAACATCCAAACTGAGTGGGCTGTCTTCAGAGCAACAGCCTGAGCAAACAACCTGAGAGGGCTACATGAGAAATGCGGGGGGGGGTGCAAGGGGTTTCATGGAGCCACCCAATCTTTCATACAGCAGGAACTAGATCTTATTTGGGTTGTCAGTAGAGTGACAGATGATGAGACACGATGATGAGAACACATGAATCTGCCAACAGATTGTATTCAATTAAGATGCCTGCAAAAATAATCATGATTAAAAACGCCACACCATTAAATATCAAAGACTTTCAAAGAAAGTTTGAGTAATGACTCCATGCAGGAATCACTGTAAACATGCATTTGAGCCAGAAGTGGTGAAACTCAAAAGCTGTCAAATTTGATCGGCACATATCCAGACTCATCAAAAAAGATTTTTTGGAGTCATCCCCTAAAGCTTCGATTACACTCCACAGACAGCTAGAGAGCCGTTGGCTGATTAGTTACGTCTTTGAAGTCATCTTCAAATCAGCCACCTGGGGCGCATGCGTAGTCGGTGCATTGTAGTGTAAATCTTTCGTGCATGAGTCCTGGTGTTCACATAGACATCTCCAGAGACCCTTGTGCTCCTCTTTGAGAGGACTTCAGATTTGGTCAGTGTCACCTAAAGATATTTGCAATGCAAAGTTTGCAGAATTTGTACAATTTACTGAATGAATTATATTTTAAGTGATTTGCTGATTAACAGCGATGTATCATTGCATTTCTTTGTCATGAATCTATTACTGTGTTAAATTCGTTAAACAGATTTACTTATAAATATGTTGATACAGGTGTTACAGAGGTTCTTTAATTATTGTGCATAATCGGTGCATAAAAAGAAAAAAAGACATCAAAAGCTCTCTACACACACACACACACACACACACACACACACACACACATACATACTAACAGTGCATATTTGAAATGATGTCAGGCTCCTTAATGAAATATCCAATAAGAGTCCAGGACTGAAGACATCTGCATGCCTGAAGAAATGAGGGTGAAAGGTCTGATCACTGCTGCTTCTAGTTTTAATCAAAAGATACCTCTCGCCAAATTACAGAGAATACATTAACCAGAAAGTTACAGTCATGTTCAGTTCAATTCAGTTTTATTTATAAAGTGCCAAATCACAACAGTCGCCTCAAGGTAAAGACCCTTCGATAATCAAGAGAAAACCCCAACACTCAAACGACCCCCTTTCAGCGTGCACTTGGCGACCGTGGGAAGGAATTTTAATATCGTATGTTAAGTCATATTAAGCCACAGGTGATAATCTATTTGCTGTTGCATTATTTTGCATAAATTTAAAGGTCTGCCCAGTTGTTTGGCACGTGACATTTTACTAGCAAAAAATTAAAAATTAAACAAAACAAAAAAGATTAAAAGAATAAATAATGTTTAGGGTCAGAGTTTAAAGACAATTTTACCAACCAGGACACCAGATACAAAATCATCCTATCAGAACTCAGTCTTATTTACAACAGTAGAACCCAACCAGAAAGAAATAATTAGGCGATTCTTGCAAGTGGTCCAACTTTTTGGAACGCGTGTGTGTTTATTTACAATTTTCTTGAGGACCTTTTTGGCTTGGAACTTAGTTTGGGCATTCCCTTCACTGAGAACAGTCTATAGAACCATTAACTATTAATTAAATTTCATTAATTTGTAGAGTTCATTCATATTTTTGATTTACAGCCAACAGATGAAGAGGTGTAAATGCAGAGAGATGTGATTGTGCCAGCACCCCACCCCCAAGCCGTGACTACTGTTCACATTGAGCGGATCAGAGCTCACACATCAGGGCTTTCAGTGTTTAGACTGTGGATTAACTATTGTGTCCGGCTAGCACAATCACCCCTGACTCTGGCTCTTTTTCACCACTCTCCTCTCCGAGCCCACGATGCACACCTGGCTTAGAGGTCGGTCTAAGTCTGTGAAACCAGATTATCCTGTTGGTCAATAAAGATGTACGATTTAAACCACTGTATCTGCTTTCAGAAGTTATATATTAATTGGGAACCTCATCCATTTAATTCATTTACTATCCAGTCAGTCTGAAATATAATAAGCCAGTCTGCTGACTTAGCCTCTCAGGGCAGCAGCATATTTTTCAGGGCTTCCATCATGAATAGCCTCTTTCATTCTGGGTATATGTTTGTGTTTGCCAGTCATTTATCTATGAATTCAAATACATTTTAAAAAGCCAGTGAAGAGTGAAATTGTTGTCAGACAATAGCCTATAGCTTCAAGGCTAAATGACGACAAGTGTAATTCCTCTTTTACTCTCCACTCGAATTGTTTACCTGCACACTACCAAAGTCTGCCTAATGCTGGAGTCACACTGAAGAAAACAGTCACTGGAGATGATGGCATGGTCAGATTTACTGTGACTATGATGCAATAAACCTGAAGATGAACTTTGAAGGTGAGGACCGGGTTTGCAACCACACGAAGCGATGTGCCATATTTAAAATTAAGCTCATGTGAGGAAGATCTGTGAACACTCATCAGCCTGCTATCCTAGGTGTGCAGCTGCACTACCTGCTTGCCACACTGTTAAACTCAATATTGTCGTCATTACTCTAATCCAGTCTGCTTTCTTTGAGCCAATCAGCCTCCACTCTCCATGGTTTGTGCTCTGTGCTCTCCATCACTCTCCCTTTCAGACTCTCATTCGTGCAACCCACATCCTCCCCATCCCAGCCTCACAGACACCACAGCTGGAGCACCATCCAAGTCCCAGTCTTCATCTTTACCACTCATCTACATTCCAGGCGTCCTGTGCTAAATCCTATCACCGCTTGGATTCCACTGTGCCATGATTGGTCACCGGAGTCTAATTGTCAAATATATTAATTTCTCTATGTCAATAAATCATGTTTAATTCTTTCTGATCTTTCCTTACTGATTTTTTTTTTTTTTACTGTGTGAAGACAGTAAAAAAAGCAATAATATGGAGTCCATCTGCTATCAGTTTACAGTGCAGTGGGGTTAAGTTGGGACTCTGTACATGCGATCCATGTGTGATAATCTGGTGATCAACTGTGAAAAATTGTAAGAAATCACACATACACATCACAGAAATTTACAATAAATGCAAACTGATATTAGCTAAGCTACATACAGTTTAAGTCCAACCAGAAACTCAAAGATTTGAAACAAATTCTTCCAGAAATAGTTACAAAGTTGCTACAGGGTGGTGGGTTTACTACTACAAGACATACGAGCTAGAAACACAACCAGCTGGCAACTAGTCGAGTGCTCTTTTGCAAAGAGATATGTCATAGAGAAGTTGGATCATCTGCACTGAAAAAGTCAGACTGATGCTGGCAATCAGTCAGTCTTCCTGAGAGTGATTGCAGTCAGTCCGAGTCGGACCACAGTTCTTGGATACAGGCTGCTTCTCACCAGGCGACCTTTGCAATCAGCTTGCAATCAAAAGTAGTCGTTGCAACTACTTGCAATTATTCTCCAACAGCCCAAAAGATTTAGTGGATTTTTTCCTAACACTCATAAACGAGATAGGTCATTGGACCTACAAGTTTTAGCTCTACACAACAGTACAGTGGGTTTTAATTGAGTAATTCGACACAGCATAATGTTAAAAATAAAGATTGTTTTTAATACTTGGATAAAAATCCCAGTCAGTTGTTTGTTTTTATACAGTGCACGTATTAAGGTTTGCAAAAACAGTACCTCGGGCTAGGTGTTCTTTCAGTTCTCAGTGGTGTTGCACCAGAGCATGTGTTGGGCCTGCTGGTCCTTCCAAAATAAAATTCTGGAGGAGTAATTTACTACCAACAAAAACACTCAGTGGTAACTCTGGCTATTAGTGTTATTGAAACTGAAGTTCCATAAAATAAAGAAAAAACAGACATTCAGAATCAGTTCAACTTAAGCTTCTTTCTAAATACAGAAATGTCACACTGCATTGAATATATGTTACTGTAAGCAAGTAATTTGATATTCTGAAGTAATTTTATTTATAAATAAAAGTGTACATCCATTAGGAGATTTGTTTCCGAGATGAAATGTGACATTACATTAAGATTCTTGAGCCAGCATCCTCCAGCACACAGTGGTTTGGTCTACATGATGGTCTGTGTTTTCAAAAGTAAAAGTAGAGTATTGCTTTTTTACCACTAGAAAACAACTATTAATACTAATGATTATATTATAGCCAGTTTTTTCCCAACAATTCACTTCTTAAAGGGCGAATGCCGACATCGTCCTTTCACACAACACGTGGTGCTTCATGTGCCAGAAAAGATCCAGCAGGTAATGGCTTACTTGAATGACGGGGGGAAACAGATGGTCAACAACAGCCCAGGAGAGACGTCTTTGAGTGGGCCGCAGCACCGGGAGCTGCCAACAAAAAGCTCTTCAATCCAAAGTCCAGGGAGGGAACAAAAGGCCAAACGCAGGGTGAGTCAAGCCTTATTCACTCAGCAGCTGGCTGAGAACCAACAGGTCAGCAAACCCAGCACTTCTCAAAGACAACAAGAGGGAAACTCAGTACAGTGTGGCAGAGAGGGATGGACAGCACATCATCGGAGAACCAGTAAAATCACTGATTGTTAGAAAATGTAAAAAATGGGAAATGTTAGATGAACATTTGTAAATCGTGCAGGATTTGAATTTACAAAAAGCAGAAACACATGCTCCTGATGAAATAATCCGGGAATTGTTTCTCGCTCGTGTTTTTGAATGCAACCCAGAACTTAATTGACTGCTATTTGCTCTCATGCGGATGCGTGAAATAGATTACAAATACAAATCGGTCCATTTAAATGCATTTTGAGTCAAAGCCGAAGCCTCGTAGGGCATCAGAGTGTTCACTCCTGCTGTAATTCATTCCGATTTTGATAATTATTTCTCCTGGGCAGAGATAACCACTACCAGACAAGCGAGTGTTTAATTTAATCTGTGCATGCATTTGCAGACCCTCAACCGCAGCTGTGATGAGTGCCAGTGTTTACACCGAGACAACAGTGGAAACAGCCACCTTGTATATTTTAGAAGGCTTGTGGCGTGATTTATAATACAGTACAGTAAGATTGGCTGTAACTGCCTGTCTACCTGCCTGGCTGCCTAATTACATTTTTTCTTGTCTGTCTGTCTCGCTCTTTTCTCTTTTTTTTGCTAGATTCAGTAGCCTGACTGAGCCCTGTTAAAGTTAATAGCTCTCCACAAGCACAGAAGCCCAGACAAGCCAACACTAATAAAACTCAAGCAAATTATATCAGAGAAAAGGAGGCACCGAGGAGTCATTTTGTTATTGGGTTCGGCATTCCTCAGCTTCGGAGAGGGACTCTTGCGTCATGCAGAACTCGCTCCGAAACACTATAAAATAACAAAAGGAATAATGCAGACTGTGGGATTGAATATGCACATGGACTCGGAGCATGACTGAGACATTGTTGAGGCCTGGCAGCAACATCCCGACAAGGTGAAAAGTGTGCTGGCAAAGCTCCTGTCCTCTTAGCGTCTGTCATACACCATATCCTGTGGCAGACTGCTGGTATTAGACATCTGGCTTGTTACTGTCTGCCAAAATACAATTATCACAAAGGTCAGCAGAATATAAATGTTAAGGCAGCGCCACGTTCACTGTAATTAAAGCAGGTTGAAGCCTGCTAATTTGATTAAAAATTATTCAGTTATCCTGGAATCTTGAAATATAATTTCTCCTTTTGTTTTTTAAGCCATTGTCTGAGGTATAAAAATAACATATCAAATAAAAGTATTCTTTTATTTTGTGTTTGTATTTTGGTTTTTGTCCATTAATCTGTACACTTAGCTCTGCATCAGAGCAGTCTTCCAAGGAATTACATTCACGCTGGGCAATAATACAAGATGGTTTGCATCCAATTCCATGTCCAACGTCAGTGCAGGAAGTAGTGTGTCCGGTGCATGGCAGGGGAAACACGAGGTATTAAGCCTACAATGTTGAACAGTTCCAGAAGTCAGCATCTGCATCAAAACTACTGCAACTATGTCTTTTTCAGATTATGAAAACCAAAGCAGAAAGTCCGAGAGGTCATAGATTATAATTACTCTTGACCACTACATGAATACATTATTTATGAGTTTTTTTGTTTTTTTTAAATCATGCTTACACTTTGTTTGATGAAACTGTTCATATATTTAAGTCTTAGTCATCTAAACCTGTCCACTCATCCTGTTCGTGAGTGGCTGCTGGAGATTGTTAGCAGTTGCTGTGCTAAACCACAGCCACATAAGGCTAAAGACTAGTCAGTGACCACCTGGTAACCACCGGTTCCTAGTGAAAAATGCGTATTGCTCAGTTGGTGAGTTATGGAAGGTAACTTGTTGTCTTTAAGTAAAATTTGTCGCAAAGAGGTCTTAAGTGCTGCTCTGAAATCTCCTTGCTATTATTTAGTTCCCTAACCGATTGCTACTGCCATCTTTAGTTTGCATGGAAGGCACTTACTCTTCTGCAAGCACTCGTCAATTACTCGCTAAGCGGTAATAAAATTACCTTCACCGCTTTACCATGTTTCAGCATTAAAGCACAACTTTTATTTTGAAAGGAAACGTTCTCTCATTAGGTTTCAGTTGCACTAATTTCAACTTTTACTACAGCTTAGAGAGAAAATGGCGAGTGTTTGCAGACAAGTTGGCGTCATTCATGTAAACTATTTGCCAACCTGGCGACCAAGCTATCTGCTAGCAACCAAATATACGCAAGGAATTTTTTTTGTGCTACGCCCTCTTTGGCAACAGCTAGCAAACTCCAGCAAGCATTCACCAACCAGTCGGGGTATCCACGTTTTGCAGAGACTGATTATAAACTGATTTAACATAAGTGACATTAGTTCCAAGTGAAATCAATACCAGTAGTAATGCAGCTCTGTTCAACTCGCAGAGCTTCATGTTGTGGCGCTGACACACAGTTTGGCTCACTACCCCAGCCTGGCTGGCGGTGTGTATCCCTGTCTGAACAAGAAAGACTGGGTCCAACATTAGTCACTGATTCAACAGAGATTAGCGTGTACCAAGAGTGTTTACACAAAGAAACACTGTATATGAATTGAAAAGTTGAGAGTGTAGCTGTCTGTGACTGACAATGAAGCAGACACAAAAAACTGTGGTTGACTCACCGTGTAAACAAATGACATATTCACAGCTACTAGTGGAGCACTTTCTCTGTGTAATGAGAGCTCACAGTTCACCGAGGCCCAAAACCTCGGGCAGAGGCTCTGCCAGGCAGTGTAAATATTTAGGGTCACCTGTCGCACAATGGAAAATATAAGCCATGACTTTCACTGCGCGTGTGTACGTGTGTTTGAGTGTGTGTCCAACAGAGATAGAGAGCCCTTAGCATGTGTGTGTTTCTCTCTTAGCGTATATACTAGAATCCACGTCTGTCTGAATTGCGTGCATGTGCGCGCATGCACGTGCGTGTGAGGTCTCTGTGGACAGAAACCAACAGCAGACACTTGCACATGTTCGACTAAAAACTTTGATTCCCCTTTTTTTAACTTTTCAGTTCTTCCCTCCTGCTGGTACTTTGACAGGAGGCAGAAAACAGTTTGTGTGTGATGTGGAAGCCGTGGCATTTGGGGCACCACATTAATCACTGCTGGAGAAATGCCTCTCCGCTTAACATAAACACCATTCTCCAGAAACAGATCATGACACATCGTAGTGCTGAATGCACCAATGCTCGCTTTTGTTTCGTCACTCAGCAGCTTCCGTCCTTTGGCTCTCGATTGAACTGGGAATTTTTATCTTGTATCTTTTTCTTGTGAATCTTATCATTATTAGTCCTCTGGTGGAATTAAAGTGCCTTTTAGTTGTTATTAGTTCTGTTTTTTATTGTTTGATCTGTTATTCATAAGTAGATTCTGCACATGATTATGTCTTACCATTAAAACACCTTACAGCTATGCTCAGATACATATATGCACATATGCACATATCCAGCTCTAATAGCTCTGCCATAATAACTACCTTAGCTTAGTAAACAAATTTATTTGCAGATCATTTGGTTTTTGATTCCTGAGTCTTTTCCTCCTTTATGATTGTCTGTCTTGCCATCATCGTCTCCACTTCTTTAGCTTTATGTATTTATACTCCTTCATTTCTCCTTGGTTTATGTCAGTGTGTCCGTTTTCTCTTTTGTTTTCCTGGCTGGTTACCTATATGTGCTCCTTGTGCTCCTTTTATTTGTGCTTTTTGTGTCGTTTGGACTGTTCTGGACAACTAATCAAAAGCCCACATTTTCAACTTTTCTGCCTCCAGGCCCTGCGCTTGGGTCTTTGTCTTTGTAACCCATGACAAAAAAAGAAGGTGAAATTGAATTGGTTAGACCATCCTTCACTGATGCTTTCACCCTTCAACCCCCAGAAGATCCCAGCATGGTGGGCAGCAGAACTAGATTTCTAATAAATCCTGCATATATGCAGCAGCTTTCTCACAGAGAAGATTTAAGAGCAGAAGGTTAAGTGAACAAACTGGGGGAAAAAACTGTAACTAAAGTTGAAAAAGGTTTGATATATTAGAGCACATAATACAGAAGCACTGTTAGTTGGAGGAGACGGCTGTGATTTGGGAGGACGGGGGCGACTTTCAGAATAAAACTCCAGTGTTGTCAGGGAACAGGGTTACACTAGGAGCATTTATAGGTGCTTTGAAAAGAGCCTCACAGCCCTTGCGACGAAAGAAAAACTAGCTGGAGACATGGGGGGATAAATATAACTTTGTGTGTGTGGCCTGCGGTGGATACCCTGCTGCTGTTTAACACCGCGCCTACAGGGCTCATTCGCTCGCCGAGAACAGACAGCTTTGACCCCACAAGGAGTCACGGCAACTCTGAAACCAGCAAGTCATAATGTTATCGTCAGTCTGCCTTTTTACAGGGGACAGAACAAGGTTTCAGTCTCACATCTGCAACAAATTGAACTTGATAAATAAACTGCAGAATCAACACGTGTTTGTTGCCTGTGTAACTATCCTGAATGGTCCATATTCAGTTTATACCTTAACAGGTCTGCCTTGTTCGCGCTGTGCCCGACACTCCCAGAGACATTCACCCTGTTGTGATCCTCTCAGTCATAAGCAGAGGTGGAAAGTACCTGATACTGGGAAGTTCTTTAGTTAGTCATCCTCCAAGGATGTAAGTAAAGTGTATTTATATAGCACCTTTCTACTGTACATAAGGGTTACAAATTAATTCCCAAAAACAAACAGCAAATAAAATACAAGTAATTAATACAACAATCAAGCAGGACCCACTAGTTATTAGTTCTGTTTAATGCTGCTCAAGTTCAATACAGGCCATTTTAACTAACTCAAAATAGCATTAGTCAGTATTTTGGCAATAAATGTAGTTTTTGGCTAAATGTTACAATATTATATTTAAGTAGCAGCTGCTCAGGCTACATCTACACTAATCTGGATAAATTTGATAATTTTTCAAGTTTTCTATCGTTTTCATCCACACTGAAAACGCTTACGTTCCTGTACTGCTCATGCGTGAAACGTAAGACGATTCGACCTGCATCATTTCTGTCTGCTGTTTATTTACTTTCCGGCTCTTTGAAACGTCACGGCAAAATGTCGAGGAAAAGCGCCGAGTTTTTTAAATGGGCTGACAATGAGGTGGAGTTGTTGCTGTGAGTACAAAGTTGCAAAAGCGAGCGAGAATATAGACTCGCTTTCTCTCTCTATATATATATGTATATAACAAAGCAACTGCTGTACAACGCCATCCGCCATCTTAGTTGAATTGGTCACATGACTGCCTCATAAGACTAAAACGCGTATCGTTTTCGAAAGCCTCCATTTTCGCAGTCCACACTGCGAACTGAAAAGAGCTTTTTTTGAAATGTATCCACTTTGAAGAGCGTTTTCAAAAAGCCCAAATGGAGAGAAAAAGATGCATTTTCAAATGAAAACTGGAAACAAAAACTAGTGTGGACATGGCCTTAGTTAACATCACACCTTAGTTATAAACAGGAAGTTTGGGGGTTGCCTGAATTTCTCTATTCTGATTATTTGTATCCAAACTGAGATTATCCCCAACCAGATGGCTTCTGGAGGTTCCTTCCTGTTAAAAAGGATTTTTTTCTTCCCGCTTTTGCCAAATGCTTGCTCAGAGGGGGTTGGCTCATTGTTGGGGTTTCTCTGTATTATTGCAGGGTCTTTACCTTACAATATAAAGTGTATTCAGGCGACAGTTGTTGTGACTCTGCAGTATACAAGTGAAACTGAATTGAATTGAATGACAGTCTTACTCTCTTGATCATCCCCACTCCATAAACTCCATAAACAATCCCCATCAAATTGACAAAAAGTTGAAAATATAAATCATTCACCTCTGGAAATATCAAAGTTGTCATTCATTTCCAGTGCCTGGCATCTTTCAGGCTTCTCACAAGGAGTTTTAAGCAACTGTGACATAAAATATATTATCTGCAAAAGCTAAATTAGACTCGGGTGGAGATACAGAGATACATTTTTCATGAGTTTCAGCAGACTCAGCTGCAATTTAGGTCATCCCACATCATTTTAACTGATTGGAGGCGAAATGCAGCCTCTGTGTCTTTGTCAGCAGCTTTCTTGCTGTAGCTGAAAATGAGAAGAAGCCTGGCAGCTTTGATGACTGATCAGGTTAAAGAGTCTGGAAGTGTTAAGAGCAGCACTGACGCGGAAAGTGAAAAGTGTTTGACGTCATCGGACTTAAATATTGATGGTGAAGCAATGATGTAATCTTTTTTCCATTGTCATTTTGAGAACGTAACGTTTAACACATTAATACGAAATATATATCTGAAATATCATCAGTTAGAAGCACTGAAACTTACCTTTAGCCTCTGGATTTGAGCAATGTTTGCATGAGAGATTTAAATTTTTTTCTGGTTAGTCTCAGTAACCCTGATTAGCGTTACCAATTCTTGGTATCATTTAAAAAGATATATCTATAGATATATGGATTACCTTCCTTTACTAATTAATTCAACTAATTCAGAACTAGTTATGGAAGTTCTGTTAGGGTAAACACCACTTTAACTTTTGTAATCATAAAATTCTGGACCTTTACCCATACTGGCGATCGCCAGTGCCACCCCTAAGAGTCCTAATAGACACACCTATTGGTATCGATTTCAAAATCCTAAGTTGCTTTGTTCTGAAGTTATCGCATTCACAAGTTTCAGAAAACTTACTTTCACCTTGAGGTCATTGAGATTCAAACTCATCCAAGATTTTTAGCAGATTCACCTCCGATGGGATCAATTTCAAGTCCAACGTCGCCTTGTTCTCAAGGTGTCACAGTTGGAAAATTTTCAGAAAATTCGAGATCCGACCGTATCCTGGATGTCCTCTTCTGGCCAGTTGTGTTTCTGCTGTCCACCATGGATCTCTTGCACTTGTCAAAATAGCAACCGCTGAGCTGGAATTTCATTTAGTCAAAAAATGCTTTTCAGGAGTCACTGAACTTTCTGATTGCACCTCACAACTCTCCTTTATCAACTCACCAGGTGTTAGGCTCTAAATAAGTCTGTCAGGAGTGGAGAGCCGAAACACTTTTGGAGGGGCGCAAATCTAATCAGCTCTTATGCCAGGGGAGATTGATGAGTCCTCGCAAAAGGAACAGATCTATTTCAAATACTAATAGTGGTTCAGCCTGGATTTATCCATTACACAGTGCCGAGCTCAAGTCTTTTATTAGCTTTTAGAGAGAAAATGTAAAGAGTCTGCAATATGGATTCACTTTAAGGAAAACAGGCTATCATACTGTCAGTCAGTCATTTAACAGGGGTGTGAATCAACATTAGTGACTCAAAGATTACTTTGGCATGTTGAAATGTCTGGCGTTAAAAATTCTAATCTGTTCTGCAACAAATGCTCCACGCCTGTTTTGATTTCTGACACGTAACTCAACAGCAACGCCACCCAACCTTTTGACTGGTGATTTAACTGGCTGTGCACAAAAAAATATCAGCCAGCTCATGTTTCTCTCAGTAAGTGTCGTATAGGTTTAAAAGAGGAAACGTGCGAGGTGAAAAGAAAAGGCACCAGTGTAGTGGTGCGGAGTTTATGTACAACAAATAGATCTGCTGATGGTTTTCAATATGAAGCATTACTGAGAGCATGAATGAATGAATGATTGAATCAAAGTAAATGAGCACAAGATGACAACTGAGGGGGGTTTTCTACATTAAAGCGATAAATCAACTGTCATTACAAAAATCACCAAAGTCAAATTTATTTATCACATGTGAAACAAAGTTTACCAAAGTGCTGCACATTAAAAGTATATAGCCCCAAGAAAAATGACACACGATCCAGAAAAATTCAAAGACAATAAATAAAATAGGATAAAAAAAAAAATCAGCCAAAAGGATGTCACACTGGAGCCAAATGCCAAGAAGAATAAATGTGTTTTTAATAAAGATTTAAATGTGTGTACCATGTGCACTGTGTGGATATGTAAAGGTCGCCTCGATCGCTTCTCTGCTCTGAGAACCACTGCAAACAGGACACAGAGCTGCTGAAAGCAGGTAAAACCCTCTGCATCTTCAGTCCGTATGTTGTGTATTTATAAAATAATGTTTATAAAGATGGAGTCTAATTTTATCCCTTTATTTTCTTCTATGTATCCAGGGGTCGTGTGGCACCTATCCACTCTGTCACCATAGAGTGAAGGGACTGGTCGCCAATTTGCCACAGGGTAGCCTGGGGAGACAGACGCAGTTTTAAACCTAATGCCAATTTCGAATCACTTAACCAGTTAAAATGCAGGTCTTTGGACTGTTGGATGAAGCTGGAGTACCTGGGAAGAACCACGGCATCACCGTGATCCCTAAGTGTAGTTCTAGTCAACAACAAATTCTGATTCTTAACAAACCGTGGATGACAGCTTTTTCATGTCTTTAAATAAATGTTGTTTTTTTTAAATGGAATGGTTCCTTTCTAATGTGTCCTTTCCTCTTTGTTTTTTTTTTTAATGCCAACCGTCTACAAGTCAGTACATCTGCTGTAGTGGCCTCGCAGCGACTAAAGTTAGAGTGTTTTCCTTTTCTCCAGCAGCAGAGGTCTTTCACCCTCTCTAAGTTTTACTTTCTGGAACCACACTATATAATTTTCTCTAAGCCAGCTGAGTCTCTATTTTTTTCCAACCACTAATTAATTATAATTCAGCGCAGTTTGATGCAGTCAGGCCAAAGGAATGCCGGAGCCTGCAAGTCGAGTTGGAGAAGAGGAGGCGGCTGACAGAGGGATGGATAGAGAGTGGGAGGGGAGGGAGGGAGTTTGTGGTTTCTATCTAGCTTGAATGCCCGGCCCATTGAAGGGATTTAATTACTTATATGACCAAAGACTCAGAGGCAAGGACATAACATACTGCTGTCTGCAGAGGTGTGACTATCGCGCCACAGACGATTACCGAGCCTTGTCTAACCTCCAGCGCTTAATTGCTCCAGTCCCAAGCTGGTGTTTGGATAAACCAGAAGAGCTGAGGAACAGACACTTAACAACAGGTCTGAACTCTGACGAAGCCACTTAGCTCCCGCAATACACTGTGTATGAGATTCATGTTTCCAAGCAATTGTGGTGGAATCAACACATGTAAATGGCCAATATATGTAATATATATACATATATATATATATATATATATATATGTATATATATATATATATATATATATATATATATATACACATATATAGACCCGATTAATCCAAAACTGGGGACATTCACTTTGAGACAGAAAATTAAATACAGAAATAAATAGAAAAATAAATAAGAAAAATAGTACTCAGAAAAAGCAAACTATTGTACGAGACTAAGTTGTGCTATGTACAAATAGTTACTATTTGTAGAATACATGTCACAGAGATTTTTTATATGTACATAAAGTGCAGTGGAAGTGATAAAATATACACATGTATTTTTTAGCAGGTGTTTATCAGATATGATATTTTACAGTCTGACTGCTGTCGTCTGTTAAACCTTTAATCTAATGTGACGTCCTATGGGTCAAACATAATTTACATAATTTGTTTCACACAATGATAACAAGGATCTTTTGTCTAGAAAGGTGCTATATAAATAAAGTTATACTTACTTACTTACTTACTTACTTACAGAGATACCAGAAGAGAAAAATTAAGAGTTTGTGTGTTCTTTGGCAAACCTTAACATTGCATTATTTTTTCAGGTGTATTTCTCTCTGCTTACTTGACAAAACTGACGAGACGGCAGTTATTTCACTCATGTTACTTAGGACATCAGCTCCAGGTATGCAAATAACCCACCTGAATGTCAGGCAAGAACATCAATATTGACAAAAAAACACAGATTAAAAACTTCACATTACAGCATATGATTGCATTTTGTATGACCAATGGCCTGCTATTCTTTTAAAAGTAAAATATATTCTGCAGCACTCGCATGTAGAGAAAAATGAAAGATTTGCTTCTTAGAACAGTGGATCAGTGTGTGATTGCAGAAAATGTGAAAAGCATGAACAATGTGCAGCTGAATTGTGGAGTTAGACAATTTAATTATATTAAACAGTTTTGTTTGAAGAACTTTTTGGGCTGAGCAGAATCGGTCCACGATAACATCCCGAGGTTGTTTCTCTGGCCTGACCCGCCCCTTAAAACTATAACGTTATAAATACCAGAGCGCATTGGCACCAGTGCTACACCTATCGTTTACACGTCTAAATGTTAGCATTGGTTGTACATCATCAGGTGCCAAATCGCCCACTGAACTTTAATTCCTATGAATTATAGGCTGGATATACTAGTCGCATTGACACTGCCAGTATTTAATTTCCAAGAGCAAAATAACGAGTGAGGAATACGATGTAAAAAATGTTGCAATGACCCGCAGCAGAAAACAGATGTTGTCAGCTATACGTTCTGACAAATTGATTTTGAGTTTATTCCAAACAAGATCTGAGTCAGTATGATTTGGGGAAAAAACATTTGCTATAGGTTTAAAGAGCAAGCATCCTTTAATCCAAAAAACATATGGCCATTTTTGCAGTGCTCAAAGTGGTAATTTATGGATTTGATTTACTGGAAGACGATATTAATGAAATGGGCCACTTGCACTGAGGTGTGAAACCACAGCGTGGACTGCTGCACAGTCTGCTCACCCTGAGAGTGCAGTCAGAGAGGACGTGAAAAGGGAGAGACGCAGTCCACGTGAGCTTTTTTCTCCTTGTCAGAAACAAAAAAAATTGCTTCTCCAAGAACCTACAGTAGCAAATTTTCTGTGATGTCTTTTCTCTGCACAACCAGCAGTTTGCCAGATCTTTCACCAAGCACACGTGTGTCCTGTTCTGCTCAGGAAAGCTCTGGCTGTTGAGATTTTGTGCACGGCAGCAAGAAGTACTAGCTAAATAATAAATATTCAAACCCATTTAAGGACCCTCAAAACTGATGATTGAAATTCAGATGTCTGAAGGATGTGCTGTGTGTGTTATTTAGAAATACGGCCAAAGAAGGTATTCCTGCATGATGAAATTAGTGCTGTCACAATTAACATTAATTTATTATCTTATGTACTTTTATTTGTATCACTATATTTTATTTATTTGCCAGTGTTGATGTCTTAAGTTATG
This sequence comes from Oreochromis niloticus, assembly GCF_001858045.2. Classification (NCBI taxonomy): domain Eukaryota; kingdom Metazoa; phylum Chordata; class Actinopteri; order Cichliformes; family Cichlidae; genus Oreochromis; species Oreochromis niloticus. The sequence continues at coordinate 7,223,330 of NC_031983.2, read as the reverse complement.
TTCTTTTAAGAATTAAAACACAACTGTGAGTACAGCCGAGAGGAGCTATATATAATCTTGCCTTTTTAAAGAGGATGAAAATAATTTCTCTTATTAAATGTTTTTGAAAACGTATCACTGAGGGTGTCAAAGAACAATTTGTAGATTTTGGGAGTTGCTGATGGAAGAGTTTTGGGGGGTTTTTTTACACCTCTGTGTTCCCACAAAGCAAATATCAACAGAAAGTCTTGATGTTCCAGAGCAGTTTGATTTAATGATACATTAAATTTCACTTTGTCATTTTTGTGCAGTCCATTAGAGAACCAAAAATGCCCCCATTTCCCATGTTCTACATTTCTGCGGTAAGTCTTTGTGCATGCACTTACACAGCCTCAATAAAAATTTCCTCATTGATTTAGCAGACGGGTCTCAGCTTCAGCCTGCAGCATCAGTGAATTTGCTGACGTAGGCCCGCGTGGGTGGTCTGGCTATTCTGTCTTACATTACGAGTTGTTCTGCGGGGCCGACGATGTCATCACTGCCTTGTCTGCATTGAGTTCACACAGACATCACACATTTAGGGGTTGAGGAATATGATGAGGACGGGGGGAGGGTGATTTATGAACACTTTCAGTGTGTTCCAGTTTGCTTTCACACTATCATTGACTGTAGTGCATTCAAGCTTGAGATACACATTATTCATCTTTCGCTCTGTGTTCATGAGAAGAGCAACAACCAAAGCAGAACTTAGCCGGAGGGCACTTTGGTCGAAGCAGACTTTAAATTGAGCAGAAGATTCTGCTTTGCAAATATTTTGTGAAGCTGAAGTGAAGTTTAATGAGACGCCTGCAGATCTTTGCTTTGTTTAACTGCATGTCGGGTGGGGAAAAACAGAGAAATCAGCGCCACCGCAGACGTGGACCAGAATCCCTGTAGGAGAGCTGGGTGCAGAGAATGGGAGTGGATGAGATGGAGTCTCCTGCTAAAAGATCAATATTCTGAGCTAGAGTTGTCACGATAGTCACAGTTATTGTGACCAAAAGAATTCACAAAATTTCACAATTCACAAAAAAAGTCAAAATTATGCTTATTTTTTAGTTTCTTTGTCTCTATTAATTTACTATCCAGTCTGGTGAGGATTGTAAATTAAAGTGATGACGTGATGAATCCTGCTTCCGGGTCCAAACTACTCTGCATTTATTAAGCTGTTGTGTTGTTATGTTTTAATGCTTTGTATCTTGTTCTATTTAATCTGAACAAGTCCCTAAAAAAGGCAGTGATCACTGTCGGCCTGTCTTGGTTTTTATTACAACTGTTCATTTTAAAGCTCAGTTTTTAAAACCTTATGATGTAACTACAGCCCAGCCCATGTGTAAATAAAAAAATTATAACCTTGTATTGTGGATGGATTATCTCAGTTGTTCTCCTGACTGAAGTTTGGTCCGTTTACAGGATCCTGCCATGGGATTGCATTTGTCCCTAACCATCGGGAACCCTCACGTTAACTTTTATCGAGTGGAAAAAAGTTAGTGTTCATCCTCCAGCTTCACTGTGCTAATGTGTTTATATTATGCTAACCATAGCTGTGTAGCTAGCCACCACGTAGCACATCATTATATACCAGCTAGCCCAACTTCAATAACCCTACAAACGTCACTGCTGTTTAGTTTCAAGTCTTTATTTATGTCAGAAGTGATAGCAGAGCTGTACGTTGTAATTTTTTCAGAAATCCCTCAGTCAGAACATGCTATATCATGTTTAGGTGGAAACTAGTGAGCTAACTCCCTGCTAACTTCTAACGCCGTTAAATTTCATTGTTACTCATGGATGTCTGGATTTTAAACTTAATTGTTACACCTGGTAGAGCAGTAACAAGGTAAATTAACATACATGTCTGTTTTTAATATGTGAACAAAGCAAACAAGCCCCACGAGGCAGTTTTTGCTATTACTGCTAACCCCTAAACTTTGTTATTTTTCGTTTTTGTCTTTTGTTCATGCAGGTTATTTCCTGAATAATTCGCTTATTTGAAATGACTTGAAAAGAATCGATATGATTGAAATCCTTGATCTACAGGAGGCCCTTCACTTCACAGAATTAATAACATGTCTGACCTTTCTAACTTTACAGCAGGGCATCCGTAACAGTGGGTTGAATCCAGTAAAGTAGAGCCAGTGTTTTGGTCGGAGGTTACGGTAAGAAGCTCCCCGAATTGCCGTCCAGTTATAGCTCAGCAGTCTGAATAACATGCTGCCCAAATAACCCAACATACACACATAACACTCATAGAAAACACATGGTTAGCATCCTGAAAAACAGCAATATACTTTCACGCAAGAACCAATGCAGCTGTTTTACTCTCCCATTTTGGGGAAAGGCAGCTGTGCCGTGGGCATCTTCACCACAGGGTGGTTGTTTGCAGAGACCAGTTTAGACCTGTTTGTCTCACAGCCATCCCTCCGGGCCCTCGGGTGGAAAACTTTCAACCCCGTCCTATTACTGTTCAGCACCACAAAACCTGTTCCCAAGTGCTTGATCGTAACGTCTTTCAAAATGAACCAAACGAGAGAAATGCTTACCTTGGACACGGAAGTTTGAGATCTCTGATTCGGGCTGGGTCTTCAGAAACACTGAGAGCTGTATATTAGAGAAAGACTTTCTCCGGGATTATTTTAAACTTGGGTTTACCAGAAATTTCCGTTGCTGGACTGTAAAACTTACCGTTATCCTCGGCTCTGTCAGGCAGGGCATTTAAGGGTACTGATTTGTTTCTGCCAGTGTACAGAGGACTTTATTTGAACACCTTCATTCACACTTGTGCACATTTCTCTGACGTACAAAACGTGCACACTCTCCCCCCCATTTCTTTCTAATTTTTTAATAGATATAAATACACACCCAGTTAGTCTGTTGTAAACCAGCTTTTATTGGGACATAAAACTTTTTTCCATCAACACCACGCAACTGCTGCTGCACACAGGAGCATTTAGGAGGTTTATACTTAAATACCTCCACTCAGGCTCCAGAGGAATTTGTCCATCACAAATTCACAAGAATCCCTGCATCACAATCTTCTCATTGTTTTCCTGACTGGCTCCTCTGTGCTTAAACTCTCCTGGAGCTCCAGTCTCACTTTCCCTGCACAAATTACGCATTTAACCTATGAGAAGCGTGTCCTGAAGGAAAGAAGGGAGAAAATAGAAGTTTGGCAAGGAATCGAGGAATGTCAGTGCAAACAGTGGCGTTGCTCTAGGCGAAACAAGGTGTGGCGATACAAGTTTCAGATTAAGATGTACTATAAATAGATCTAGTTTTAACTCTGATTGCTAATGCCAATCATGTGGGAAACCTTCAAAAGACATTTCCCACCAGAAAAGAAAGGATTTTTTTTTTTTTTCAAGTGATCAGACTGCTCTGTGCCTGAGCCTTTTTTAACTGACGATACGTGGACTCTGTGGAATTGCTTTTGCAGGATAATTCAAGAAAGCCTTGCAGAACTGTTCAGTACTGAATCACCAGTAAATGCATTTTTTAAAGGATGTTAAAGGGAATCTTGAGTCACATACATCTTGATCAGTTTTAATTATGAGTGGCAATTGGGGAAAGAGCTATATCGTGTCTTTCACAGTTACTGAGGAGTGCCAAAAAACTGACCTTGATGATGCTCGGGTAAAGTCCCTAGTGTATTCGCATACCCAGTTTAAAACCAAGGGACGTTGCAAGCTCAATGGTTAATGACTTTTGAAGTCAAAAGTTGTAAAGCAGTGAATTTATTCATCACTGACTTTTGATTAAGTCATTATTCAACAAGTAGTCCTGCGAAATGCATCAGGAAAATGTTTACTGAGGTCACAGAGAAACCGAGGGCTGTTAGACGTCCACACAACCCAAAGTGTGCTTGCTGCTGGAGGAGTTGGCCTCACGTCTGCCCATTAAAAAGAATCCAGGTTTAAGGCGCTTTAGTGTTGGCTTCTCTATACTGACCCAGAAAGCTACATTATATCACTATTCAACTAGTCGCGCACATCCCCAGTTTATAATATCTTGAACCATGGCTTTGCAGGTAGCCACAGGATAGCACAAAGCCCAATTTCAATAACACTAAAGCATTAAAACATTCAGTAACCCTAAGCTATGGAGTTCTCTGTGACAGTCAGTCAGAACATGGCAATTTATCTTTAGGTGGAAATTGGCAAGCTAACTTCCTAATAACGTCTTACACCATTAAACATCGTAAATCTTTTTTGTGGATGCCTGGATGTTAAACTTTATTGTAATACCTGGGAGAGCAGCCACATTGGTCGTTCTCTTGGAGATGAAAAAATTTGGACTGTTTTTATCTCTCATTGATGGACTCTGTTGCACACAGCATGTGTTGGATTGTGGAAACCAAAGAAGATTTTGGACTCGAAAATGCGTAACGAAGTCAGACTTAAAAATCAGATACTTCAGTATCTCGGCCCCTCCTGTACCAGATTTGTCCAACCTGTTGTTGTTGTTGTTGTTGTTTTTAAGAACTGCATCCTGTACACCGATCTTTTTCCGTTATTTTATCCATACTGTTACTTTGTAATTTTAATCCAGTTGACGGTAGCTTTTTAAAAGTAAAAAATACATGAAGGCTATTCTTAAACAAAAAGTTTGATAGCTGTCATCAGCATGTAGTGACCAAAATATTAGAAAATATCAGAGAATTGCCTGAAACATAATGACTACAGGTGATGATTAAATGGATGTTCATTTCCATACGATGCAGCATGCACTGCACCGACCGCTAGCTAGAGCGAATGACCAGTAATTTGTGTTACACTGGCTGCTGCACTCTGCTTGTTTTTGTGCCTGCCCTATGTGTACTAGATGTCTCATTCGTAAAGAAGAAAGCTGTGTAACTATCGCTGTGCTTTCCTCTATCAGCAAAGCGATAGGAATGAATGGGTTTTACAGTGCACAGCCATGTGTGCTGCATCCTTCATGAAAGGCCCTTTACAGATGTTTTCAGTCAGTCAGTTGCTGTTCCCTTGCATAATTCTCACTGATGGCTAGACTAAAATAAACACCCACTCTTACAGTAGAAGCTGCCATTACTACAAAGGTCAGAAGTCACAACAACAATCCTCGGATTTACCGAGATAGCAGCTAATAAACGTGTCTGTGTTCCGTCATTTATACTCGACTTTTTTTTCTTGTAAGACATGACTGATTGCAGCAGTCTGAGAGCTGTTTGTATTCAGCAGTAGTATAGTGTTACTGCTGAATTGTTCATTTGGCACCGTTAGTGAGGATCTGCAATATGAGTCACACCTTCAGTGAATCATGCTTTGCCATTTCCAGGGATTATTGTTGCGATCAGCTGTCGCTCCCGATTCTTGGATTCTGATCTGGTAAAAAACACAAGACTCGAGACAGACTTTTCAGTTCAGCAGCTTCTTTATTCACCATGTACACAGGGGAAGCTTCCTGCAGATCCGAGGGGCACTCCCTCAGACTCTTACATTTATACTTTTTTCAAAGTTCCTCATTCAGCGCCTACTTTTCCTATTTCTTAGTACTCTGCGTCTCTGCAACGTCATACACAGTTTTGATCAAAACAATTTCTTCCTCATTCAACATTCTTATCTTTTCCTTTTATGGTCCTGCACATCAATTCTGTTTTCCTTTGCACATGTCCTCATTTTCTATGCGATGCGCGTGGGTGATTACACATGAAGTCGTCAAGCTCTTACCTAGTTCTGCTTTTTTGTCTATACTTATCGAGATTAACTGCTGTTAGACGTTAATGCCGCCTTTCTGCACCATTTCCTGTAATGCTGTTTCTTTCTATTTTTTCTCCTACAGTTACAGAAAGGCCTGACAACAAGATAAAACCTTCACATTATAATGCAGCAAGCTAATGCTATCACATCGTATCACAACTCCACATTATGTAAGACTGGCACATGAAAAAGATAAATGTTTCCTTTTTCACCTTTTCCTCCTTTGTTTCGGTCTTTCGTTCACTGCCTCTACTGTGTTTTGAATTGTTTCTGTCACTTTTATGCGTTTTTTTCTTTAACTTCACGCTCCATAGCTGCCTCTCCCACTCACACTTGCCTCTCTCATCCTCCCCTTGTGGCCTTCATCTCCTGTCATCACATCTTTTTCTTTTTGTTGTTTCCTCTTTAGTCTCTTTTCTTCAACCTTCTCTTCTTCCACCCTTCTCCTACTTCATGTTCCTTCTGTCCTCCGTCCCCGATCAAATCTTTCTCCAGCGTTGTTTGTCGTGCTCCTCGCCCCATCAGCTGCTGCTGTGGTGGCTAGGAGGTGGACAGACAGCCTCAGGAGATATTTGTGGTGCCAGGCAGACATAATAAAAAATAAAACCGGAGGGGCGGATTGGAAAATCTATTAAAGGGACTTATTCACGTATAATGTGGCAAATATTGCTTTTGGTATCCCTGAATAATATTGTTATTATCCAGCAAAAAAACATCAGCCAAAGACTGTCTAACAGGCGAGAAACAAGAGGAGGCATTTTAACTGCTGAGTCTCATTCCCAGTTTAAATGAGTCTCTCTGAAATAAGGCACAAACAGATGACTTATTCACACCATACAATGCTTAACGAAATGTCTGTTAAGTTTATAGATTATGTAACTGGTGGTGTTTCTTCATATTCATCAGGAGAAGGGAGGAGCTCATGGTTAAAATATGAGGTTTCTTCTGAAGTGTTTAGTGTCTTTTAATTTCAAATTGCTCACGCTCTTGTAAAATCTAAAACAGTAGTATTCCTTACAGGCTTTATCTGATATGAGATAAAGTTGACATCACACTGAACAACCTAGCTCTGTTTGTGCGCCTTTAGGCACGGGAGTCTTTTAAAGTAAGTGTTACTATTAGCATGCTAACATGCTTGTAGAATGCTAACATGCTACCGTGCACATATTTAGTAAAAACAAAACACCCATTACAGTCGAGGCTGATGAAGATGTGAAATTTTTTCTTTTCTTTTACCAGCATGTTGGACAAAATCACATCTTGACGTGATGACAGCATTGTATGCAATCTCTGAACCAAAGTACTGCACAACCAATCAACAGATTAGCCCTCCCTGAAGTAGCAGGCCTTAAGGATGGTAAAGTGGCTAAAAAAAACTATAGTTAGGCATGAAAATGTTGTATTGCCAGTTTATATTTTGCAATTTTGTTTAGTGATGATGTATAGTCTCCTATAATAATAATGCATTGGATTTATATAGCGCTTTTCAAGGCACCCAAAGCGCTTTACAATGACATTATTCATTCACTCACTGGTGGACGCAAGCTACGGTTGTAGCCACAGCTGCCCTGGGGCAGACTGACAGAAGCGAGGCTGCCATATCGCGCCATCGGCCCCTCTGGCCAACACCAGTAGGCGGTAGGGTAAAATGTCTTGCCCAAGGACACAACAACCAGGACAGAGAGGCCGGGGATCGAGCCGGCGACCTTCCGGTTACAGGTGCCCTTCCCAACCCCCTGAGCCACGGTCGCCCCTATGGGGTATGTACGACGAGTGTACTAACTGATTTAATATCTTTACTCAGCATGTTTTATCTATGCATCAAGTTGTAACATATAGCTTCATGCTACATGCCTTCATGTTATTATTTACCTAGAGTGCAGCATCTGAAGCCTGTAAGTTCTTTGTATTCCCATGACTGTATGAAGGTGGTGACAGCACCAGTGGTGGCCGCCAAGGTGACGGGATTTTAATTTGTCTCGCTCAGCCTGCTGTCTGGCAGCGTATGTTAATCGCCGAGACGCCACTCTAACGGTTTAACAATAATAACGGACCTGTTTAATAGAAATGAATTACCATCATTATACAGCGAGGGCCTGCCAATCCCAGCAACTGTGAGCGCTGACACAGTCGGAGGGGGGTAGACAGTAAGCTGGAGCTCACTTCTCTCCTCTGCAGTAAAGCGATAAATGAGGCTGGTGGAATACTGAAGACCTGGCTGCATAGATAGGCAGCTGTCAGGGGAAAAATATAGATATACGGTTGCTCTCTTCACCACTTTACTTTTCTTGTTATTTAGCAGGTAATTGCACCAATCAAAGTAATCTCTACTATTTAGTTGATATGATAAAAGTGACTGAATACGATCTAGTCAAGGTCACTTTTAGGATTACCGGGGAATTAAAGTTAGCCAGCATTGAAGCTTTCTTTCATAGCGTGAAATGGTCCTGTGACAGGCAACACACAAGAGCAGGGCTCAAAATGCAACAAGGGTAGAGGACAAAAGGCAGCTTTTTAATGAGCAAAGAGGGTTCAGTAAACAGGACATCAATCCAAATCAAGCAAAGAAATCCAACACAAAGTACAAGGACAATCTGGCACGAAGAGAGCAGAAGACAGACGAAATGCAAAGAGGGAAGGACAACTAAACACAGATGGCACAGTTTAGAGAAGGGCAGTTAATCACACAGGTGGGAAAACACAAGGACAAGAAGTGGACAGTCTAAAACAAGATAAAGTGCCGAATTAAAACAGGGAGCTGACAAACACGAACAAAGACAAAACATGACTAAAGGTGGGAATCATCCCCGCAGTTGGCAGTTTTCTTAATTAATTTCAAGTAACTAAAAATTCCTATTGGACAACAAAAAGTTATAGCACACCTAAATCCTGATGAAGTTAACATTTCAGGGGTTTTTTCCTTGCTCTGCCCTACATGGATATAAAAGATCAAATTAAAATACTAATGCAGTGTGCATTTAAAGCCATAGTTGGCAGCTCATGGTGCTTAATGACAGCTTTTGGAAAAATCATCTTTTGTTGCTGTCTGTCAAAACAGCCCTGTGACGGGTGTTTAAAATGCTTCTGTTCAGGCAAAATTTCATGACAGACAGCAAAATTAAATTAAGTTCAAACCACAGATCAACAAAGCCAAAGATACAAGCGATACATGTAAAGAAGCCAGAGCACTGATATGACAAAGAAAGAGGATGTGGCTCAAATTTGCAGGTAAACATTTATTTTTGCCCTAATGTGCTGGATAACAATGACTGGAAGACATCCAGCTCGTTCCTCCAACACACAGTGAGCAGGTTCGTGTGCCTGCACATTTATGGCACGCCACCCAGCCAAGGAACCATTGTTTTATTGTAGCTTTACACAATGCGAGTTGTTAAGCCTGAAAATGAACTCACATTGAATCAACAGCAGCTTGGGCTCGGTTCACTTTCTACCATTGCTTTTGCTGGGGAAGAATGTGTCCACTTTAACAGACTATCAGGAGCTTAAAATGAGCCTGCAGAAGAGCTGGTTTAATATTTTTACATGTTTTTGGAAACTCTCCAAAGTAATTTTTCAAGATATCATGTCTGAAAAATTATAATTTGGTGTCCTTTTCTGTTGGCAGTTACTTTGTCTTCATTGTCTCATTTGTAAAAGAACACTTTGCACTCCTCCCACATATCCTCATTTATTTTGCTGAAATTGAACCACTCTTTTTAAAAAATTAAAAAAACAAGAGGATCATCTTTCACCATAAATTCCTGCTGAGTGAAACTGAAATTATCTCATATGTAATGTAGTCATTGTTATGTTCTTACTCCTACAACATTTCAGAACGCTTCTACTTGTCAAAAGCAGAAACCAGAAGGAAACAGACCACGAGAGGCTGAATCACCGATCCCACCGCTGCAGGCCTGTCTGATTCCATAAAGTTGTATATGCAAACAACGTCCCGTGCAGCCAAACTTCTTTAGGTAACAGGGTTGAGTGATTTTATTTTTGTCACCTCTCGGGTATGTATCTAGGTTGTCGGAACAGGTTTGTGCTCTAGCGCTTGGCGGCCTGGCTCTTTCGGCTCAGCTGCTGGTGATTAATGAGCTGTCAGTGGGGAGGGAGGCTTTAAAAGACAGCCTTCCCCTGGTCAGAAAAGATAATTACTGTTGATCACTCGCGCCGTAAGAGTAATAACTGTCTGCCTGTCTCTCTGCACATCTGTCTCTGCCTACGTGACTGTGTGCCTGCTTTTCCAGACTTTACCTCCTACCTGTCTGACTGTTTAGCTGTCTGCCTGTCTGCCTGTCTGAATGCATGCCAGGGGTGTTACCAAACAGGTCTTATTGAAATTTTGTTTCCCATCATTTATGATTAAGCATAACAAAGCATGGATAATAGATCTAGTTGACTTCTCTCACTGAGCTTTAACACAGAATGCAGGGGCACTAGTGGAAAAGCCTAATCAGAGGAAACTAAGTTTATTTCCACATACAAAAATAGAAAGATTAATAATTTTGAAAAGTTTCAAAGTTCCTAAAATTGAAAAAATTTCCAATATTTTCATTTCAGCATTAAAGGAAATCTGTACATCAATCCGTATCAATATATTGCAATTTTGGCAATAAAATCTTATGTTTAGGTTTAGGTTTGGGCCTTCACATGTTCATACTCAGATTTCTAAGTTCTTTCCTTAGACAGAAGAGCAGTTTCAAGTCAAGACAGCAAGATAATATACATACAGCCACAGAGAGACAACATCACATTCAGGCTTATTCCAATAGAGAGACAAGCTCAGGCTGAGGCGTATGATGTTTTTGGTTCAGGCTCAGTGAGGGAGACACATTTTAAATTAGAGTAGCAGTGTGAAGATTAACCTCAGAGAAAGTTTCAGGCTAAGGTCCAAACTCAGACTTAGACAGGTTGAGACAGAGAGAGAACGGTTTATTGGTACAGATTCAAAGGGAGACACAGTCCAGACTTACAATTAGATGCTGAACACTTGTTTAAGCAGAATGCAGAAAAAATCATTTAAAGGTTCAGATGCAGCAGGTATGTCAGAACAGAAGAGGGTGAGGGCGGGGAAGCAGGGGAGTCAGCTACTGAACTCGCACTCATGTGCTCTGCATCATCAATAATAAGTAATATCAGGTGAAAACAGTGACAGTCTTTTATGGTTTCAATCCCAAAGAAAAAACAGCTTCAGTCTTAGAGAGCATATTGCAACTGAGTTATATAAGGATATAATAAAAAAGGGTATCTGCAACTCTGCTATTTATAAAATCTGTCTTTTCTGCTGATGCTGTAGGTTTAAAGCTTCAGGAAGCCTTCAGTCTCTCAGACTTTGTTCACAGTCTTTGTTCTAACTAGAAAAACTGAGAGCTTGCACACTGCACTGCAAATATGTGCTATATTTTAGCTAATGCAGCTGTGCTGGATGAATTACTGAGCTATACTGTTAACTATTAGGTGACACCAGCAGCATACAAAGTGGTTTCTCACTAAAAATGCCATTGATTTAAAGAAAATAGCACAACTTAGCCTGAAAGTTTCCATTTTTCTACATTTTCTAGAATTGCAACTATAGTCCAGCTTTCTGTCTGAACCCAGGCTACAGCCACACTCTCTGTGAACATACAGGTGACATTATGTGTGACTGTAGCCTGTTTTTCCTCCTGATCCTGACTTTGAGATATTCTTACGATGTAAAACAGACAAATGCGGCAGAACTTGCCCGAGAAAGCATTTTGTGTGTCTGATTGCCCTGACAGTGACCAAACATAAAAGGACCCCGTTCCTTCCTGGGTTTGTGCTTCCAAACTATGTGACAAGAAGTTCATTTTTGTAAGCAAAATTCAGCTTTGCAGTCAACTGCATGCTGCACACCTGGTGGCTGCTTTGAGCTGCTTAGTTCTGCACACACATTTGTTGGGAAAATATACTGAGCAAGTGTTTGTGAAGAGCTGCAAATGTGTAAATGTATTATAAATTGCTTGTCAACAAACAAGAGGAGAGGTTTTGCCAGAAAAAAACGAGGCTGCTTTAAGGGAATGAAGCTCACAGACATGCAGTAATGGTCTTCATCTTAAAATATCATGTGATGTAAATCTTGAATATCCTAAATTTATGCTGAGTTCAAAAATGTTATTCTTAAATAGTTGATGATTGTCCGATGAGTCTCTCATCCTCTCTGGATGCCCTTTTTATAGCACTGATACTGGTACTAACCTTTATTAGTATTATTATTAGGCTTAGTGCCACTCTCCAAATTTTAAAAATGTGTTACTTGCATCAAATTCAAAATAAGAACATGGACTTCTAAAGACAATAAAAAGACACAATTGATATCCTGTCTTTATACAATTTTAATTAAATATTTGCAGATCTTTTTTTGGAAAGAGGATTGTGAAAATCAGTTTCATTTGAAGTAGTTGTTCACTGTCCCACTTTGAGCTTCTGCTTTTTCTTAGATTTTTCTTTTCCCCAAATCTTTTCATGTCCTCCCATTCAAACAGTGCCACTGTGCTTCATTTCCATTCTGCTCAGAAATATAAATAGAGGAGAGACAAAGATAAAGACCTTATTTGGAAAAGTGCCGTTTATTCATTTTTGCACAACTGATATGTGAGGCTTCACGCATCAAAATCCAAAGACTGCAAAGATAAAACTTTGGTTTAAAAGCACAAGTTGGTATTCCTCTTGAACTTTCAGTAAACATGCTTCCATGTGGCTTTTCCTCTTTGTCATCATTTCTCTGCAATCTTCCTCACCACAGTGCATATAGTAAGTTTACATATAGCTCTATGTTATGAAGCTTTCCATATATTAGCCCATATAAATCATCGCTCTGACAGCAAACTGCTCCAGCGTAATGACCCCTCTTTATGTGGGTTCTTCAGAGCCAGCCCTCGGTGCACATACAGATGCAATTACTTGAAGGATGACATGTCTTTCATGTGGTGCAAGCTTTCCCTCTATTGATTCACTTCATCTTTCAACTTGACTATTATCAGTTTGGATGGGTTTTTTTTAATCGTGTGCTCCTCGGAGAGCTCAATTCCTGAATGTATCGCCCTTTGGAATGCACTTCTATAGCTGATACATAAGTTCAAGTTCAAAATGGCAGAACGCTCTCTCTGGTTTAGGGAGAGGGTCGCCTCCAGTGGGGGATTTCACAGTCTCATTCATGTGTGATGGGAAGGGAGGGCATGATTTGGTGCAATGTCAGCAGTAATGCAGTACAGCAGTGTATTAGATGTTGCAGTGAAGGATTTACCAGTCCAGCTGCATTCCAACTTATGGTCATGAGATTTGGGCAATGACCGAAAGATTAAACTTGCAAATACAAGCGGATGAAATTAGTTTCTTCTTTTAGATTGAGGAATTCGGACGGCCACATAAAAATCTCGGAGTTCAGATGAGTTGTTTTGATCTGTAATCGGCCACTGGTGTGACTGTCTTTGACCAAAGAATCAAAAAAAGACTTTATGAGGGTCCCCTGAGAACCATGTGCTATCTGTCTGGCACCGTGGAGCCTGATTGGCATTTTCCATAGAATATCAGAATTGGCAGATCCACCACGGGCACCCTGTGCTTTTCACAAATGAGTGCAGGTTCACTCTGAGCACAAGTGACAGACATGAAAGGGTCTAGAGAAGCTGGGGAGAACATTATGCTGCGTGTAACATTGACCGGTTTGGTGATGGGTCACTGATGATCTGTGGAAACATATCCATAGAGGTACACCCAGACCCAGGCAACGGCACCCTGACTGCCATTAGGTATCAGGATGAAATCCTTGTTCCCATTGTCAGACCCTACGCTGGTTCAGTGGGTCCTGATTTCCTCCTGGTGGAAGACAATGCCAAGCCTCATGTGGTGAGATTGTGCAGGCAGTTCCTGGAGGATGAAGGAATTGATACCATTGATTGGTTCCCACGCTCGCCTGACCTAAATCCAATACCAGACCTTGGGGATATTATGTTTCACTCCATCAGATGCCACCAGGCTGCACCTCAGAGTGTCCAGGAGCTCAGCGATGCCCTGGTCCAGATCTGGCTGGAGATCCCCGGGAAACCATACATTGTCTCATTAAGAGCATGCCAATCAGTGAAGTATCTATCTCCCACACATCATTCCTTGTATTTTACTTAACACTGTAAATGATTGCAGCATGCCCCCTTCTCAAACAGCCTGAGGAGTTTTCATGTTTTCACTAAAGAGACTAATCAAAGTTTCCCATTAGGATCAAAAGTGCATGGCAGCTGCCAAACATAACATTAAGTCAAGCTGACAGGAATGCAGAAATCTTCTATATATCCAATATCTCAAAAATACTTGTTTTTCTTCTTCATTTCACTCTCACTGTGACCTCAAAGTAGTCCTTTTTGAACATCAGGTCATCAGTTCAACACATGCCTCTGAAATTGGCTCCTGGCACCGTCCTGCATTATTAAGTTTAGGGTGGGAAGCAATATTCCTCCTGCCCAGGAGCACTACAGCTTACTGGGACATCCTCAGCTGCTGGAGTCATATACAAACATTGGTTCCTCTAATTAAGGGTGGCAACGAAAGTGCAGAGTAATTAGTCACTGCTCGAGTCTGGGGGAAGCATGCAGCTACACCTCCACAAAGACGGAAAGATTTAAAGCTGCAGACCTCCAATAAGATGTGTTTATCTTTGATTATGTACCGTTCTCCCTTTTCTTTGTTTTGGCATTTAAATTTGTTGATGCGTAAAAATGAGCACTAATTGCCCACGGTCGATATGATAGATGTAGACAAAAGAGGTCACATTTTTAAAGACTATCTGCCTGCCTACATTAAAACGGCATTGAAACAGCATTAAAACTTGATTACCGATGACCTGAAGGCTTCGGATTAACCTCCAGTCTTTGGAGCTGATAATAGTTCATTAATAGAACCTGATATTAATAGCCTCGGCTGCTGCTGCTGCCAACCCACATGCATGTGCAAGCAACAGTTTTGGCTTCTTACAGAGAAAGTAGTTGTCTCTGAGATATGCAGCCAAGAGACATGGGTAAGTGTGGGTTACTGGGTGTTGTCTGAGATGGTATATTAGTGTGTGGGTGTGTATAGTGTACTGTATATTAGTGGTAGCAACGTGCACTTTTAGACATCTGTAGTGTTATGTTTGGGGTTCAAAAAACGAACCAGCCACTGCCTAAGGACTTGGCATCGTCTCTCTTTTAGGTGCAACAGGCATGGACTTGCAAAGTATGTAATTACAAAATTTGATGTCTTACCAGCAAGACAGCGATTTTGGTCTGATTAGCGCTCAAAGTGGCTGTAAAAGGATTTCTGGGATACCAGGATTTACAGATGCAAACAAGCAAAAAGCTGTATCCTGAAATGAGATTTGCTCACCTAAAAAACTGTAATAGTCTGCCAACACCCATTAACCCCACAGATTTTTTTTTCATTCACATCCCAAGTTCATCTGGCTCATTGAATTGAGAATTAGGATTCATCAGTTACAACCATTTTAAAACCAGACATCTGCCCACTCATAAAGCATGGTAATAACTCGCAAATGTGATGGCAAACTCAAATCTGTTACTGAATAATGACTAATCAGCGCTGCAGTCTTAGTGGCTTTTACAAATATATTACATGATGTATGTACTTTTAGTAGATGTCTATTTTATCAGCTTTAAAATAATATTATCTGTAATCTGAGCAATTCTTAAAATTATTCAGCTGCTTTCAGACCTTTTTCATGCCAAATGCACTGATGGCAGTGAAACCTTTTCTTGGCAGCTAGGTAGCCAAAACTTTAAACACATTTTAATGATTAATGATGCTTCTTGACTTAGAAAATAAGGTAAAGCACAAACAGTTATGTAAAGGAGTTTTACATTCAATCTTTTTTTCCCTATGTGATTCTTGTACAGCAGAATGGACAATGCTCATGCTGAACACTGTAAAAGTTCTATAATGAGATCCGCTTATGTGGAAATAATCTGAGTGTGTTAAAAACTCACACTGTCCAGTTTTAGACAGTTTTTTTAGTCTTGGATGTGTTTGATGTCATAAAAAGGCAACATCCTTAATATAGCCAGCTCAGTCAAAGCCATAGCTATAAATGTAGAGGCCCCGCCCACCTGCTTTTTAAACCCTCTGTTTATAAGGGGCAACCAATAGGAAGAAGCTGTCTTATAAAAGTGGTTCTCAGACTTTTTAGTGCGCACCACTACAGAAGCTTAAAAAATTGTTTAACTTCTATCAAGATTAACTTTTAGTCCAAATTTCTAAAATTTTCATTTCTGTTCATTTTCTCACCAAAAATAATGCTAACAGTGTCGTTTTCCATGGGTTTATGATAGTTGTCTTGATGTATGCTCAAACATCCAAGTAAGAAAATCCCAGAATGTTAATACGGTTCATCTGGACGTTGCAATCTAAGCAATGATGCATTTTAAACTTTCTGGGATTAATGTAGGTAATCCCCTGGTCACCAACACCCTGACTACAGTGGCTCTATGCCCCACCCGGTGGGACCCACCCTATCGTTTGAGAAGCACTGGCTTAACATGGCTTATTTCAGGCACTTCCTGAAGAGGCTACTTCAAATATAAGAAATTAAAGGATTATTTTGAACTGACTCATCCAACACTACTCTAGTAGAGTCCATAAATACAAATTTGGAACATAATAGCCACCTACTATGTTTTAAAAACCCAGCCAGTCACATGATCTACCTTATTGATGGGAATTTGCTCACTTGATGTGGAGATAACTTGATTTTCATTAGATGATATACTATGCGATAACAGGCATGTGAAACGACAAATATAATTGGTACCAACAGTGAAGACATTAATGTGTTCTTGGTTTCCAAACTATACACCAAACTAAACTAAAGCTATTTAAATTAAACCAAACAGCCAATGGACAAAGAGTCTTGAAAATTCAGCTTGTACTGTGCACAAACCCATCAGAGGTTACCATGCGTCACTGCTCCGTTAATTGTTTCTCACCTCTGGTATTTCACACCTGCCGGGAAATGTTGGCACAGACCCAGCAGCCAGCAGCTGAGCCAGGGCATGATTGATATCTGTGGTTATTTCACTCGGTCCCTTCACCCGAAGGCGTGGCTGCACTGTGAGCCTCTTCGGCTGCTGTTGTCTCCCACGCGTGTTGCTATAATTCTTCACCGTTGATTGTTCTGGCACACCTTGAATGCTTTGAGGAAAGACAGATTGATTGCACATTTAAGTGCGAGAGTTCCCGAGCAGATATTCGGGGACACGCTGCATGCACAAACATACATGTGCTGCACGTGACCTAGCTGACACACTCACAGAAGGATTGATTTGCCCTCTTAAATCTGCGTCAGTCATAAAAAGGCGGTGCAGGAGAGAAGGGTGTTTAAATGATTATTAATCTAGGACACAGTTCAGCCAACAACCTGATACATGGCTGCAAGCCAGCACTGGGAGCTGTAATGGTTTGTGTCTTGTATAAAGTCGACTAGTGACATCCCAGTAAGAAAACAGGTTAGTCGGAGAATATTTTTCTAGTTTCCTGAGCTTCCAATACCCCCGACAGCTGTTTCAGTGGTAATCATGTGTACACGTCGTACAAACAGGCTGTACTGAACACACCTTGATGAGTGGCGAAACCAGACTATGAATACACAATCTGCCATTAAAATTCATATTTATGTAACAAAATGAAACAACAACAGATGAAAGAGATTTTTTGAAGTGCATTTAACATAACATTTAACCTTAAACAGCTATGTGGCCACTTGTCCCAAATGAATCATGTTATGATTTTTTTTTTTTTTTGTCCTGGGTTTTTTTGCAGTTCTTTCATTAAAAGAACATTGTGGTGGGCCTCAGAGGTCAAATACAGCAACTTAAGAAAACACCAGCAAATAGAAATTGGAACAAAAGCACATAAAACACGGCGGTTTTTGTGTGTTTTGTAATTGAACAGCTAAAACATTCACAAACTACTTCCTTGTGTTTAGTGAGGGTCTTTTTGTGAGATTTACGGCGCTGTTTTTTATATTTCCGTTGTGTTTGATCCAGCGTCCATTGTGTTTTGTGTGATTTTACAGCTTTTCACTATTGGGTGTTTTCTTAAACCTGTAATGCCAAGTGTATCATATTTGATATATGAATTTCTGTGAATCTGTGAGACCTATACATCTAAACTGCCCTCCTCCTCCCTTCACACACACGCCTTGTAACTTAAATAAATTACACAATACTTTTTAAGCAATGTGCAAAAATGCCAGATTTTTTTAAATTTGTCAGAAGGTTCAATAAACACTCCAGTTTCAAAAAAAATTCTGGTTCAAGCTTTACAAGGTTAAGTTGCAGCGTGTTCTGACCTCTCAGGGCCACCGTAGAATATCTCCAATAGTTCTTTGGATTTTTGCTTTAAAATTAAATTTGCTTTAAAAAATAACCTATATCTTGAGATACATAATGAAAAGTCAATTTCTGGAAACAATTTTGTAGAGGGCTTCCTGTCTGATTTGCTACATTAATAATCTGTTGTGAGTTTTTAACCACACTGCTTTTAAGGAGGATTAAATAACATAAAAAACTGGTGTCAATATATTTTACTTTTCTAAAACCAGAGAAATACTTACTCCGCTTACCTGCACCCTTTGTCTCCACGATAACCCACCGCACTGTGATGCATTTTGCTTGGGGTACTGGTATATTCAGCAGGTTAGAAAAAGATTATGTGACCACAGGGAGAACATCTGTCAGAGAAATGAGACTAATGTACCACTTATTGCCAAGACACTTTTGATTAAGGCTCATTTGCATCGAAACAGTGAAGGCGCGTGGAGGTACCACAGCTGTTTACTGAAGTATACTGATATGCATAGCTGCAAATTCATAGTTATGAAAGACTGCACATTAGCAACACTTAACTTAAAGAAGACAAAGACTTTGAAGGTACAGGGATAAAGACAAACATCCCTTTCTAAAAATAAAAAATACATAAACCTGTAAATTGCTACATTCCCCTTTGTGTTTTCTTCACGTTAAAGAGAGACTCGAGTGTCTTGTTGCCCTTAGGTCTTAATGCTAGGTTAATTGCCTCCTGACTCTGGCAGTGGTGGTGTTGTTAACAAAGCAGGAGAAATCTTCACCTCCTGAAACAAAGCATAAAAGATAGAGAATATTCAAATAAATGTTTTTTTTCATCCAGATATTACAAAGGCTCATTATAATCCTTTACTGATGCTCTTCTTGTGTTTTTCTTTCAATAGTTTGAATACAGTTCAGCCATAAGTGGCTAATTTATTTACTTTGAAGCAACATGAGTGAATCTGTCCAGTATGTACCTTAAATTTTAACCAGTTATTTTTTAATTAATTAGGTGTTTGTAGTCAATAGTTTCATTAAACTTTTGAGCATTTTGTCACACAAACAACATCAACTTGCAATTCTGCTTTCTTTTTTAACAACCCCCCCCCCCCTGCAATTTGAGAAATTGGAATTTACCACAAATTTACTCACTAATAAAACCTTAAGTCACGACAAAAATACATGTATGCTCATTAGTTGCCGACGTCTCGAAAACCATGTGACTGTCTGTAGTATTGGATGTTAAGTTGCATATTGGATGAATGAACTGGCTAACAAAGAGTTCATTCTCAGCCTGCATGAATTCTTTCTAATAAAGGTACAGACAAGGAGACACAGGTTAAAGATGCTGTGCAGATTCAGAGTCAGACTGGGCTTTATCTTTGAACAACAGTAGTCAACCGTTTCAGTAAATCCACCAGGAATGAAACATAATACTTTTGGGGTTTATTGTGGGAGGACTGACCAGCACTAACACCCTTTCCTCAAAGATCCTTTTAGTCTTAAGTGTTCAGTAGTGGACAGAGTAGAGCTAACAGGCGCTCCTAGCGCTTAGGCAAGCAGTTGTGAAAACACATGAACCCCGGCGCCAGGGATCTAACTGTGCTTTTCTGACCAAAAGCGAGAAGCTCTGGTTGAGATCACGGGGCTTGGAGGGGGCAGTGGGAAGGCCAGAGTGAAGATGAGGGGCTTGAAATTGTGGAAGATTATTGTCCGAGGCCTTAATCGGGTTTTTGAGGCAAGGCTCAGCGCCTTTAAAGGGGGCGGTTTGGAGTCAAATAATACTCACTCCGTCTGGAGTGTGGAACTCCTGTCAAAACAAGCTATCGTGAGAATGCAAGGCCTGGCTATTAGAGGGCACAGGGGAGGGGAAAAATCCTACCCACAAGACCAACAAAGGTGATTTATATGAAATAAAAGAGTGGAAGAGTGAATTCAAAATGGTTATTTAACAAAAAAGAAAAAACTGTGGCGTGATACTCTATACTGGCATTATTCAAACACTATCTATCATGGTAATATATGAAAATAATGTGTTAGTATTTCTCCATTAAACTGCTCAACAGAGAAATATGGTTTCATTAGAAAACAAATACAACAAATTTACTTTGCAGACTAATTATGATCTCATTGCCCCATCCTTTTAGTTTAATTCAATTCAATTTTATTCATATAGTGCAAAATCACAACAACCCTCACCTCAAGGTGCTTTATACTGTAAGGTATAAAGCAATGATAGAGAGAATCACGATCCCCTATGAGCAACCACTTGGCGACAGTGGGAAGAAAAAACTACCTTTTAACGGGAAGAAACCCGTCTGCCACAACTGGTTTGTGGTGAGTGGAAACAAAAGACGAGACAAAAAGATTCGCTGTGGAAGAGAGGCACAGAGGTGGAAGCAAGGCACAGAGGTGGAAGCAAGGCAAAGAGGTGGTTGTAGCTCAGAAGGTAAAGCAGGTCATCTACTAATCGGAAGGGATGTGGTTCAAACCTTGGTTGCTCCAATCTGCTTCCCAAATATCCAAGTTCCTCTACACTGCACCTATTGGTGTGTGAATTAAGATTAAAAAACATTGAAGAAGGTGCTGGTGTGAGTATAGGTGAATGCTCAGGTAGAGTAGAAAAGCATGTCATTGGCTTGGTCTTTTGACCCAGCATTTTGAGCTTCATGCCTTTTTGTATTATGATGTTCTTGTTTGCATAGTTTAGGCTGTAGTTAGTTCTGTTTCCTATTTAGTTCTTGTCTGTCGAGGTTCCTCCCATTCTGTCTTCCCCACTATGTTAGTTATAGTGTTGTGTCTTCAGTGTGCAAGTCTGTCATGTCCCCTGTGTTAGTCTCCCTCAACCTTTGTGTGTCTCAGTGTGCCTTGGTCCTCTGTGTCCCTCTCTGTGTCTCTGTGTTTATGTGCACGTGTCCCTTCCCAGTTTACGTCTCTGTGTTTCTTGTTTTATTTTGAAAGCCTTGCGTTCCATGTTCAGTGTGTTTAGTTTTGCTTCCCCTGTGGCGTCATGTTTGTATCGGCTGTGTTTCCCGTGCATTTCCACTTCCCTCATCACCCTGGTGTGGGTTTACGTGGTCTGCTGTTATTCATTCTTTGTCAGGTTGTCTGTTCACGCTTCCAGGTATCCTCACCAGTTTTCATGTTCAGGGTTTTTCATGTTTAATCTTAGTTCACCCAGTTTAGGTTATTGTTTAGTTTCGCCTTGCCTCTTGTTGTGTATGTTTCTTATTCAGGCATCAATAAACGGCTCGCCCTTTGTTAAATCATAATTTTGTTACAAGTGTCTGCATTTGGGTTCACCTCCTCTCTCCGCTGTACAAGAACCAGTCCATCTACCATTAATGTGCCAGACAATGTGAATATCATGAGGTCTATTTTATTTATTAGTCCTGAATATGTTTAAATTAATATTCCATTTTTCTATTGAAGTTCAATAAAATGCCTTTAACTTCAGTATGGAGAAAAAATATTTCTTTGGAATCACGGCATGTATTTATATCCAGACTCAAGATTATTCAAATGGCAAGCTTGGATGGTTTGCACTCCTACTGCATTCCAGTGCTTAGCTCGAGTTGCTGTTTTACAGGTGTAGCATGTGTGAGCGAGCATTTTAGCTATGCACAGACCTTAATGACTTTACTTATGATTGTATGAAATATTACTTTGCAGCATTAAATCAGCCAAACTAACAATAGAGTGAAACAGGAGGCTTTTAGATCAGAATTTGCGCCCTATCTGAAGCACTCTGCTGCTAGTGTTGTTCACGCTGAAGTGCTCTCAGAGCTCTTTCTATTACCATGTGTTATTTGCGGTCTTCTATTTTGGATGCGACCTATTTAAGAGTGATGTGTGTGTGTTTATGCAGTCCTTTCGCCCCCACAGAAACACTAAGGTTACTATGCTGCAGTAATTGCGCTCCCTGCTTTTAGCTGTCATAACACAAAATGTTTAGGCTCAGGGAGAACAGGCGAGGTTGTCAAACCGAACAAAACCGCTAACCAGACATAGTAACCCACGTTTAACTGCAGGGGCCGGCTGGGCTGCTATATACCATCACTTAAAGTGGGAGGGAGCATAAAAGTGGGCAACTGTCCACTCATACCAGACAATAAAAGAAGAAAAAGGGGAGGGAGACATACATATATATACTGTATGGAAAGAGGGAGAAAGGAGGGAGGGCTGACTTACCGACTTTGAACTTACTCCCAAAGAATGCTTTTGAATGTTGTTTAGCACATTCTAGATTTTGAGAGGCAGACAAAGGAAGTCAGATAGACCCAAACGCAGATGAAGTCTGAAATAGATACAGACATTTAAAAGAGGATGGAGCAAACAGGGGCAAACAGAGTAATAGAATTCCTGATCAGCATGAGCTACAGTTCAGCTGTAACCTTTTTTTATTCAGGCTATCAAGTCTGGTCCACTCTGGTGTTATTACTTTGCCAGACTGCGTTTTTTCAGATGATGAGTGATACTGAGGACTCCCGGCTTTGAGTTAGCTTTGACAAATTTTTTGTGCTCAAGCAAAATTTTTAAATGAACCACAAAAGAGAAAATGGTGTGAGTTTGGTAGCTGAGAAATTACCATTTCAGTTGAATGTGATGGCACAAAATTTCATTTTGCTCATTAAAAAGTAACAACATCCACTAATGTGTTACTTTTTTGCCTCTGACTCTCTGGCTTTTTGCATGTCTAAATAAATAAAGTTTTAGGGACATGATGTAGTCATCAGTGGACGTGTTCACATCCTTGGCCACCATCTTTCCATAGCCTTGTTAAAAAGTTTATTTATTTGCTTCATCCCAGCTTTATTCATTGACTTAGAGCAGGTCAGACAACTGCCATGTGCCACATTTTTCCTGGAGAGAAGAACCATTTAAACCAGGGGTGTCAAATAAATGGCCATGGCTCCAGTCCTTGGTTCAATTCTTGTTGTGAACTGGTGCTACAGACATAAAACTGAACTGACTGAACATTATGATATCTCAGGAAATAAGTGTGTAATGAAATTTCTTTACACTGACAAAAAGGGGAGTTTCATTGACCCTGCCCACTTAAGATTAAAGTAGGCCTATGTGGCCCACAATGTAAAATTAGCTTAAGGGGTTTAATAATATTAGTGTATTATTAAACCCCTTGTTTCAGCTTCAGTCACACAGGTCTAGTGACCTGTCAGCAACCATCAAACATGAGGGAAAAGGTGTATTCTCTAACTGGTGGGAAAGTGGTTGCTGGAGTTCGCTGGCAGGTCTAGAGAACAGTCAATGGCCCCCTGGTAAGCACAGGTCTACAGGGAAAAAAGTGTAATCTGCAACCAGTTGGCAAGTGGTTGTTGGAGGTTTCTTGCGGTTTGTAATAGCAGGTCACTGGTAGTTGCATAAAAGATACTAATACTGCAAACACTTGCAAACTACTCTAAGACGTTGTACAACTGAAAAGTGCCACAAACCAAAAACGTGGAAAGTTCACCTTTAAAGTAAAAGTTTCACCTATTTGAAAGATGTTTAAATGGAAGGGGTTTGCAGACAAATCTAGATCTTCCACTATGGGTGACTGTGGCAATCTGAAGTTGGTATCAACTTGTGACAGTCAGCAACCTCCAGGAACCACTTACTAACCAGTTGGGGAATACACATTTATCCCCCAGAGGGTTGCCATCCTCTCTCCGGTCTTGTGTGACGAAACCTAATATGGTCAATTTTTTTTGATTAAATAAATAAGTGTAATTATCTTGTAACATTGTGCAATGTTTTAAATGTAATTTAAAGTGGCTCTAAACATAAAACATTTCATGAGCACCAACATAAAATGCAGCAGTAGTGACCGAAACCAAACAATTTATAATGCAGCCCTTTTATTTAATTAACAAGTTAATTAAATGCATTCATTATATTTAATTAATTGCTTTTAAAAGGAGCATGGATGTCTCATTTTGTTAAATGCCACGACTCCTCTCTCCTCGTACCCCTGTCTTACCTTCTTTGCTCACATCTCTGGTGGGAAGGACTAAGATGCCAAGAGAGGAGTCAAGGAGAGCTGTGCACCTTGAGAAATGAGAAAGTGGATTATGGCGCAATTGATCTGAAGCGAGAAGTCAGAGATTTCAGGTTAAACGTCGCACTCAGAGGTTGGAGAAGCCACACCAAAACAGACTTCAAAGATGACAGCAGTGCATCTAAACTTATCAGTGGTGTTTTAAGTGTTTGAATCATTTCAATCAAAATCACTCGTGGGTTGCATCCCACGTTATTCCATTATTGCACAGAAGCAGACAAAAACATCAGCGAGAGCCAAACATTCCTAGAAAAAGTGAATACTGCACTGAGGTATCTTAATCTATTTTCGTTGTTTCTAACTGCATTAGAGCCCAGTATCTACTCTCTTAAAGGACCATCCTCTTCTGTTTCCAAGGTAACCACCAACTGGCATCCTAATGAACCTCACCTACTATGCAACTACTATGCAAAGTCCTTGCATGCTTTTGTATGGATTTCCAATTAAGGTTACTCGCCATTGTTAATCACACAATTACCCCCGGGACCGCAGAGAGCCTGTGAAATTGATTTTAAATCTTATAATCATGATTTTTAAAAATGAGCCTCTTTGTACAATCAACAAATGAAGAATCTTTGTTGAAATAAAATTAACACTTTAATAAATGTTTTGTTTTGTGGACTGGTTAAGCACTACTGATTAGTCATTCTGCTGCGAGTTCGTTTTAAACATTTGAACAGTCTAATCATTCTTTACAGTTACAGAAAGTTTTTAATTACCTGCCGTTTGCTGACGAATTGAATTTGATCCACAAATTAAGAAACTGTTTCTGACGTGATTACTTTCTTTGTTTCCAACTTCTTGTCACTGGAACGCAGGCTGAGTGGGTGTGTTGAAGGCAGTAGCTTATCCCCAGGGGAGGAAAGACAGGTACACAAAGAATGTAAAGACTGTGCCATATCCGATCTAAGCGTTGAGCTGTTACCCACCTCCTCTATGCTATACATATCGAGGATTCGGTTGCCTCGGAGTTTTGAAGCAAATGTACATATTTACATTGACAGGCTATTCGGCTTCAAGAAGACTTAGATTCTCCCACAAACGTCAGCTGTCTGGAGTGACACTTTGACACCGCAGAATTCTTAGGATGAGGTTTTGCATAATGTAAACATGTAGCCATACTTATCAATGTGAATGCATACAAAATAGTACGTGTAAGCATGCTAGAAGTAGTTTAAGAACCATTTCTCCTGACTAGGTTTTTAGTGAGTTTTGGGGATCACATTTTTGCATATAATTTGTTTTTAACATTACAGATACAAATGCAAGTCCTGTGTGGCAAATATTTGTTTGGTAAATCTGGGTGGCACTGACATAGCAACATAGTTGAGGAAAAAGGGAAGGTAGTGATGTTCGCTATCTTGCTGTTAACTTCACTGTGAAATATCAGTTTCACAAAAAGGGTCACCTAAAAGTTACAGTGCATAAATTCTCACTATAGATGTTGGTAGATTCCAAATTGGAGTCAGCTAAATTCTGTTTTCTTATGCCTCCCAATTCAAGTCCATAATCCTCGCTACAGTGACCACCGTAGAACAAACAACTATAGCCTTTGCTGTAAATACAGTGCCAATATGCCAGGTGTCTATGTCTATTTTGTGAAATTTAGTGATATTTTGAAGACTCTGATGCAAGTCGATGAGCCAGTGAAAATCCCTTCTGACCAATGACAGTGATACTGAGGTCAGTTGTTAAGGATTCTGTCAGTAAGCACTGCTGTTTTTGCCGTTAGCTACTGTTAGCTGCTGTTAGCCGGCTAACAGCAGCTAACAACATCCATTTTCTTTGAAGTAAATGTAACTTTGTTTGACTGTGATGCTTAGTGAATAAACTCACATTTAAAATGAGAAAGTAATGAAACTGCTCATCAGAGGAAAAGTGGGGTTTTCAGGACACTTAAGCCTAACAATAGTTGCCATAATGTTAGCTTATAACCAGTTGTTATTGTTGTTTAGCCGGCTTGTTGTCAGCAATTTGGAGATGGGAGGATGCCATGTCTAGTTTTCTGACAATAAGTAACTGTGACAATATGTATAACAAATAATCCTTTTTATGCATGTTTTTGTGTGTAAGGGACCTGACTCTAAATTCAGAAGCTCGGGCTTGAGGTGAGGAGGAAAAGGATAAAGTTTTAGTCAGATGTTAGTTGTGTTTCGTCTTTCCTTGACCTTTTTACTTCTTTGGTGAAGGGAACCCAGTCTCAGATAATAAAATATAGGTACAATCCTTCAGTGTATATTTTGAGTACATTGAGTACATTAAACATTGTTTTTTGTTTCCAGTAACATTAAAAAATGACTGATGAAATTATGTTGCTTTAGTCTGAGATAATTTGAAGATCCAGCTGATTAACTGCACTGACCAGAAGATTTTTGAAATCTTGGTGAGGCACTTGTTAGCGTACACACATTCAAGACAAAACTGATCGCACAGTAATTGTGTATACAGTAAATCTGAGACAGCAATTTCACATGTTTTCCAGGGAGTCCAGGTGTGAAGCCCACCAAAAATTGACCACACATATCACACGTCAACCCAGGCTGCATTTCATCTTCATCTGCAACATGCATAATGTATAACATTGATTTCCATCAAGCTTTGAAGGTTGCACATAAAAGGTTATATGTTACATAAATGCAGATCTAAAAGTGTTTTATAGAGAAATCTGTCTTTTTATTGCTCCCTGCTGCCATAATCATTGCACTGCACAATCATTATTCAGCTTCACATGTGGTCCCTGCTGTTCTAATTTACTTGTCTCAATTTCACATGCTTGTTGTAATGCAGGCTAAAAAAAGTCCACATGTCAGGCATTGTGACCATAGCACAAGCTTCACAGGGTTAACAAAGAACTTAATACAGTTCTAATAAAGCCAGTGTTAAGTGTTACAGTTACACTTACACCTGCCTTCTGTGTTACATGAAACCTGGTGTGAAAATAGGCTTACTAAAGAAGCCATACATGTGTACATTTGTGTTAAACATCTATTGTTAACAAATCAAGTTTGGGTCTTCTGGTCACTCACACTGAATAGTAAATACGTCTTACTGACATGCTGTTAATGGGGATTAATAAAGACCCAATACAGTGTGCATACAGCAAGTAAAGGCTATCTGTGAAAGATGAAGGAAAAACATCAGTTGATATATGCATGTGTTCACTTTGAACTCAACAAAAATAAACAATGTTACTGCGGCATGTTTTTCCTTCACAACCTCTTAACAACATCTTTAAACTGTTTAAAGTTTTGTATTTGTTGTGTCATCAGACTAAGTAGGTCTGCATATAAAACGCAGCAGGAAGCTTAAGTTGAGCCATTAAGTTATTCTTAGTTTAAGCAACACAATATAGTCTTTATGTCATTCAAGTTATTGTCATTCTGATACCTTCCATGCGAGGCTCAATCCAGCTCATGGCGAATTACGTTTGATTCTGTAAACTCTGCATATTTACTTAAGAAAAACTTAGGGTTACAAAGAAAGTGGTGTAACTGGCTAAGAAACAAAACAGACTCTCAAACCTGATTTAAATAGAAACTGAAGGACAGAACTTTACTGTACAGCTCACTTTGTGTGATTGACAAGTTAACAAAGCAAAGAAAGGGCACGGGGATTAGCTCCTAGCAACAGCACAGAGACAAAACAAAGTCAGAAGAATACACAGTATCGCTTGGAAATGAATAGATGGCATTACGTGGAGAAATGTGCATTATTGCACATAAAATACAGTAAGGGCACTACAGGTATAAAGGTATTTTTATTCATATTTACACTATTTGGACAAAAGTATTGGATCACACCTCTTAATCTCTGAATTCAGGTGTTTATTTCCATTGCCAAATGTGTATGAAACCAAGCATTTAGCCATGCAGCCTGTTTTACAGACGTTTGTCAAAGAATCTGTTGTTCTAAGGAGCTCACTGAATCCAAGCGTGGTGTTGTAATAGGATACGGCTTTTGCAAGAAGTCAGTTCATGAAGTTTCTTCCTTCCCAGATATTAGATAATCAACGGCAAGTGGTATCATTGGAAAGTGAAAGTGTTTAGGAACCAAAGCAGCTCAGCCATGAAGTAGCAGACCACGTGACATTACAGAGTAGGATTGTCATTGTGTGAACCCAGCCCAGTGGGAATTCTGGCTCTCACAGACAGGCTGTACGTCCACGTGGCATGCAGATTACAATCAATCAATTACTGATACTCCGGATCTCAACCTGTTATGTACATAAAGCAAACCTGTCTACCTGTTGTCTATTCCAACGTCTCCACCACCATGGGCAACACCAAAGAGCTTGTCAGGGAACTTGTTAATGATCTGAAGGCTTTTGGCACCACAGTCACCAGGAACATTACTGGTAACACACACTGTTGTAATGGAGGTCCCCCCTGCTCAAGAAGGCACATTTACAACCCAGTCTTAAGTTTGCCAGTGAACATCTAAATGGTTCAGAGACGGTTTTGGATGAACAGGACAGAAACGAACAGGACAGGACAACTTCACTACATTGAGGGGCCAACAGACTGGGCTATGTACTGTACCGTTTTGGCCTTCCGTCCACACTGAGACGGCGTTTTCGCCCAAGGAAAACAGCTTTTTGAAAACGCTCCCCAAAGTGGATACATTTGAAAACGCCGTTTGTGCGTCGCAGTGTGGACAGCGAAAACAGAGCCTTTTCGAAAATGATGACATATTTTAGTCATGTGATGCAGTCAAGTGACCAATTAAACAAAGATAGCGGAGGGCATTATACAGCAGTTGTTTTCTTTGCTCTCAATTTTGACAGCTCTATTAAAGATTAATATCAGTTTGTACAGGCTCCAGATAGCTTTAATTCAAATTATTTAATTCTCACTCGCTTTAGCAACTTTGTACTTTTGTGTTACTCGCAGCAATGATTCCACCTCATTGTTAGTTCATTAAAAAAAACTCGGTGCTTTTCCTCAACATTTTGCCGCGATGCGTCAAAGTAAATAAACAGCAGACAGAAATGAGGCAGGACGAATCTTCTTGCGCTTCACGCATGCACAGTGAGGATCAAATACTTATTTCACTCAGTGACATGAAAATCAATTTATCACTTTTATATAGTGTGTTTTTTGTATTTGGTCTTTCTGAATTAAAATAAAACTACCATCGAAAATGAACACTCTCTTTTATTTATATATATATATATATATATATATATACATATATATATGTGTGTGTGTGTGTGTGTGTGTAGTTGTTTTTGTTCTTTTTTTTTTAACAATTTGGAATATTCCATTATAGTCCTGCACTTTCCCACAAGTTAGCCCATAACGTGGAGAATATGCTTAATCCCATGCAAAGTTATGACATATGGTCAGCGGCTTAAGTGATCTGGAGCCATCTTAAGATGTTAGTGGAATGCTATTCCCAAAGGTAAATAATGGAGACAATGCTCAGAAGATATGGGAAAATATTGACATGGCTGACCTCGCTACTTAACTGATTAAGGCCGGTAACATCCCACAGCTGTTTACCTAATAGCTTGCAGTGTTTTGTTTTGTTTTTTAATGTCAAAATCTCTGCTCACATTTTGGGGGAAAATCACAATTTTAAATTTGAAAACCAAGTTATGTGTTGCTGGTTTTGTGGGGACTATGCAGTTGTTAAAATCATTTCAACAACTGCATAGCTTTGTTGTTTTTATACACTTTAAATGCAGAAATACACCAACAAAATGAAAGAGGACAAACAGTCTGTGTAAACAGCATCAAAAAATTTAGGTTTAGGTTTACATTGGTAATATAAATATAAATTACCCTGTTTAAATGCTCTAAACTGGTATACACAACAATCAATACTCTTTCTTCTCCCTCCTTTTCCCTCCTTGGAATTTTTGATAAAGGAACAGACAAACATCAGGAGACTTTTCACTTCACAAGTTACATTTCTACACGAATAACTCAAATACAGTCAGAGGGCTAATCCTGCAACCACAGGGCAAGAACCCAGCACAGCCTGCACAGGCCACCAGTCTGATGCAAGGCCAACACAGAGACACAGATAACCATCCACACTCACATTCACACTTACAGGTTACAGGTCACCAATTAACCTAATTTCCCTAACCTTGTCTTTGGACTGTGGGAGACCAATATGAGCCAGTATTTGCAGATCCAAGAACACTTTTTCCTCTTTCCTTTTTGGCACTGAATTCACACACCTGAAAACTCCAGACCTATGAAAAAGCCAAAGCATCTGCTTTTATAGAGGTGCTCTCACGTGCTGATGATCAGTTAATGAAGACGGTTTGATAAGCAGCCCCTGGCTCCTACTTACACTGTTAATGCCTACTGAATCATGGGGTATACTTGGTTTTTGACACTCCTTTTGCATTTTGGCTCAGTTTTGTTAAACAGATAATAGATCATAGATTTGATGCTGTATATTTATCTAAATTTAAGACCTGCTGGTGATCAGGTCATTTTTATCACGTGCAAAACCTTAGAAATGAAAATACTTTCTCTCACAGTCACTGGCGGTCTGTTCAACTGAGATGGGTGTGATAGATCAGCTGTGTAAAGCACATGTTAAATTCTGATCGTATTATTTGTTCTTGTTCATAGATTCTTACTCATCTTTCCAACCAAGGCTGCTTCCAGTGCTTATTACTGATTACCTGTGTGTTTCTCCTGACCCCACAACCTATACCATTACCGGGTTCCTCTAGTGATCAATAACGATCAATAGTCAATAACTCTGAAGGACACTCAGAATGTGCATGAGAATTAGGATTCAGATATTTCAACAGCTATTCAGAATCAGATTTTTTCTCTCTGCAAAATGTAAACAAGTGTTGATACAGTAGAAAAACAATAATTTCATTTTTTTGATTGGCATTTATCAGATTATTATTCTTGGCAACAATTCTGCTAATTTAAATATGGGTTGCCGTGACAGTTCTTTGTTAGGCAGACATTATAAGACTGTACTGTCTACATTTTGTCCTTTCTCTTAGTTTAATAGCGGCTGTGTGTTGTTTGGTAAGTTAACAACTGCAAACTGCAAAGAGGTGAGCACAGCAGGGCCCCCCTTTGTACCTTAGCAGAGCTGAATGGGAATTTGTCATCATCTGAATGAAGACAAACGACAAACAGTGAGTAAAACCCGCCTGCAGCATAGCCACCTTCTCTAGAGCGTCATAATGTGCGACTCCAGATGTAACTAAAGATTTTTAAAGAACTATCGGGGGAAAATGGTGGTGGAGGTTTAAATGCTCTAAAAGTGAGAGAATAGCAGAAACTGAGCTGCACTGCGGTTTTAAAAGAGACGTCTCTAATTGACAGCCTGCTCCTCCTCAGTGTTTCAGACGGCATCTTGTTGAGGGTTCTTCTCCGTTACGCCTGTTTTCTCTGCTGGCCTGTGAGTGATAACAAAACCCCCCTCTTTAAAACACTCCTCAACACAACACCCCGCACCCACACCCCCTCATAAACACACAAACACTCTTGGTTTCACATGCCTGCGCACAGCGTGAGATGCAAGCAACACAAACCCCCCACATGCAGCCCCATGCATGCTCGCATGGATCATATCATACTGAGAAACGAGCGCAAGCGTGCACACATTCACGTGCACGCACACGGACACACACAGCCGCATAATTTGCCATGCACACGCTCACACTATCTCACACACATGCACACACTCACTTACTCACATGCAGGGAGGGAGGAGTCAGCGCTAAAAGACTTGTAATTTGTGTTTTGCCAACAAAGGCTGGCTAATCCTGCAGTGGGCTTTGTCGCAGCTGCTATTTTGTGTGTGTGTGTGTGTGTGTAAGTGAGAGAGAGATAGGGACAGAGCGAGAGAAAGACAACGTGGGGGTTAAAGAGAAGACAAATTTAAGTGATGGATGAAGAGAAAACTCGAGGGAAAAAGTGTGAAAGAGAAAGCCAGTGTGAGAGTGTGTGCGTGTCACTCTTTGTCCCAGCTGTGTGTGCATATCTGTGGGGGGTGGCAGTGTGTATTTGTCGCCTCCTCCTCCTGCAGTTTTCTGCATGACGGAGCTCATTTCGGCTCATCTCCCTCTTATTCCCATGGCCAGTCCTCCTCGCCCTAGCCCAGACCTCTGCTCCTCTGGCGGCCCATGGTGCCGAGGGGTCGTGGGGGTCACGGGGGGAGAGGAATGGAAGAGCGCAACGCTTGTTGGAGTCGTTTAGCTTAAGATGGAGATGATCTC
Source organism: Oreochromis niloticus (assembly GCF_001858045.2). NCBI lineage: Eukaryota > Metazoa > Chordata > Actinopteri > Cichliformes > Cichlidae > Oreochromis > Oreochromis niloticus. Next base: position 7,190,984 of record NC_031983.2, on the reverse strand, counting down.
TCTGATATCTGCAAGGGGGCCTCAGCCGAGTCCAAATAAAGTCACCAATGTGTGACAGGTGGAAAGAGAGGGAGCTAATAGCTTTGGAGCAGTGAGGGGGTTTTCCTCCTCCAGCCTCCTGCCCATCCGACTCCATTCACAGGCTTAAAGAAACCACTGAATCAGAGTTATTCAAAGAAAGGCAAACCAGCGGGAGACTAATCAGATTTAGGGAAATTCATCAGCTGCCACACAGTGTCTTCAAGGGGCACAGGTATCCTAGTTTTTGCCAGTTTTAATACTTTGTTTTTTTCCCGTTTTAGTTCCACAACATTTTGTTGTGTGAGGTTTGGGGGGGTTTTTGTTCTTTAAGAACTTGCTGACAGGCCTGTGCACTCGATCCAGTGGCCTGAGGGAACCAACTGACGTGCAATCTGTATATTTTGCTCTTTTCAACGAGCGACGAAGTTCTGAGCCGCTCTTGGCAAATTCCCTCCATGTGGGAGCAGAGATTGTAATCTGCGCGAGGGTTTTCAGTGTTTGTGCGCTGAGTGACAGAGTACACAGGTGCAGCTCTGTGTAGATAACAGTTTTTAATCTTTAAAAAACTGACATGCAGCAATAAGGAGGAAGATGGGCAGACTCTAACTGATCAGTGAATGCCATCTCAGCCACGTCATCACTTTTCTGTGTGTGGTTTTTTTGGGTTTGTTTGTTCCTTTAGACCGATTTGAACCAGCTTTTATAAGGGCCGATCCCAGAAATATTCAAGCTTATGTTGTGGCTCTGACATATGCACACAGCAGAATTTCACAGCAGTTTCCTCTGTGTGTTGCTGGGCATATCTATGTGTTACAAAAGTGAAGACAGAGGTAAGTGTACGTAGGTAAGTTGTTTTTCTTGACTTGTTGCATTTACGACATGAACTACCCTGGAATTTGTTCAAGAGTTCTGATAGGCTGAACCAGAAATCATGTCATCACTCTTGATTGAAGCGTTAACAAAGTTGTGATGTTGTGAAATGTCACACACGTGGTGAAGAATAATGCTTTGGAAACCTGATTGTAAGGCATCAAACGTTTTAAGTGATTTCCGTAGGATGTCTGTGACGTGACTCTCTCTCCTCATTTACTTAAACCTAATGATCCTGGCCATTGCCTTTATGCTCCCTCTTGCTTCTAGGTAGGACTTTGTTTGAACTTGCAACTCCAAACTTAACATTGTCGTCACTGTTGTTGCTGTTGGAGCTACCTAAATCGTCACATACATCCCCAAAACTCAGGAAACTGCAGGATTGCAGGGGGCAATCCTGAACTGCTTCATAGTTTGAGTAAAAGCCACACACTGAAGATATGTAGACACATTAAAAATTAGTTTTCAGCAGTCATTAACATCAAATAACAGAGTCAGCCGACCTGGTTGACTAAGGAAGGCTGTTCCACACATTGGGTGCAACAACCTCAAAACCACGATCACCTCTTGTTTTAAAATCAGAGTGAGAGACAGTTAGAAGGTTAGGGGATCGGAAAGGTCGGCTGCAGTGATAAGGTTTCAGAAGCTGTGCTATATCAGCCCTGTGCATGTAGAGCGTTACATGTTAGTAACAGAATTTTAAACTCCATTCTGAATTTCACTGGAAGCCATTGAAGGGACACAAGACTATATGACTGGAGGCTTGTTTTTGTTAGCAGGATTTCTGCTGCGCTCTGCAATAATTAGAGACGAGCTATGGACGACGCATGGGAAAAGTGAATTGCAATAATCAAGGTGGGATAATACTAAGGTGTGAACTAGAATTTCCACATGACTGAATGACAAGAAAGGTTTAATACTGAAATATTTCTGGGGTGAAGGAAACAAGGCCTTCAAGAGTGAGCGCGAATCACCTAACCAGCAAACTGAAAGGAGGAGAGCACAGAAATCCAAAGTAATGTAACCAGTAGTGTAAGTAGTAACGTACTGCACGTGTGTAACAAATTACTTCTCTTAAGTAACGTCAGCAACGCTGGTCATAGAGACAAGGTTTCAGTATAAAGCTGCACCTTCACCTACAACATACAACTGTGACGTGTTCGGTGTTTCTTTGCCTTTAAGTGACAGATCGGGGCCAGGTGAAAAGCACTGATGATTGATAAACGCTGTGACATACCTCCTGTCTGCCAACAGCACTCCTTCACAGGCCCGTGCACTGCTGTTTCACAGGAATGCAGTTAAAACCAACGACCAGCAGTCGCCTATATGCAGGCACAAGGCTTTATGAATCATCAAATGCTCTTTGTTGCACACATCAGAGACAGATAAAGCTTTGCATGGAGTCTCATCTGGACATATTGTTGAGTTCATCAGTATTATGCAGTGGCACAAGTTTATATAAAATATTATTGCAAAAATTGTTGCCACATAGATATCTCTAGACAATAGTGCCAGTTTTCAAAGTCACACTGGTTTCCTTTTATAGCTCAGTAAAAGAGAAGAAAAGACTCCGATTGTGGTCATAGTTCAAAGAAATCTGAAATTCCCAGATGTTATTTTTCCTTGGGAAGTTTATTACTGGTATAGTCCCTTTGTCAGTTTTCCTTTTGCATTTTCCCACATTTGCTTTTGCATAAATTCTGTGCAGCCCGAAATCATAAAGTTCAAGTGTGACGCACAAGCAAATCGGTAGCATCGAAACAGTTGATCGAGTCCACATGAAGTCACAGTTGATGTGCTCACTCTGTGTTTAAACAGCGATTAAAGAATAAGTGCGGAGCGAAGCATGTGTGCACACCTGTTTGGAGGGTGATGAGGTAACAAGGGTTTGTTTCACTGCACAGCAGATGAGATAAAATCTAGCTTGACTGGCGGATTGTAAATCAAATCTGTCTAAAGTCAGTCATCAAGGCACTCTGTATGCTTGCTTTCACCGGGGCTTTACAAACAGGTCTGACAGGCAGTGTGAGTCTCTCCTCCACCTTCACCTCTCCTCCCACGCTGCTGCGCTTGCTGTACTGCAATCCAGTGGACGAGCCCAGTTCAGTGCGTAAAAACGAGAAACCCGGGGCACAGTTCCGCCTCTCCGCCCTCCCACTCAGTCATTAAAACAAGCCACATGCAGCCAGCAGAAAGAGAGAGAAACTATGTCGCTCCCATCAGATGAAGGCAGCGTGTTCACGGATGTGCTCGTGTGATGAGAACAGTATCACAACAAAATTATGAGGGAAGGCCATTGTGGGTGCAGCCAGTATTGTTTTCACTCTTAACCTTCATTAAGATCGCAATACCCACAAAAATTTCTACCCCTCCCCCAGCTCTGTGGTCATCCCTGCCTACACTGCCACTCCTGTGTCGGTGTAACAGCATGGATGCACACTGGATGCATATTCTGCTGCTCTGTGAAAACCCATCTCCTTTCTCAAATGCATCTTTCTTTCAAGGCTCTTGGTTGGAGCAGAGGCTTTTTGATGTTAGTAAAAAAAAACTGAGGGAGCGCCTATGAAAAAAAATAGTGGGCTAAAAATAGCCTTTGGATGAGGCGCAGGCGGAAAATAGCCTTTCATCTGTCTTTGCAGCATGCATTTTTATTTTTGCTGCTGTCCTCTTTGTCAATCACAGAGAAGGAAACCCTGATAATCTGCATGATAAATGATTTTTTAGTACAGGTGAGATCAGTGAAAAGAGGTTCCAACTGGACAGAATGACACTTTTTCTTTTGCAGCTGTTAAAATAAGTTGTTTTGTCAAAACTGTGTTAGAGATTGTCTTTTTAATTGAAACTGAAAATGCCAATTTTACACCACGTTTCATGAATAATTTAAAATACTACTCGATTTGTTTGGATGAAACAAATGCAGCAACCCCTGAAGCTGCAAAAAATTGCAGTTCCCCAATTGGCCACTTTTAGACTACCATGTTAAAATGCCCAACTTTAGAGCATTTAAAAGCATTCCACATTCTAGTAAAAGAAAAATAAAGCAGTCATGGCCAGTTCCGGCGTATCAAATTGTAACATTGTAAATGTAACCAGTAATGTAACCAGTATGTCTTTATGGCATTTTGGCTCCTGAATACCTGCTGGTAAGCCGAAGAATGGAAGTGTAGCATCTAATAAGGTTATTATTATGAAAAGGTCTTTTTTATCCACACAAAAACTTTTAAATTGCAAGATATATTCTTGGAATAGAACCAGTAATTATTTTTTTTAAAAACCCACTTAAAACTGAAGTTTTGCTGTATGTGGCCCTATTTTTTAACCATTTGTAGTCTTGAAATGATGTCAAATCTGTGGTGCTCAAATATGTGCACAGTATATCACAATGTGTTTCCCCCAGCTGTTATGCTGCTTAATAATTTTTATAAGAGAACCTTAAGCAGTTCCTGTACTTGATTTTGGCCTATTTCATCATCAGTCTCCACAATGACAGACATGAAATGATTTCTCCTCCTATTACTGCACAGCAGAGAAAGTTACTCAGTCTTTGTTTGGGTGAGTGACACAAAACCAAACAAATTGCCAAACAACAATGGTGCTGATGTAGTTTCCTATCATACTTGCGCCATTCAAGCTCATCTCTCTCTATGATGCCATGATCCTCTTGCTTATTATCCTCGCTGCACAACCTCCACCTCCTTTCCACTTCTGTGTCACTGTATCAGCAGCAGCCTCAGGTGAACACGCGACCAGATGCCTCTGTGCCATTTACAATGTAGCAATGATGTGGCGTGATCAGAGCGCTGCCAAGGTAGAACTCAAATGCTCTGATAATTTGAAACTTTATGGAGAGACAGCCAAGTTTATATAACCTCAAGAGCAAAATGTACACACTGTTTTGGCTATGTGCCCGCTCACCACTGTGCAGTGCATGTTTGAGTAGTGAAATGTATAGTCTGCTGTCTGATGTGTGTCTTGGACTGTCCTCTGGAGCCGAAGGTGGAGTCGTTTTGAATTTTCATCAGCTTCAGAGACAAAAAAACCCTCCAAGTTGTCACTTTAGTGTAAGTAAATAACTCACAGTGGGAAATGACTGCAGTACAAGAAAGAGAAAGATACAGGATAGCATGCATTCAGATAAGTATAGGTAGGTCAAAGAGGGGAACACGTGAAAGAATGAGGGGACAGACTGTGCAGCAGTGAAAAAAGAGGTAAAGGAAAGACTTGTTAGGAATAAAAAAGAATGGAGGAACAAGAAGAGCAAGAAAGATACACAGAAAAAGAAAAATGGAAGGATATACGAGAAAGGTTTAAAGGATAAAAGAAAGGACAACATAATAGTGATGTGAGCCCATAAAATCCTTAAGAATTCAACAAAAAGTTACTAAAATCTGCCATCAGTCAGTTTCATTTTACTAACTGATTTAAGGTGATTGGGTTTGTTAAACTCACAGCTGTACTTGCTGTATTTCGGCTGCTGTGTGAGTGTGGAGACATACAACAAAATGTTTCTCTGTAATCCAAACACACATCAGCGCGTCTACCATCTCCACCTTGATTCGCTGAAGATCAGTAAAGCTTTTTGTCACACTGTCTGTTGGCAGCAATGCAGCTGGCAAACTTTAAAACACTCTACAGCTGATACACAGCAGGCAGGGGTGATTTTTCCATACTCTGTTTTCTTCTACTCTCTGCTTCTTGCCAAGAACTTCCAACTGCCTACTTAACCGAGATATTACTTGACGTACGCGTCTAACGAGCGGATAACGTTACTTCCTTTCATCAGTTTGAAATGTTTAAGTCTGTGCTGGAACTTGAGAGAAGACATGTCAATATGTTGAAAAAGATGCCTTCCTGGAAATGATTTTCATTTGTCTGATTTTGCTTTCTTTTCTCATTCCTACAAATCTACAAAATATACATCTTGCCATCCAAGCACGGTGAGAAACTCATGCTCCGTGTCACACTCTGGCCTCACATGCAGCATTCTCTGTTGTTTGAGCTTGCCTGAGAGTTTGCTTTAAATATAAATGAATATGTGTGGCGTAGCATTTCTTTTTGTTTGCTCCTTGTAAACAGCAGATTTTCTCTGAGTTCTCTTGGATGAGAGGTAGAAATTAAGCAACCTGCTTTTTGACTCTAAGAGGTTTTTGGGGGGTGAGTAGAAATGCAAACACAGCTGAGGGCTTGCTTTGTTTGATCTGTTGACTCTCTGTTTTACACCTCAGCTCGTAATCAGAGCAGAAGGGAGGTAAAGCCGAATTTGGAAATGTAGACACATGGAGCGTGCCAAGGACCCGGCATGGAACAACCAGGCCACTGTACACTGGGATAACAGAGAGATTTAGCATCTCAGTGCTTCTGTGCCAAACTAGCATTGAATAGCAGTCATCAAGGAACTTATTTTAATTCACTCAGAGGGCTGTTTTTATCCACATAAGAACATTTGCAACCTCGCACCCTCAGCCCCAGGAAGCTCCACTGTCACGCAGAGGGAAATAATCAAACTCAGATTACAAATCATGAATTTGGCCATTAAAATATGCAGATTACAAAAAGTAGCAAACATCGATACTGAGAACCTCGATGCTAAAAGTTCAACCAACAGATGCGTTCCTCATAAATGATGTATTCTGTATTCCATCTAAAACTATAGGAAAACAGTCGGCCAGATACAAACTGAATGTTCATTAGTTTTTCTACATATGCATACATGAGGGAGGGAAGTGAGAGTAGTGCTGACAGCAGGAGTTTCCACTCTACTGTAAAAGCTGCATTTAAAAAAAAAAAGTGCTTTAAAGATATTCTTTTCTAAATATTGTACAATAAGCAGCTTAATAAGTAAAATACAAAATTAATGTGGGTATTGTAAGATGAGGCAACAGAGATGAATCAGACGCTAGAGAAATGTGGTGCAGTTTCTGCACCATCTGATATTTGTGCAAAGGGTAGTCAGGATCTATTTAGGACCAAATTTATTAAATGGGGCAAAATACTATGTGAGTGAAATCTCCAAGTAGCGCTCATAGGTGTGGTTAGCTTTACAGGTTATTTACAAAAGATGCACTGTTTTTAATATCAAGCACAAGAAATAAGACTTTCTCTCTGGTTTTAAATATTGTTGCAATTAGCAATAAGCAGCATGACACAAACATGGTTTAAATATTCTCCTAAGTAAGACGGGAACTCCCATGAAGTAATGACAGTACTTTTTCTATGCCATTAGTAAATCTGGCTCTTAACATGCATAAATCTGACATGAAGTCAGCTGATAGAGGAATCCAAACAGTGTGGTGCTTCATGCTAATTTCAACCAGCAGTGATGGAAGAAAATTCTCTCAGCAAGTAATAAGAACGTATTCCACAGCTAACCGTTCAATATCTGGGCCACAGAAATGTTCCTTTACAGTAACATGTCTGCAACTTATTAATTACAGCTATTGCAACTCATCCACATTTCCTTCCTTCCTTCGTAGCTCCCCAAAGGAAAGACGACCAACAGAGCTAGCATAAAAATGGCTTGTTGTAAAAGTGAGGTTCTTATATTAAAAGGTTCCACATCTGCAGAAAAAATGCCCTTTTATAATGCTGTTTTCTACCTAAATAACACAACAGTAGCTCAGCTTATAAGGCACGAGTAAGTCTTTGATGTAATTAAAACCAAGAAAAAAAACTTTAAACTAATTCTGTAGCCAACAGGTAGTCAGTGTGCAGCAAAGATGAAAGTGATACGTCTCATTTAGCTTGTCAAAAGTCTGGCAGAGAAGTTTTGAACAAGTTGGAACTAAGGGCAAAGTTTTGGCTGAGCCCCAGAGGAATTACAATAATCCAGACATGACAAGACAAAAGCACAGATGATGTTTTTTCAAGGTTCACTTAAGATTAAAAAAATATAAACAATACAATAATACATTATTCTAAGATCAATATGATTTTTTTGAGTTTGGTTAAATATAGATTTATTATAAATTTATCATAAATAAATAATAGATAGATTAGTATAGATTTATTTAAACAATTTAACTTCTTTGATATTTGCATGTCAAAACAAGGTTTAAAGTTAATTATTACATCTAAATCTAAGGTCACAGGTTAGATCAAGTCATAAAATAACAAAATATCTCTCCATTACTAACACTCAGGGCAACACTTAGTTGAGTATCATCTGCATAACAATGAACATTGATCCTATAGATTATTTCTCCCAAGGAAACTATATAAATAGAGTATAAAATGGGGGTGAGAATGGACCCCTGAGGAAATGATTTCTACTAAAATTACAAAAAGGAATGAAACTAGACAACAGCCGTATATTTTATACCAACACAGTTATTCAAAATGATTTATAACAATATCACAATCAGTTACATTAAATGCAGAACTCATTCAGAAGAACAGGATCTGATATCAGATTCTTCCTGTTTCTGTGCTGTGGGTATGCAGTCTGGATTGCTACTGTCCAAAAACATTTGACTTCTATAAATGTGTAAGTTTAAAATTGGTCTAATGTTGGTTAAAACAAAAGCATAAATTCTTAGTTTCAGTAACCTTTCAGAAAAGGTTAAACTCCTGCAAAGGTTGTATGAAATAAAAAATATATTTATAAAAAGATTTTAATGGCCAAAGGTCTGAGACGTTTAGGTAGGGGAAATTTTTAGTAATCAAAGTGGAAAAATGTGAATTCTTTGCTTCTTAATCAGGACAGTGAAAGGTCAAAATCAAGCAGATGTCTGGAGAAATATTAATTTTGACTGTTCCATTTATGATTATCTCAATTATTCTGTGCAACATGCTTTACTGTTTTACTTTTTCTCTGTAAAATTGTTTTTTTAGGTTTTGCACGGAGGAAGATCACAAAATGCAGCAGTACCCAGCAACCACATTAAAGCCATTCACTTGCCATTAACAAAGCAACTTAATTTCTTCCTCAGCTGCTCATTTTGCACAAGTGACTAAACAAGAACTTTATGCCCATCCAAATCTTAAGCCCTCCCGCTGTCAATAACTTAAACATTGCCTATTTGCTCTGAGCTCTGTTTGCAAATGTGCAATAGGCACCCAGGGGAACAGAAGCTCAGTATGTCCAAACTCAGTACGTCTCGAAGGGGCAATGAGTATAATCACAAAGGAGATTTCATTTTTAATTGAAATTTGCAACTTCCAGTATAGTTCTGAAGGATCATAGACTGCGTTGCCATCACAAATTTCCCAGTTTCCTAGTTTTTGCATATTTTTCACACTTGAACGTTTCAAATCATCAAATAAATTTTAATATTAGACAAAGATAACCTGAGTAAATACAGAATGGAGTTTTTAAATGACGATTTCATTTATTAAGGGGAAAAATTATCCAACCCTGCCTGTGAAAAAGTAATTACACCTCCCTTTAAATCGTAAATTAACTGTGAGTAACCATATTTTTTTAAAGCTGAGTTCAATTTCACTAGACACACCCAGGCCTAATTACTGTCAGACCTGTTGAATCAAGAAATTCAAAATCATTTCTAAGGCTTTGGCATGATGAGAGCCCTTATCTACAAATGGAGAAAACCTGGAAAGGTGATAAACGTTCCCAGAAATGCAGGTGTGACTTCACTCAGTCAAGGTCAGCATTCATCATGAGACAATAAGAAAGAGACCGGGGCTGAAATCACTGTGGACCAAAGCGCACAAAGCCTCGTCTCACTGTTGCTAAAAAACATCTTGATGGTCCTCAAGACGTTTAAGAAAATGTTGTGGACTGACAAGACAAAAGTAGCAGGTTTGAGTCCTGTTACATCTGTCGTAAAACCACAGCACTTCATAAAAAGAACATCATACCACCAGTCAAACATGGTGGTGGTAGTGTGATGGTCTGGGATCTTTACTGGCACAACCAGTAAAGACAAGCTTTCAGGGTAATTACTTTTTCACACGGGGTCAGCTACGTTGGAATAATAGTTTTTCCCTTAATAAATAAAACATTTATTTAAAACAGCCTTTTGTATTTACTTGGGTCACATTTGTCTATTTTGGGGGGGAATTTTCTAAAACATGCATCACAGTCATGTTGTGATTTACTCTTTTCGGTCTTTAGATGCATTACTCTGCACAAACGTCCAGGGGCTCAGACTCAAGCTGTCTGTTTTGCGACTTCACCAACAAGCTCTCCACTCTCACAGTGACGAAAACAGCCCATAGAGCGAAAATGACTTGCAGCTCAGTGGTCTTCTAGAGAGGTGTAATGGCAGTGACTGTGCCAAACAGGTGGACTGGCTGTGCTCTATACCCTTTTCTCTAAAAAGCTCCCATTACTGAGGCCATTACGCCCGGCAGAGGAGAGACAATACAAAACTGTGTGCTGGAACCCCACTGAGCCTCAGGAGAGTGTTCAGCTCACCTCACACTGCGCCTCAAACCTGTCAGCCTCATTTCGCTTTGAGGTGTGGGCGCCCATCGCAATTTGTGGTTACAAGGGAGTCGCTGCACGCATGCACTCGCATCGACTGTTTCCCTGTGTTCTTGGGTTTGGTCGCACAACCACTCGATTGCCAATAAGCTTGCTCTAAAAGATGCTGGGAAAAAACGCCATACTACCAATGCCCAAAATTATTTTGTGATCTAAAATAATTAGATCTATTTTTTAGATAGTATTAGTATTATATTGTTGCAGGTGAAACTAAACCATGGCAAAGCCCCATTGGTTGCACTGATTATGGTAAATAGCAAATAGGCTGTGCTTATCGTGAACGTGGCAAACCTGTTTGTTTTATTAGCCTGGAGTAATAGTCACCCATACTTCTTGAACTAATGTAAATGATGTAAATGCACCGACATGTGATTTTGCTGCAAGCTGTCCTGTTTGCACTGAGATCTGAGGAAGCAGAGCCTGATGACAAGCTGTCATGTTAGCAGCATAGCACCACTGTTTTCAATACACATAAATGGCCTCAAAAAACTTGGCACGGTTTGCAGCTAGTGATAAAACCGAAGTGAAAGCTACAAGTTCCAACAAGTCAAACAGATATCCAACAGTCGGGGCTGTGTATAAAATGTAAATAAAATTAGAAGCCAGTTTGTTTTACTGTATAACCTCGCTTCCAGATAATTGACCTTTTTGGATTGCGCCTACTTGGGCGCGCTTGTCTCTGGTTTCACATGCTTTGTGTCTGGGAACCTTTTCTCTCAGAATAAAACCGTTTTTTCTTGTTTCCAATCTCATCATTCATCTCACAGCCCCTGTGAGTCATATAGTGTCTCGCTGGAGTGGTCACAACCCCCTTGTTGAGATCCACTGATATACAGTATGTTAGCGTGTGACGACAGCAGTTGGTCACCAGCGTATGTGCAGGACCAAGAAAGCACCGCCGAGCGGAGTGCGAAGTGACCTCGGCGATCGACTCCCTCCCATTGTGCTGCATCTTTGTCTGGCCCGAAACTCCGGTGTTAATGATTAGCCCTGCTGCTTTTGTGCACCTCTTACAGACAAAGCCAGTGCGAGTCAATTGGTTGTTGCCCACACAGGCAGTGTGCTGCGACGAGGCCCAAAGAGAAAACAATCAGCGCTGCCGGCTACTCGGGGTTATCAGTGAAAATATGTGCCGTGATAAGCTGAAAAATGTAATGGGTGAAAAAGAAAAAAAGAGAAAAACACAGAATTTATTAAGGCTGTCAGTTTCTTCTGGGCATGCCAGTCTTTGGATAATCAAGTTAAACTCTAAGGACTCAGCGTTGTTGTTGTTGTTTAATTTTTAACTCCATTTCAAATGAAAAGGCCTCACCTTTCATCTCCTGCTGATCTATTCCCTCGAGGGGTGGGGGGGGCTGTAAGTGTCTGTATGTGTGTGTGTTTGGGTGGAGGGGGTGTATTATGTGTGTGAATACATATGTTTGTGTGAGTTCATTAGAAGTTAGAGTGTCGTGGGGGAGCTGGGAGGAGTTTTGTTTGTGTGTGTGTGTGTGTGTGTGTGTGTGCACGAAGAGGTCATTTGGTCAGTTTGCCCATCAGTACTTGAGCTGTCTGACTGAGCATTCTCACCATCTGTATGACCTCTCCTCCCGACCGACTGGCTTTTGTTCCCGAGCTTGCCTCCCTCCCACCGGCGTTTCTCACAGAACACTGTAGTACGAAGGGTCACCGGGACTGACCTTCATCATTAGTCTGCACTCTTCGTCTTCACCAACATTAATGAGGACCTCTTTGTTCTTTCACCATTTGACTTTCCCATGAGGTCGGGCACGGGTACAGTATCACCTGTATGCATGATGTATGTAGAAAAATACAAAATAAAGCTAAATTCTTGTATTTATTTACACCAATGAGCAAATATTGAAGCGCCCAAACATCTTTATCATACATGTAATTTAGATCCATGTCTAAAAACCTTTATTCATTCTCACATGCATGTCAGTTTGTGCACGTCTGACACATATTGTCACAAATCACTGCAGAGGAGCCCACCTCTGCTGAACAAATAGTGGCACACTCTCAACCTTCCTCGCAGCCACTTAGCAGAGGTCTGCTGCGCTTTATGGTGTCATAAAGTTGCCTTCTCAAAACACAGTTTAAGAGATGTCGGTAATTGGTGTGTTGTTTGACGCAGAGTCGGGTGCTATCGCCTCTGTCCTGACTGCAGTAATTAGCCAAAGGCTGCGGTATATGGCAGATTAAATGGGTGGTTAATGGTAATTTGCTCTTCACTCAGCACACTTTGGGGTCTGACTGGTCAAACATTTGCATTGGCTGGTCTCAATCTTGAATGACAGTTCTGACAGATTATTGCATGACTTACAGTTTCCACAGAGTCCAGAACAGTAAGCTGTAATTATTAGACAGCAATAAACCTACTTAAGGGAAAAATACATATTTAATAATGTTTAACAGTGGAAAATAGAGGTGGTACATTTTGAATCAGCAGATGCAAGACAAAGAGTTTAATTACACTACTTGATAACAGTGTCTCTGGTTTCACATACTTTGTGAAACTTCTTTTAAATTCTCAAAAATGTTTAAGCTTATGCCACCACCAGACTTCAGGATAATTGGGACACTGCCTGGCTCAGATCAGCAAAGCTTACTGAAAATGCATTGCTTTTGGCATGTATCCCTCAGCTTTAATGGTGTTTACGCAGAGCTACGCTGTATGCACCATGCACCCCGAAAACCACTGGCTGCAACATTCTTTGATATTGAGAATCATAGAGAACAGTCAGGGAGACGAGCAAAAGGAGTGATGGCAGCCATCAGTATTACTTAGGAGCTTTTTGAACACTGGCTACACCAGAAGCTCACAAAGGTGGGTGTTTTACGAGAGTGTGTTTTATTTCGTTTCCCACCTTTTTAAAAAATAAATGGTAAATAAGTTAAAAATGTTTTACAGTGGGGGTTTTCTCATATTTGCTATATTCAGGACTTCAGATGGACAAAATATAAATTCAACAAACTTCTGATCCAAAAACGTTTTTCTGGTATAACTTTTTTCAGTGAAAGGAACTGGTTGAGATCCCCCTCACTCTTATAGATAACTAAAAGTCTGCGGACACTGTATTCATTTCCATACAGCACGCTTGTCTTCATTACATCTCAGAGCCATCTACTGGTGCCTCTGTACCCACGCTGAGGGTCAGACAAAAAATTCGGGGCTCATAAAGCAGCTCAGGATTCTCAAGTTTGAAAGAAAGAGATGGGAGGCGCTTGGACCATCCATCACCGGCTGCCTCTAGCGGACCCCGGAGGGGCGGCGCGCCGAAATCTGATCGCCCTTCCCCCGCTGCTGCTGTTTGTCCCAGCGGCGCGCAGGCTGGCAGAGGGAGGCATCGTGGACTCAAGAGGAGAGATGAGCGTCACACAATGGTACACACGATGGTTCCGCCTTCAAAATAAAGGCCTAATGTGTAGTCTCCTTATTGAATAGGACTCTTTTTGATGACTCAATTGAGTCCGCCAGGCTGATTTAATTGAGTGCCGGTTTGCTGCTAACGGCAGCTAGCTGTGTTTCACTTATTTATCTCCTCAGCTGGCTCTGTTGGTATATCATTTTAACACATTTTAAATTGTAATTTACATATTTATTTATTGAAGAATGCATTCAGATTTTCATCAAACACACTGATTCACAACTTAACAACCCAAAGAGACGGTGAGATGACAGGATTTGAGCAATTAGGAAAAAATACGTTTAAAAAACAATAAATAATAAAGACTCTTATTTAAGTACACACAAGTACTGAAGCGCATGAAACGGTACGATATAACCATTGCTGCATCTCAGAGCTCCTTTGAAGATTGCTCATAGGCTGGCGAGTGCTTTTTTTTTCTTACCTTTCCTGCATTTTCATAATTGAATGAGTGCCTCCGAGCAAAGCATGCGTCATCGGATCCGAGCCAAGGATTTTATTTTGAAAGTGGACCTGGAACTCCTCGTGTTTCCCAGCCGTGCACGCTTGACGGCAGCACCTTGCAACTCCTACTTCACAGACAGCGAGAGGAGAAGAGCCACCACTCTACGTTGGTTGATCAGAAGCGACGAAACGCACCGAAACTGGCATCTGCGCCGGAGGAGACGCAAAGGAACCGCGCATCCCGCGTCCCCGTCTGCCTCGTCCACTCTGCCCACTCGCAGGACAGGATGAACGGACTTTGGAGGACTGGACACTTTGGACAACGCGGACAGCAGCGCGCGGCGGAGGACGGGATTTAGTGGAGAGAAGTTGGCTTTTCTCGGTGGCTGTGCCCGAGTCGAAGACACTCGCCTTCAAGTCGTGAGGGGGGGATTTGTGACTCTTTTTTTTCCGCTGTCGCCAAACTGCTCTCCAAGCGCTGGAACGTGAGGATTTAAAAGTAGTTTTGTGGGTTTTTTGTGAAGTTTACCGGAGATTAGAGGTTGTTTCAACCAAGGAAAGCTTGGTGCCATCTAAAATCTGAAGGCTGATCTTTTCTGTCAAAACGGGATACTGTGGGTAAATATTATAAACATTGTTATTATTATTATTATTATTATTATTATTATTATTATTATTTACAAGCAGGTTACGCAGACTCAGACACACAAGTCTCACAGCTTCACTTCCTTGTAGATGCGGACAGGTTGGAGCTTTGAGGACTGTGTACACTGTGTGAGTTGTGGAGCAGCCCCGCGGCTGTGCCACAGCACAGGTGGCGTGGAGGTCCCTGTTCGTGCGCAATTGGCGCGTCCTGGCCGGTGTCAGCAGACTTGGAGAAAATCAACAGTCAGTGCGCAAATCTATTGCCACGGGTTTGGAGCAGGAGCGCAAAGCGGTTTCTGTTATGGCTTGTAAAGGTTTGTGTGTGTTGCTGAAATTACGCACGCTGTAAGAAAAAAACAAGTGGAAAAAATACTGTAAAACATATTTGGGTTGGGAAACGTGTATGCTTTTTCCAGCAGTTGATTGAGTTTGGTTGATTTTTCAGTGAGGGGAAAAAAGTAATTTGCGCTAAAGCGTTCTCTCCACATCCAAAGTCATTCCCTTCATCCTTTCCAGTTTTTCAATATTTACAGAAAAATCCACGAATGAAGGAAACTGTGAAACTGAGTGTTTTAGAAAGAAAGAGGCCAAATTAAATCACGCACAAGGGGGGGGGTTTGTGGTGATACCTGCCAGATTTCGTTTGAGGTGAGCTCGCTCTTCATTCAGAATGAATCGAACCTGTCCTGGTTTTATGTTGTTGTTGTTTTTTTTAAATAAATAAATGAATAAAAAATCCAGCCATCCCCGTGCTCGTTAGGATGGGCACGCCGTTTCTCCTCACCGCAGTACTGACGTCTTCTCAGGTTTGGCGCTGAAATATGAATTGCACATCTCTTTCACAGAGCCGCACTCCCTCAAATCCTCTGATCATCTCTGAAGTTAGAAAGCGGCGGATTGTCCCCCCTCCTCTCCCTCTCAGTGAATGAACTGTGCGCGGTTCTCTCCCCTCAGCAGCAGATCACTCATCCCCTCTTCAAACACATGCGCATCAATGGGATTCAGATGGTGATTTTCTTCTTCTTCTTCTCCTCCTTTTTGGCCACTCAGCTCGGCTTTGACTCCCACCATGTCAACTCCCAACCCGAAGAAAATTAGCAGATTATAGCGTCCTGCGAGAGAGACGCTGAAAATGAGATTTGGGCTCTGTTGCTTTAGCTTATTAAAAAAAAAAAAAAAAATTGCTGTCATAAACAAGCGTGCGACCGATAATAGTTGTGCTAATGCTCCAAATTAATTGTATCTATTGACCCGAGAAATAATGCGTGCCAGTGTGCAGCTTTTTCAATCAGAGGCGAGCCTCAGACACTTTCGGTTCCAAATGAGACTCTGATTGCCTCTTTTCATTAGTGAAATTGGCCCGAGACCATCGCTCTGCTCCTGTTTTAGTGCCTTTACGTTTTCCTTCTCGTTCATAAAGAGAAGGGTTCATTAATCTGCTTCAGCTTGTCTAATTTGACAGAGAAAAATGATCATTACTTTCATGCACAAACACTTATTTGCTTTCATATTCCAGCTATTCAAAGAAAATAAACTTATGTGACCTTATCTGAGCTTTACACTATACCTCTGATATAAAATTTGTGCCTATATATGTAAGGACTTCTAGTCTTTCTGTTCCCCTGTAATTAGGATTCTCACATGTCTGAGGCAGTAAAAGCTGAGTTTATACCAACCTTAGTACGATTTATAACATTTTAATGTCCCCCAGTGTCTGCTAGCAGCACTTCATGTAGTCTTTATAATTTCAAAAGGGACTTCGCTGTCCATCTGTATCTTCTGCTTTAACACAGAGGACAAAACCCTGGCGTTCGGATCTTTTTCCATGTGCAGGCTGAGTCTCAGACGAGACGCCGCCCGTCTGAGTGTCAGCCCAAGGTGAGCTGAGCCCAGAGTCACCCCTGAACCTCTGACAGCTCTGAAGTGCCGAGCTCTCCTCTGCCTCTCAGCTGATCAATATCTCTTCTCACCTGAGGGCTCGTTCGAGCGAGCGCTCTGAAGAGAGGGTGGCTCAGCTATGAAGGCAGGCAAGAAGTCGCGAAGGGACAGGCAGAAGGGAGATGGTGGGTGTGAGACATGCATTGCACTGCAAAGGAAAAAAGTTGGAGTAGAGAAAGGCGTGCTGAAAAGGAAGATGACCCACTTGTGTGTCTCTTTATTACCCATCTAACCTCCACTTGGCTCCACTCTCCAAAAAAACCCTCTAATGTCCTTTTTTCCCCCCCAAGAACACAAAGCTGATTATCCGACTTAATTATTAAAGATTGCTGACACTCCATGGAG
Organism: Oreochromis niloticus; assembly: GCF_001858045.2. Classification (NCBI taxonomy): domain Eukaryota; kingdom Metazoa; phylum Chordata; class Actinopteri; order Cichliformes; family Cichlidae; genus Oreochromis; species Oreochromis niloticus. The sequence goes on along the minus strand of NC_031983.2, from coordinate 7,173,848 downwards.
GTGTGACTAGCATGTGACTTCCTCGCGTCGCTCCTCACTGAGGATAGAGGGATGACAGGGATTTGAACCCGGGTTGAAGCGCTTTTCCGCCCCTGAGCTATTACAATGTGAAGATAGTCCTGCATGATTAATGCTCATGCATTATTCATTGCCGTAGTTGTGTTTCCCTGCCACGCTTTAAGAAAATATTAGCATGAAAATTTGTGGCTTTGAACTCCTCCCTGGGTCTTTGGGATCCATATTACCTCCTCTTCTTCTTCTACTCAGCTATTTGAGGTTGTTAAGTGATATCAAAGTGTTTTTAGCTGGTTGTGCTGTATATGAGGGTTTCATTTTCAGTGAGGATATCAGGTTGTTGTGTGTAACAAGGGGCACATATTAATTACTGCTCTTGCACATGGCTGTCATTTATTTCACCCTAAATGCATCAATTGCACTGCAGCACTTTGCTGCTCTTCAGATTCAAACACTCGCCGTGGACTCTGGCCTAGTCTAAACCCCCACCTGACACCAGATTATTGTCTTCGATCTTCTTCTCACATGGTTTGAGAGGCTGTCATGCTACTTGTCTAAACAGATCTACGGGTTGATAAGAACCAACTCTGAAGCCCTGTCAGCTCTCCAAGTGTACTGCCTCGTAAAAAGCTGCTTTTTATATATATATATGTATATATTAATCTGTGTGTGTGCCTGTTTCTGTGCCTGCCAGAGAAAACAAAAGTTTAGATTTAGAGAGGCCTGTAATCAGCCACCTCCAGGGCCTGAGAGCGAAGGCCTTATCGTGCTGTATAAACAAACCTCAGCAGCATGTAGGCGTCTCGTGTTGTAAGAAGGTGAGGATGGGCTGAGACGGGAGTAGAAGGACTCCTGGGAGTTCATAAGGAGAACATTAAAGGCTGAAGTTTGTTGACGGGTAAAAGGTGCGGTGCCACTGTTTAAATTAGGACACCGTGTGTGTGTGTGCTGCTTTATTTATCCACGTGTGTCTTGTGAAGTGTCCACAGTCTGTGTTTTTCTTTACTGAAGCTCGATAACGTGCAAATGCGTCCTCGCAGTTGTGCTAAGCGAGGTGTGGGTCACAGGTCCTGCAAGGGAAAGAAAAACAGTACTGTTAAGACTTAAGACAACACAACCTTTCTTTGGACTGTGTGTCTGTGTACAATACACCTCAGTGTGTGCAAGTGAAGCTCGTTCTGTAATGTTAGCATGTGTATTCAATAAACGTCTCTGTAGGAGCGTGTGTGTTAAGGTGGACGTCCCACAACCAAAGGTATTCAGGAGATTCACAGACCCTCTGACGTTTAGGTTAATAGTGGTACCATGTGTGTTTACGTGTGCTCATGTGGGGAGATTTTTCTTTTACTTTTCTGGGCATCTCACTCACATCTCACTGGGCATTCCAACTTTTCCTTGCTCGGGAAAACTTAGGGGCTGAAACACTCTGCTATCCCTTTCTGTAGCCTCCATGCTTCCCGAGCACTCTGATAATGGAGGGTGACTTTGTCGAGTAGAAAAGAGTCCCCGGGAAAAGAGCATCAGGCTGTTTAGCTCTGTAAGAATGAGCAAGTTAATTGATTGATTGTTGAACTTGTGATCTGAACTCACAGTAGGTTACTGAAGTTTTCATTTTGAGCTGTTCGTATGTCGGAATTTCTGTTTTCGCATCCTAAGAACCAGGTGCTCAGAGAAAGTTTCTAAGAAAAAACTTTGAAGAGGGATTTCCAGTCTAATCTTTAAACTCTGTGTGGAATGTCAGGTCAAAACATGTTAGCATATGCACAGACCCCAAGGCGCTTTGTTGCACTGCGTTCAATGTACAGCCATTTGTTGTTGGGTTTTTTAAGTTTCAGGCTGTGTTGATTTCTGTGTTTATAGCCTCGATGGACAGCCTGGCTTCTCTTTGACTGATTCTGCTGCTTGTTTCAGGTCCGTGGTGGGGAGCTGTCGGACAGATTCTTGCGGCATCTGCGGCTGCCCTTCTGCTGGACAGTATGCGAACGGAGGATGTTGTCTAAGTTGGAGTCGGGCCTCGCTGCTCTGCGTCTGACCTCTTCGTCCAGAGGAATGACTGCTCTGTGGTGCTCACTCTGGCTTTCTCTCCTCCTTCCTCTCTGCGCCGTTCCAGCCAGGCTGCCCACTGCTCAGCCCACAGGTAGGACACAGACATCCAACTCCACACTGCTGATGCCACATTATTAATTGTCCTACGTCTGCTTTTGAATTTTGTGCCTCAAACTTATTGCAACATCATTTTAGAGAACAATTTGAGCAAAGATCCCCTTTAATGCTTTGTGATTAATATTATTAGCTAAAAATACCAAACTCTGAGTGGTTCCAGCTTCTTTTTTTTAAATTGTGATTTGAATAATCCAAATGTTGGCTTTACATTGAAAGGATAGAAAGGGTCATTAAACAGCTTCTTGTGCACTCTTGTTCACTGCTTTCTTTTCCATGTGATTTGAAAGACATTAATTTTTCTGTGTTCCTCACCTCAAATAATGGCATTTTAAAGTCCCATTTACTGTTTATGCGAATGGAGTCCTCTCTCTTTTTCAACAAAAAATTTTTATGACTTTTTTTGTCCGAGGAGGATTTAATTGGCCTCTTCTCGGTTCGCTGAGCTTAGCGAGATTTTCCCTCTTTGTTCTCCAGGCAGAGAAATACCCAAAGATCAATCCAAAATAAACTTTGACTGCGTTTGCTTTAATCTCTCCATATTGCTATTAAAGAAAAAAAACACAACACAGAGTAATCTTTATTCGTAGGCGTTAGCCAACACTTCTTTCTCTCCCCTCCCTTTTTTTTCCTTTTTATGTGAGGGTTATTTAAAATGAGTCTTTGACACTCTTTACACGGTACAGCGCATTAAGAAAGACGAGGAGCCGGGGCGCCTTCTGGAGAGGGCCCAGCTGTCTTACGCAAGCTGAGACACTGTGTGCATGTGTGTAAAAGATCGCGGTATTACAGCTTTTCTAACTGCTGCTTTTGTGTGTACAGTTTGTTTTGGCTGTCGCCCAAATAACTGAGGTCAGAGCAGAGATGCAGACTTTGAGATTCAAGACTTGGACTTAAGTCACCAAAGTGGAGACTTGCGTTTGTGGGACTTAATCTGCTGATCAGTGATAATGAACACAGCTTTGAGAGATAGCTGCTAAATAGCCACATTATCCTCTGCATCCAGCGACTTTAAAAGAGACTTGTCCCCCGCCCTCTCTCGTGTAAAACGCATAATGTAAGGAAAGACAATGTGTGATTCTGTCTGCCTGATTGCCTTCCCTGCTGGGAGCCATCACAGTCTCTCATGCGTGGGATCATCCAAAAAGCTGAGTGTGTCTGTGTTTTTTTTTTTTACCCCCTCTGGGTGGCGGGAGTTCAGGCTGTGATCTTCGTGTACCTGCAGCCAAATGCACGCGGAGCCCACGGCTCTGAGGAGGATATTGTTTCAAGTTCCTAATATTTGACATGTTGGGGTGTGATGATTCATCTGATGTCAAGTGGATAGCTGTGGTGATAACACGTGCAGCAGTGCATCTGCCAAGGACGCTTCCTGGTGCAGTGGAAAGCTTTTTACCTTAGAATCAAGCTGAAATTGCGAGACTCTTTGTTCACCTTCATAATTACCCACCCAGTCAAAACTTGCTGGAAAGAAATGGGTTTTGCGTCTAAACAGCTCTGAGCTTTCGCTGTTAAGTTCACACATTTTTGGGCACAATTTTTTTTTGTGTAGGACAGTTAAATGAAGGTTAGATGTATTTGCCCATTTATTTACATCTACATGTAAATTTAATTCCTTTTCGATGGTGCGTTGCATGGCAACCTTATTCATTCAGTCCTCTGGATTGTCATAGCGCCTTATGATCACACTCCCCTAAGATAATAGACATGGTGTGCTCTGTAGTTTTAGAGTGGCTGATTAGCTCAACAGATTAAGTGGGTTGTGGCGATACTCCTTTAGGTCCTTTTCTGATCGTGTGTTTCTGATGAGGGTGTAGGCACCTGAGGTTGATCTAAATGTCACTTTTGATCCAAATTGCACAGTGGGTTTGCATGTAAAGCTGCATCTTTTTCTTAAAATGTCCTTTCAGAGATCTGAAAAGACTTTTTTTTGGTCACATTTGGCTTTTCAACCAAATCTTAAAGTTGTTATGTCTGCTAAAGTTTGTATTATTTCTTCTGGGTGGGACATTTACAGGCCCTATTTGCAGGTCCAAAACAAACACATCTTGGGCCAAATCAGATCGAATATAAAAATTTTCAGTTGATATTTTTGGGCTAAAGAAAGAAAACCTTTGACTGACCAATGTAGAAACAACAAATATACCAACGTCTGATGCTAAGTGGGTACTGTCGTTACAGCCTTCGTGACACTTAGAAGTCCTGTTGTGATCTGGATATTATTTCTGAGATTTGTTTCACTTGAATATCTGGCACAAATTAATGTTTTGGGGGGTTTTTGTCATGAAAGTGTTGTTAGCTGTTTTTCTTTCAGTCATAGCAGAAATAGTAGTAAATACAGTAATGTCAACGTTATGCTATAAAGCATCAGAGAAATCAACACTTTAGGTACATATACTGCATCTCCTGCTGGTCCTTTTGGCGTGATCTCATATCCCTGTGTTGGTTTTGTTCACACATCATCTTAAAAGTGAGCAATGACATTATCTGAGCATTGAGTTAGCATTAGCCAAGAATTTGGCTAATGCTAATGCTAAAAACACATTAGCAAACCAAAAGTTATTAAGCTAACATGACAATATGCTTATTATGTTGCATAAATTAATAAAGAATACACTTAAAATGCTTATCATTGGTTCAAGAATAGACTTTAATATAAAAAAAATAACAGTTTTCCTATTTTTTCCATCACAACAACGTGATTGGTCAGTTTCAATATTGATCCCGGTCTAATATTACTATGATGATGCAGAAAGACCAACAAGGGAATATCAGACACACCCTTCTTTTGGCTAAGAGGACTACTCTGTGATATTTCATTCCATTACATTTGAGGGTGGAATTTTATGTACCACTATTAAAAATCCCCAAATTTCAGGTTCAAATTGATTTTTTTAAAAGAAAAAAATAAGAATGCCTTTTAGAATTAAGTAATATTACACACTGATGATAAAATTCTCAAGTGTCAACAATTCACTGCTGTCCAGTTGGGACTGCTCCTTGTAGGCGTCTCTGGCCTGCGTCTTGTCTCTCCCGTGGCCCTCTGGCCTCCAGGAGAGTTCCCCACATCCACAGATGGACGAGCAGTAGGGGTAAAATGACTGTTGTTTACTGGCAGATGGCACAATTTCCCCTCAGCAACCGCAACACCGGGCTGCAAAGTTGTCACTTAGGTTTTGTGTTTTCCGTGTGTGGCACTGTGTGACTTTGGGGGGAAGTGTGTGGATTAGTGTGTGTCAGGATCAGCAGGTGTTAAGGACAAATATGCCCTTGAAGGTTTACAGCTGGCCTCTAAATATCAATTCAGATTTTTTTCAGTATGTTCAAAGCGTGTAGTTGTTTTGGTTGAACTCTGGTTGTGATCACTGACTCCTGGATAGAAGTTATGGAAGAAAACTGCTTTATTTTTAAGCATAAACATTTGCCACAATGTCTTCTTAACAAGTAACAGTAATAGATCATAGTAGAAAAAAAAGGTCGTAATTACCCTTTAAAAAGTCATCTAATGGTAATATAGTGGGTCTTTAAAAATCCTGTTTAAAGTCAAACTGTTTGCTGGGTGTTTATTTATGTGTGTGTGAGGTAAGCAGGCCTTGTGATCTCTGTGTGTGTGTGAAGTGCAGTTCCTCGTTTCCATTAAGTTGTCTCAGTGCGCAGCGTTGTTTATTTCTCTAAGAGCTGGTGTCATTTGCTGTGAAAAAAAAAAGTTTGAGAGGCCAAGTTGACTGATGTGAGAGACTGATGACAAAGAACAGAGACTATGTGTGTGTGTGTGTGTGTGTGTGTGTGTGTGTGTGTGTGTGTCATTCGTAACCTCCCCTGAGTATTTACTGACCACACACCCCCTGCTGATATCCCCGCAGAGCTCTGATGGAAGTATATGGCACATGTGAATCAGCAGACATGCACATTCAGTTTTGCCATTGCATCGCTGTGTGCGCACATTTGTGTTCACGCGTAAGCAGAGTCTGCAGTTAATGCAACGTTCTAAATAAAAGAAGGCAGAAGAAGGAAGTGTGTGTCCGCATGAGCGAGAGGAAGACGCACCGTGGGTGTGTGGTCACCGTGTCCTTCAACTAGAGAAGAAAGCAAGTTGTTTGTCCCGTTTAGAGACTGAAAATGATGTGGATGTGTGTGTGTGTGTGTGTGTGTGTGTGTGTGTGGTCACCCCACCCCACCGGCAAGGACTGTAAATATCAGCAGGAGGTGTTTGGGTGATTAGGCGACTCGTTAAAACCTCAGCATTCACCGATTTACGCTCATGCTCTACAGTTCACACACACATCATCGCACAAACAAGCATGAGTGCACACACACACACACACACACACACACACACACACACACACACACACTCGTTCTCTGCCTCTCCTTGTTTCCTACTTTTTTTCCACACACGCTCACTTCTACACACTTTCAAAAACCTTTGATGTGTGCTGTTAGTCTTTGATGGTGACAGCATCTTCCTGAAGGTAACAGATCTATACGTGTGTGTGTGTGTGTGTGTGTGTGTGTGTGTGTGTGTGCGTGTGTGTGTGTGTGTGTGGACAGAGATGGTTTCCAGTCAGTATTTATGGTGGGGTCAGCTGTTTCTCACCTCATGTCTGGAGGAAGAGTTCTATGTAATCTTTGTAATGGATGTATTGATGTGTTTAATCAGGATGTTGCTACTGTCACAGCAGGAGCGCTTTACTGTGCTGCTGTAGTGCACGTTAGTTTCTTCCATATCCACCCCTAAGCCCTTCTTCATGCTCTGTGTTTACCTCAAGCAAGCACCCTTCTGGTCAGATGTTTATTTTTATTATTATTATCATTATTAATACCCACCCACAGCAGCTCTTTCCCTTCCAGTATCCCTGAGTGTCCCTGAGACTTCTGGTCAGTCCGAGTTTCCCCTCTTTCTTGCTCAGATGTCCCTGTGGTGAATCCAGTTGGCTCTACCATTCTAGCACCATAAAGTCTTTTCCTTGTCACCTCTTACATGGGCTGTAAGTGATCTTACAGCCCATGTGAGAGGACTGTTAGTTGCCTTTGTGTTTACCTACTTAGCTCAAACGCTCATATTTTCATAGGTCTGCACATGTTGCCAGCTGTGCAAAGTTTTCCTTAAACTTTCTTGTTTTTAACTCTTATTTTTATTGCTATTTCTTTATAGAGAGTGACTAAAAACAAGTCATCTGATCTTTAACAAGCATCTATTTTAAATCACACCACAATGACACTGATAGTGTTGACGATTAGTCATCCGATGTACTTTCTTTCTTTTTTTTTAAGCCCTAAAGCAGTACTCGTGTACCTTCTTGGTCTTATTTTGCATATTATTATTATTTTTATTTCTAATTGTTTATGGTGGAGCAGTCTCCACATCGCTAGCCTGTAATTAGCCTGTACATGTGTGGGCTCAGCGTGGCTGTCTGTTCATCACAACTTCAGCGTAAAAAGTTCCTGCGTTGTGTTGTGTTTCTCCGCGGCAACATTTTGGTTTTGACAGTGTCTGCGTGAAGGCTCATTTCCCCGGCAACATTATCAAGAAATCTTTCTGGCAAGTTGAGTAAATGTTCAGGCCAAACAAGCTTTGAATGATGATTTGTTAAACAATGGCACTTCTGTCCTCAGTCTGTCAGGCATTTAATCCAGTAGGCATTTCAGACACGTTTGTGGATGGGAATTAATCATTACAAACAAACTCACAAGGGATCATAGCGGGGTATTTCTCCTAGACTCTCTGCAGTTATACAAACACTGGCACCAGTGTTCAGTTTTTACATCTGTAAACCTACACATGTTACTGTATTCACACAGTTTTTTAACAAAGAGTAATAAATGGTAGTTGATCGTTTAAATCAACATTAAAACATGTTGTGTTGTCTGGTCCTTCTAAGCACATTATGCATTAGGCGGCACTGTCTAGACGCAGTGTTTTTCCAAGGATAACACACAGCTGAGCATTAGTGGAAAAAGCCTGTTGCTTAGCAAAATGTTATTAAAGGTTTTCATATCAGATCACAGACTGAAGTGAAAATGCTCAGATTGAACTGTGCTATACTGTGAAACAAAAACCGCCTTGTATGTTGGGACCTCTGCTGTGTGAAAGAAAACCCGTCTTTGCCAGGTACGAGTTGGATGCACACCTTGGTGCACCTTCACTAGGTAGGCAAAAAAGAAAGGCAAAAAATTAGCAGACAGCTGTAGATCAGTAGGTCATTGTCAGCCCGCGGCCTTCGTACGAGCCGTGTCTGCAGGCCACAGCTATGCATGTATTATTACACCTCATTAATGCCCTTTGAAATCCTCTCTGCACACCGTTCAATGAATAATGGATGAAAAAGACAGGCCCGTCTGTGTGTTCTGGTCACGTCTAACTCCCCGCCACCTTTTCTGCATTCTTCAGTGCCGTTCTTGAACGCATACATATATTATACAACATTTTAAGCCTTAAAGCCTCCTGTGCATCTGCTCATTTTTCTCCTCTCTGGCAAGTTTTCAAATCTCCATCAGTTGCAGTGTGAACGTAGCCGCTCTTTGATTCCTGCATGCACTGCCTGCTTTTTTTGTTCCTGTTTTTTTTTCTCCACCAGGTGATGTTTGCAGCACGTACGCACACTCGTCTGCCTCGTACACACCTGTGCATGCCCTTTGCTCTACCCCTGGCTGAGGTTCAGGGCGGTTCTTAGCCCGCTGGCTGACAGTGGCGTTGACATACGGTCGGGCTTTTAATTACAAAGCTTCCCCTTAAGGAAATTGTTGAGATACTTAACAGATAAGGCAGACATGGAGCCGAACAAAAAGGCTCATTGTATCATATCAGGAAGACTGCTCTCGAGGGCGCACGGGGAAAAGAGAGTTGGCGATTAGTCAACTGGAGCCACAGTTGTAGCTGACAAAATATTTTTGCACTGTGAAGTGATGGGTTGATAGGATTTATTTTTTTAAGTTAGTTGTCTCACTCTTTCTGTTTTGCCTTCTGTCCTGCTGACATGTGGATTTATTGCCACCGTTGGTTCAATTGCATAATCTCACCTGAATCGTCATGATGGATGATGATTGCAAAATGTACCCAATATACACTGTGCATGTCTAAGCGTGTTTGTATGTGAGCAGCCTGACTGTAAGTGTGTCTGTGTGCGCGCGGTTTGAGCCAACCCCATTGGAAGAGGTTATTTTGTTGCTGGCAGAGTCAAACAGATGGCAGGTTGTGCGCTGGGCTGTAAGAAATCCAGCACACAGACACACAAGTACCAAGAGAGACGCAGTCCTGGCTTCATGTCCCACCCATCATTAAGCCCCCACACTCTCCCCGTGTACCCCACTTGTCTTCTGGGCCACACAAATAGTAGCTTACCTCTGTCTTTCCACTTTCTTGTTCTTCTATTTGCACCAATTACCATTTTTAATTGCATTTACGCCACCGTTCTCACTCATACTCATCCTTACAGTGATATATACAGCACTCATGTCTTTATGTCCTCTATACAGAACCTCCACTCAGTGCTCCTCCATTAAGCGGAGGTACTTTATTTGTCTTACAGGTCTCTGCTGTATCAGAGGACACGCTGTCTAACTTATAATAAAGGATCTCGTTAGCGGGAGTCAAAACCATATTGAGTCATTAATAACGTGAATTTTCAAGACAATTAGACTAATTAAGTCAGCTGGTGAGCAAGTTTACTCCAGGCCTCCCACGTGCTCTGATCACCCTCCTCCTAACAGGTCCATCTCTCTCTTTCTTTCTTTCTCACTGACCACTAACCAGAAGCAGAGCTGTCTGGCTCTGCTGCACCCCATTTACATTTCTGTGAATGGAACCAGAGAGCCAACAGACAGTGTGTGTGTGTCGGGGAGCGAGGGAGGGAAGCAGTTACTGCATAGTATGAGATTACCTCCTTGCTTGTGATTGTGTGTCCGTGTGTGTGTGATTGTGTGTGTGCGTCTCTTTCATCTTCTTCTGCCCTCTGTCTTCCTTCCCCTTCATCCTTCTTTTCCCTGTCCCGGTCTTTGTGTCTTTCCTCATCTTCTGTGTCTTTCCCTCTGCTCTTTTATTTCGTCTCTTTTACTTTAACAGATGACTGTGATGCAGTAAGACTGAAAAAGGTTATACATGAGCAGTAGTTTCTTTCTTTCGTTCTTTCTTGGTTGAACCATCTATCTTTCCTGCCTTGATCCCCAAAAACCCCCAAAAATAAAAGACCTGGGGTCTCCACTCACGCCCTCGCATGCGCTTCTGTTTAATGCTCCCTCGCATCCAGGGCAGCTGACACATCTAATATTGAAACCAAACTCCCTCCCACGTCTCCCTCTCTCACCCTCGCCCCTCTCCCCCCCTTTATGTTATTTTGCCAGGAGAGCTAAAATAATAAAGCCTTGTGCCCTCTGCAGAGCGTAAGGGAAGCCTTTTTCCTCCCTGGAAAGAAGAGAGCGAGAGCGCTCGGTGTGCTGGCTACCAGCAGAGCAGTGACAGAAGAGCTGACTCCAGATTTGTTTTTATGGGTTTTTTTTAAAAAACCATCAGATTTTTTTTCCTTTTTCAGAACTCCCATGAAATGTTAGTTTTGAGCGCGGTGGATGTGTTAATTGGCCGCCTTTTCGCCTCGTGCGCCGTCTTTCTCCCCGTCACCTGTGCAGCATGCAGTGGTTTATCTGCTGGCTGCCGTCACACTCAAACCAGGAAACAGCCTCACTTCATTTTTTATATCGTTGATTGTTTGTTTTTCCAAATGTGTCCGCTCGCTGCGTTTTTGGGCGTCACCCTGCATCAGACTTCGTTAGGGGCTATGATGTCATCGGTGACCTTTATCGACTTCCTCGGCTGACAAGGAGTAACTTCAACAACGCTGATAGAATTGAACCCGATCTTTACTTTTCTGACACCCTGCTGATTCGGTGGCCTCTAACTGACAGAATCTGTAAAGTCAGACTTCCACAAAGGAGAGCACAGCTCCAGCTGATACAGAGGCAACACAGAGCACGGCTAAATACCAGCAGCCTACAGCAGCGCTTCAAAAACCGTACAGCAACACGCTTCGCTCATATGATGATGCTTTGAAACACATTTTAAAAAAGGCTGGAAGAACAGTTAATTTGTAATTTTATAGACTGTTGAGGCATTTCTCTCATTTTTATTTTCCCAGATAAAAGCCGCCTTCAACCCGCCACCAGCAGCTCTTGGCTATCATCCATTGAGCTGTTTAACTGTAAAAATTTGGAGTCAAGTGTGAATTCTTTGCTCAGTGACAAGTTGGTGCTGGTCGAGTAAGAATGCAACTCAACTTTTTCATGTGTAGTTGTGATGTAGTCTTAGGAAACACCAATGGATAAAAGCAGGAGCGTAGGCGATCACATACAGGTTTCAGCCATCCTGATAATTGATTTGGTTACCACAAGTAAATCAAGTTGTCTGGGCAACTGCTGAGTAGTTAGCAATATTAGCTGCCCATGTCTTGTACTTCGAAGCAAATGTTTCATTACTGAGTTTAAAATGAAATCCAGGCTTTTTAAAATCATCCCTGGCTCTAAAAGCCTTTTTGTACAGTGGTAACAATGTAACAGTATAGATGTCTTCGGACAACTGTGCTGCAGTTGTTCTTCGCCCCAAACAGAGGCTCCTCTCTACGGTCAGCCTGTGCTGTGAGTGGAGGCAGGTCCTGGAGGGAAGCAGGAGGAAGGGATGATGGGATTAAAGGGCTTTTCCTGCCCCTGCCCTGCTCTCATAAGCTAACATACCCTAACAGTACTTCATTCAAGGCTTTCACCACGCTCAGACAACGACCCGCAGGGAGCTGTAATCTTGATACGTCCTCTGTGACATGCTCCTCATTTTTCCTTGTCAGGTTAGAGTGAGAACAAAAAAACGACTATAGGGAGAGCAAGACGAGAGACGAAGTGAAGTGGTCGGTTGCCCAGAAAGCTTGGGATGTTTTTGAGCGTGCCCCAGGTGATCTGAACCATGTGGCTGAGCCCAGCAGCAGGTTTCAGAGGAGGCAGGTTGGAACCAGGCTGAGGGAGAGACCCGCACGGTCCCGCCGCACTAATAAACGGCATCATAAACAGAGCAGTAAACGCTTTCACGTCCTGCTGATCCCAACCCCAGGACTCATGCAAACATACACCGCCACCCCCCCCAACCCACCCTGGGACACGAGTTAACAAAAGTAGACCAAATAATGCTGATGTATCCACTGCTTGATATCAGTTGAGTTTCAGTTAAATTCCCCAAAATAACACAAAAGACATCAATCTAAAGATTACTTAGGACACATTTATCTCCTGCAACATGTTTCTGGTTCTAACTGTGCTTATTTGAATTCACCTAAACACGGTTAATGCTTGATAGGCTAATTACCAAAACCCCAGTTGAGGTTTTAATTTTCAGCTCTTTGTTAAGTCGGTTAAGCGAGAGAGAGAGTAAACACGATTACTGTAGGTTTCTTCACCAGATGAATGCACAACGCCGCCATCAAAGTTTGCACCGTTGCCAAGGGGAACAGACTAGACACGGAGCGATCCAGGATTTAGGCTTGTTTTGTAAATGTGTGTCTGAGTGCTCGAGTTGAGGACTGTGATCAGTGTTAAGGCACACTTTCCTTTTTAACACACACGCACACACATTGCTATCATTGTCGAGCCAGAGTTTTTGCGGGGGAGGGTCGTCGCCGCTGGAGAGTATCAGAAGTACACTTGCCGCACTGAGAGGTCAGAGTAGGGTCCTGGTTGGGGTCAGCTGAGGTCAAAGTTTAATGTTTGAATCAGGCATCTCCCCGAGCTCCGTCGGTGTGTTCGGAGATGGTTTCCATCAGCTGAGTCGCCTTCAGACATCACTTTGAACTCTTTGAAACTCTGTTTCAGGTCAGATGTGCAGTAAACATGTTTGTTGTCCAGATGTTTAGCTGTTCATGCGTGCATTCGTTTGTCTTGTTGCTAATCAAGTGATGAGTTTTTTTGTAGAAGAAGAAGAGCATTGATGAGTTTTAGCAGGAAAAGAAAAAAGTTCTCACTCTTGCAAAAATGTTTGTTTTTCATGTTCAGGTTTTTCAAGTTTCACCTTTTTTCCGATCATTTCCCACATTCACTAAGTGTTTTCCGAGTACCGGTCTGCCCCCCCTCCTCCTCAAAGTCTTTGGGAAATCATGAGTGATTTGACTTTCCAGAAAATGGCACTAAATCAGCATGCTGTATAGCAAATTTCTTCTACTCGCTCTATTAGGAGCACTCGAGTAAGAAGCTGTGACGTATGCATTCAAAGCTCTCAAAGCTGTGCTGTAATCAGATTGGTTCCTCCGCGTTGTTCAGGGAAGGGTGATTATGTTGTTTAGTAGGCCCGCACACACACACACACACAGACACACACACTCCGCAGACATCCTGGCCGTTGTGGGGCGAGCTTCTTACACTTGTCTGTTGAATTGAAACTAGGCCAGTTCGTCTTTGGAATTACAATTACCGTGGACCAAACCCCGGTCCTATTCTGAGGCTGAAGGGATGAAGGCAAGGTGGGGGGTGATGATGAGGGTGTGAAAGGAGCAAAGACGATTGGGCGCTGCCAGGATACCCTGTATGTACAGTAGCTTCCGATGCTCGTTAGCGCAACTGAGTAGAGGGCCAGCCACCGAGGAGGGATGAGGTGGAGGAGGAAGGGAGGGTGAAGGCTGGCACAGGCCGGGGCGGGATGTTTAGAGGCAACGTCTATCTTTAACTTGATTTTCGAGGCTCCTTTGAGAAGGCGCAGCTCAGGCTCACAGAAGAATAGAGGCAACAAGCTGGGGGAAACCTCTCCCCTCTCTCTCCTCTCTTCCCCCTTCCTCCTTGATCTCCACTGAGCCATCCCTCTTTTCTCTCCCGTCTCCTCCTGGCAGGCTTCTCCACAACGGTGTGAGGTTGTCAGGCTGGCCCAGATTAGGGGCATTGTCCGAAGGTATTTACATCCGGCCAAACCATATTAAAGAGAGATTAGCGGTTTTTGCAGCACATTTCAAAAAAAGAGAAAAAGCAAAGTGTGGGGGGAGCTTTTCCAAGATGAGCAGGATTTACAATTGGCATAGCTGTGAAATGGAGGAAGACAAATGCGCTCTTTATGGCGAGGGGAGGTGATGGTTGTTGTTGCTGTTGGTGGTGGTTTGTGGGGTGGGTAGGAGTGTGGGGGTTCCACAGATCCTGTTTGAAGGTCATGTGATGCTGGCTCGTCTGGTGGGGGTGTTCAGTTTGCCAAACGGTTGGCAGCCGGTCTGGCTTTACAGCATAGGAAGCAGAAGTAAAAGAATCTGTTGGCGGGACACGGTGAGCAGACGGGCTGCTGTGGAGGACATCATGGTCCGAACCAAGCTGTCCGTCTGCGTTCCTCCAGCTCTTCAGGAAATATCGTTAGAGGATAATTTAGTGTTTTTATAACTCTAAATAACTTTATTTTTTTATCTTAGTGTTTATGATTTCTTTATCATGGCTGATTATTTAAAAAGTGAGAACAGTGCACGTAAAGCATGCGGCGGAGTCGCAGCGAGCATGCGTCATGCATCTTTCCTCCTGCACGCCCCACCCAGACAGGACCTTAGCCTAAATAAAAGTGATTAAAAGTGATCATATTAGTGTAATTTGCTTACTGAAGACATGTTTTTATACATTTCCCCGGTACTTGCCTCCCTTCATTGGCTCCCTGTCCGCTTCAGAATTAATTTTAAAATTTTATTGTTGACTTACAAAGCCCTGAATGGACAGGCTCCTGGGTATTTGTCTGACCTCTTGCAGACTTATACCCCCCTTAGGTCTCTTAGATCAAGTGATCTTTTGCTTTTAGCTGTACCAAGGTCGAGGCTGGTTCATCGAGGTGATCGAGCATTTGCAGTCGTAGCGCCTAAGCTGTGGAATAATTTACCCCTACACATCAGACAGGCTCCCACTGTCAATCTTTTTAAATCATATCTTAAAACACATTTTTATTTACTGGCTTTTAATACAGCATGAGAGTTATTTGTTATTTGTTAATTCATATTTGGTGTTTGCTTTTAATACTCTAAGTTGTTTTATTATGTATGTTCTATTCTTGTACAGCACTTTGGTCAACGCTCCTGTTGTAATTAAATGTGCTATATAAATAATTAAACTATTAACTATTAAACTATTTCTGTTTGTTGTTTGACCTGTCCAGGATCTGCAGATTGAAATTAGCTAGTAGCTCAATTTGATACAATGCATCTTTTCTCTTTTTTTGTATGTATTCCCTGACAAATAAAGTATAAATGAAAAATGTGAAGCAGAAAATCTCCTGCTGAACAAATTGAAAACATGTCCTGATTCTGATCTGGGCTGACTACATCTCAGGAGGAAGAGCAAGTCATCCACTAATTGGAAGGTTGGTGGTTCATTCCCTGGCTGCTCCAGCCTGCATGCCAAAGTATCCCTGGGCAAGAAACTGAACCCCAAGTTGCTCTCTGATGTGTTCATCAGAGCATGAATGTGTGTGAATGTTGGATAGAAAGCGCTTAGGCATAGAAAAAAACTGCTTGTATGATTGTGTGGCATCTTGAGTCTTAGAGTAGAGTAGAAAAACATTTTCCCAACAACATTGCACGTGCATATGTGTGAAAACAACTTAAGATTCAGCAAAAGTTACTCAGCCTCTGTATAAAATCCTAAAACCTGTTTGTTGCCCTGTGTGGAGTTAGTGATGCATTTGCTTAAAAAGAAGAAGTCCAACCTTTTTCTGCAGTAGAAGAACAACTAATTACCTTCTTTAAAAGGCCATTTGCTGCTAAATTGTTTGCTGCTGGTTTAGCATCGGCATGCTCCGCACATGTTGGAAACATGGCCTTGTTGTGTTATTAGCTGTAGTGAGGAGGAGGAGGAGGAAAAAGAGGGCGCTTGATAAAGATGAACGTCTCCCCGGCCCATCTGGAATCCATCACTTTCAAGAGCAGTTTAGAAGCAGATATGGTCTGAAAAAGTATGTGCTCCTGCTTTTGTACCAGACTCAATAAAAGTACCTGTTAAGCCCTCCTTCCCCGAAGAAAGTGAGTCCTGTTATCGTTCACCATTTACGATCCCTCTTGCCAGCCTCTTTGAACCGGTTCGGATTCTGCCTTATGTAAAACAGCCCGACTGAAACAGCATCATAAATCAACCCGGACCATCATCAGCAGGAAGTTAGGAAGGGTACTTAACCAACCAAACTTTTTAAGGATTAGTCTCTCAGCGCTGAAAGATGAAACTCGACGTGTTCGCCTCCTTCAGAGCAGAAAATGAATTCATCAAAATGCAGCATCGGTGATGCATCAGCTTACTTGTTTACTGACGGATGTGAACTTCAGAAAATGCTCTCTTCACTCTGAATGTGTAAAGAAGGATACGTATCAGGAAACATCCCACCCAAATACAGAACGGAATATAAAACCGCATCTTAAGGATTCTTGCTCGACTCGGTCCCGCTTGATCTTCCTCTTTTCCCCCATCGCTCAGACGTTGGTGTCAAAAGCTTAGATTTAGGGAAGAAAATCTGATCTAGACATGTAAACAAATATAGTGAAAACAGGAAAGCCCAGGGATGCACATGCACGCACTGAGAAGGCAGAGAGGAGCGTGCCTTATTCAAGACTGCACAGTTTTTTATATTTGTAATGTTGGCCATTTATTTGCATCTAGCCTGCATTTGTTCACATCTCTATCAAAACATAGTGCGATGGGCAGCGTATCTATTAGTTTAACCTTTTAGTTTAGAAAACCTTGTGTTCTTTCTGCGAGCGAAAACCTTTGAGATCTGCTGACATCTTGAGAATTTCCCCTAAAAAGTCCTGATACGACAGCGGCCACGGCGGCAGCTTCTCACTCTGGTCTACACTTCTTCCTGTTCCTCGGGATCCGTCGCTCGGTCCTTCAGTGTGTGCGCTCGAGTGGGAGAAAGCCAGGCGTGGAAAGGTTCCCCCACATAAAGAGGCCTTTTCATCCCAGGGGCCTGCAGCCTGCCTGCTGGCCCCTCCAGAAGTTTGTAGAGGATAAATAAACCTCTTCAGAGGCGCAGAAAAAGATGGAGTCTGTGAGCGGCACGTTAGCGGACTGCGCGCGGTCCTATCTCAAAGACAGACTTTATATTATTCTGAAGGGCTATTTGTTATGATATTGAGCCGAGAGGGTTAGAAGGGCCAGGAGGGCAGGGGTCTCTTGATTTATGGAGTGACTGTCCAGCCTGTACTGCACAACTACACGCACACATATCAGAACCCACATCCACTCTAACACACACACTCAAAAAACACACATCACACATTGCTTCCAGCTGGCTGCAGGTTCCGTTGGGAGATTCCCCCCCCCCTCAAACACACACACACACACACACACACACACACACACACACGACAGGAAGATCTAGATCAGGGGTGTCAAACAAAAGGCCCAGGACCCAGAATCGTCCCGGCAAAGACGTCCAACTGGAGAGCTTTGGTAAATGTGAAAGAAGGCACTCATTTTCGACATTTAACTGTATTTTCGTAACTTTTACAGCTTTATCTTTACTGATAAAGACCTCCCATATGACCATTCATGCAATACCAAAGTATACACTGTGTATCTCTTGGATAAACTTCTGTAACTCAACGCATTTGTTTCTTACAGTTTAAGAGTCGTGCTCACAGGTTTCTTACTACAGCAGCGTTTCTTTATCATTTAAAAAAAACTGAGCTGTACTGTTGAAAATGAACTTCTTTTTCTTGTATTTAAGATATCTCAGTGTTGTTAAACTTCTTTACACTGACAGAAAGGGGAGTTTCACTTAGGATCACAGTGGGCTGTATGTGAAATGAGTTTGTCCCCGACCCCTGATCTAGACTGGATGCTATCAGAAGGACAGAGTTTGTGTTTTGGATGAATCGCCTCTGGTTTGATGATTTTCCCTGCGTTTTCATCAGAACTCATGTTTAATATCTACGTTTATTTTGAAAG
Source organism: Oreochromis niloticus (assembly GCF_001858045.2). NCBI lineage: Eukaryota > Metazoa > Chordata > Actinopteri > Cichliformes > Cichlidae > Oreochromis > Oreochromis niloticus. Next base: position 7,155,755 of record NC_031983.2, on the reverse strand, counting down.
TCTGCATTATGATTTTTTTCAAAGTAGCTAATTATTCTTTAGTCTGAGTAGCGCTGTAGTTCCTCGGCTCCTGCTAAGGTTTCTGGGAAAGCTTCCTGTGGTCTTTCAAGGACTCACTTTGGATTATTAGGCCTCACTCTTTCAGATGCAGGGAACCACGTGAGACGCTGTGGCCGAGTTTCATTTCATTCTGCTGAATAAAATGAATCAAACTACCTTTGATTCATTTTTGATCTTAACTCGTATGCAGGAAAAAGTGCCCGAGCAACACCCTGCTTCACATTTATTCACTTCCATAAGCGCCCACCCGGACGCTGCCTATTAAAACCCCATTCCTCCACAGCTAGGCACACAGCAGCTGGATTTTTTTTCTGTAGGTGATCAGCTGCTAATTAAGGAGCATTTCTCTGTGACTCACCACCACGAGCACATTTTATTGCCGCTCAAAGAGCCGTCTCTTGTCAGTGTGATCAAACACATCACGTCACGTAGGAGAAGTTTCACTTGAAAGGTGCAGCGTGGAGACCCGGATCTCCACCAGAGCTCACCGGCTGGTACATCTGTCCTGAGAGGTTGTGCAGCCGGCACGGCGTGAGGCTTTTTCAAACCAAAAATCCACTTTTTATTCAAAGCACTTTCCAAATCTGCATTTCAAAGTGCAGGATCTGAGAAAGAAACAGATATTTGGTCGTTGATGGTGACCAAGAAAATGGTTCTTTGCTCTTTTGTGCAACATCTGAAAAATTGAGGGTTTTTTCCCCCCCTTAACATCCAAGAAGTGTATTTTTTCTTTGTTTTGCTCTTTCTGTAAATTGCATTTGTTTAGCCTCTGGTGGTGTAAACATCCAAGTGGTGTGCAAATGTTCATCCTATCCATTTTCCCCAGGATCAAAGTGAAAAAGGAAAAAAGTATTGTTTTGCAAGCTGGATCACATGAACGCCTCGCCTTGCTTTGCTATTAACAAATCCTAATTAAATAAACTTTACTGCTTAATCCAGATTTTTCTCCACTAAGGCTATAGCCTGCTTAAAGTAGATTTGTACACATTATGAATATTACCAGATTTCTGGAAAGAAGGGCAACTTTGTGGCATTTTTTAAGCCTGTATGCTAATATTGGCCAATCCTTTTGTATATATATCAAAACTTTAGCACATAAAAGTGAGACTCTTTGAATGGTTGCACATTATTGTGTGCAAGGAATAAAAATGGTTCTAAACCAAGTCAGTGCCTCATACAAAGAAACACTTCTAGCTGCTGCTGCTGCTCATTCAGAGCTGCTATACGAGGTTGTGCTTGAGCGCTCGCCTTCCATAAAGCACAAGTGAGATATGAGTCTCTGGAGATTATTATATCTATGTCATAAACCCAAATTTCCCATGTTTTAAGACCTGGAGATATTCTGTGGCCTGTATTCTGCGTTTGTTCCATAGCCAGCCATTCATTCATTCATTCATTCATGCTGGGCTTGGATTTATGCGTTCGGCACTGTTGCCTCAGTGTTTTTCTTCTCCTGAATGGACCTTTTTTTTTGTTTGAACAAAAAGCATTGTAAATACGGCTGTCAAAGCCAGAGGCTACGCAGAGAACTGCACAGCGGCGTTCAGCACCTTGACTTAATATCTCCAGGATTTTTTAATGGGTCGATGGATGCAATAAGACAGAGAAAAAGACGCACAAATCATCTGTCCTGTTCATTTGATTCATGAGCCGCGCTACATGGGAGAAATGAATTGGGCTTGTTGACTCCACCACATTTATCTAATGGCTGAAGTTGCTTTGTGTGTTGCTTGTTTAAGTTTAATATCAGGGTGATATTGAACAACATGAACTGCTTTAGTAAATTAATTGGCCTTTATTTAAAATCATGGAGTGTTTCTCCAGAGGGCTGCGTTCATGATCGCTGCTTGAGTAACATCGTTGCCCTTTTAGCGGGTCAACAGTGGGTGTATTTGCCATCGTAAATCACGCTCTTAACACACCTCATTCACTATTCCCATGGGTGGGTGGGTGTGCACTTGTGCGAGCAAACAAGTGTGCGTTGTGTACTGTGTTGCCTGAGCAGCTCATTCGAAGACTTTTACAGTGGCTACATTCCCGCGTGTGTGAAAGCGTCTGTGACGTCCTCGTAAGTGTCCTGAATGTGTGTTTTTTTTTAAGTGTGTTTGCTTAAATAAGCTAGTAAATAAACCAGTGGGCGCCATCTTTCTTGTGTCTCTGCAATGGGTGATGATGTGTGATTAAGTTCAGAATAAGAAGACACCTCTAATGAGGGGACTGCAGGAGACACGAGGGGAGCCAGAGTTTGTTTATCCAGACGTGTCCCTCCATCTCTCCACCGTCCTCCAGTGGAGGCTGGCATCCTTAGCCAGGCTAGTAAACATGTTGATTTTTCCTTGGCTCTAACCAAGCTGGCACACGGAGCTCGTGGAGTAAATGAGCTGGTGTTCGACCAGGGCCGGCTGAGGAGGAGGCGTGGAGACGAGGGGGGGGGGTGAGGGGGGGAGGTCATTTCCACATAGATCTGCATACTGGACAAGTTAAAAAAAAGTTGCGCTTTTCTGACTTGCAGGACCAGATTACCCGATTCTGCTACTTTTTTGCTTTTTTTTAAAGTTGATATGGGCAGGGGTGTCCAATCCTTCTTTACTATCAGATTAAGTGTTTTTTGACTTAGATGTGAGGCTAAATAGTGACCCCATGCATGAAGTTGATTGCATTTAGCGGCATATTAAAAACTTCTTCTTACATAAACCATTTCCTTCTTTCTTTGTTTGCAGACCCTGTGTCCAGCGAGACGGCCTTCCTGGAGGACTATGTTCTGGGCATCGGGGACACTCTGGAAATGTCATGTGATCCAGAAGAGCAGGAAGACCACTCGGAGCCTATTGTGTGGTTCAAAGACGGCGCTGGACTTGTGCCTTGCAACCGGATACGGTTGGGCCAGAGGATGCTCCGCATTATCAATGTGTCGTATGACGACTCCGGGGTCTACTCGTGCCGGCTCGCCCGGAGCAACGCGCTGCTCAGCAACTACACCATCAGGGTGACAGGTGAGAGCGTGGGGAAAGTGTGTCGAAAGGACAGAAGTTTGGCTGCAAGAAGAGGGTAATGATTGGTTAATATTTGATGAGTGTCTGAAAACTTTAAGTAGGGGCATCTAGCCATATATTTAAATGCAAACGTGGAAGGCAGATACGTTAACTGTTGAGCTTTAAATAGGATACGAGACCCACAATATTTTTAAGATAGTTGAGTTACTAGCAGAGCTCCAGCAGAAACAGGCGCTTTGGCTGCACCCCGCAGAGCTCTCTGAAATCCGACCTGTCTCGGTTGTTCTGCCTCTCTGACAGACAAACCGAGTCTCAAAGTATTTTCTATCAATAAACATACTCAAACAGTTACAGTAGCGCTGTCTCTACATGACAGCTGTTTATAGAGAAACACTGAAAACTTAGCTCAGGAAGAAATTTCTATTATTTGCTACTCCTGCTCAGTTTCAGCTCCATGTCATCTGCCTGCCAAGCTGCACACACACACACACACCAACACACACACAAGCACATATCCAGCATACCGGTACAGGCTTTCACCGGCTAACACCCAGCCAAGCTTCACACAGATTCCCACCTCCTGATGCATAGTCAAAGGTGAAATTCATTATCCGGCGAGGGGATGGGAAACATTTTAAACAAGTGTGCGATGCAAGTGGAGCTCTAATAGGAATGCTTGTGTAGGGGGTGGGGGAGGTTCTGTGTGTGCGTGTGCATGTGCGTGTGCTTAAAAGTGGAGTCGCATTTACCCGTAAAACTCATGGACACCAACTGAGCCTGTTATTGACAACTAATTAGAAAGCAATTAGCTCAGACATTTCATCATTGAAAGCAGATGGGGTGGCAAGAAATGAGAGAGTTCGCTCTCAGCTCACTCACCCCACCTCCTCTCTCTCTCTCACACACACACACACACACACACACACACACACACACATGGATGCATTTGTTTGGCAGAAAACCAGGAAGAAAATAGGCATTTTCGATAACTGATCAGAGGTGGGCAGGTTCTCCTCCCGGATCTTCGTATCAGCTCCACACTGCACACCAGGACACTGTGCAAACACAGTGACTTAAAAGGAAGAATACGGAGCGTTCTCCTTTAAAATCTGACTTTTTTTGGTCTTTAAAGAAGTTGATAAATAAAGAGAGATAACTGAAGCTGCTTCCACCTCCACTTAACATGTGTCAGGTGTTGCACAGGCTGCCAGTTCATTTCAGACTAATGTCTGACATTTCATATTGTTTCAGCTCTCCGTGCATGTTTAAATTACTCAAGAAGCCAGACTTCTTCCAGTATGCGTTGCAATATCCTGTTTTTTTCCCCCCTTATACCGCCGATTCTCCTCCCTCTACTTTAAACATAGAGCCTCCGTTTTATCTAAAACACACATGGACTATTGTGTTTTCCCTCAAATATTTGAGCAAGGTGTCAGATATTTAAGGGCGGTATCAGATTTAGCACTTGGACAGCTTCCAGGCAGCAGAAAGGGGCCAAATCTCACTGTACACACACACACACACACACATGCTACAAGTGAGAAACAAACTGCAAACTGAGATGTTTAAAAAGTATGTGAATTACTTATTGACAAAAATTCAGTTTTATTTATAAAGCACTAAATCACGATAAAAGTTGCCTCAAGGTGATTTATACTGTAAGGTAAAGACCCTACAATACACAGAAAACCCCAAGAATCTGGTAACCACCTATGAGTAAGCACTTGGCGAAAGTGGGAAGGAAAAACCCTTTTAACAGGAAGAAACCTCCAGCAGAACCAGGCTCAGACACAGGCAGCACCTGCTGCGACCGTTGGGGGTGATGGGCATGACAAAAGACTTATGACTTATGATTAAACAGAGAATATTTAACCTCCTAGGACTAAATTTTGCTCTACAAGGGCCTGATATCCACTTACGAGGACATTGTACTGCCTCTGTTTTATTGAAATTTAAAACGAATATCCTCATATGTGGCTCTCATTTTTCTTAGAAACAAAAATCAGGTAAAAAAAAATCTGGTGATTCCTTGTTTTTACATTCATCAGGTCCTAATATGCCCAAATATCAAAGAGAAATTAAAAATGCATGCCATGGAAGAGTTCAGGTCTTAGGAGGATAAGAAACACATAAAGCAGTGAAATATGATTTACACATCTGGGTGCAGAGCAGTTTTAGCAGACAGAAACTGCTAAAAGTTTAATAGCAAATAACAACAACTACAAATGACCATTTGCACCCATAGACTATGAAGGATGGATAGAAGTGGCCTAAACCTGACTTCTTTCTCAAAGCCTGCATGGAGCAAATCCTCTGGTTAAAAATAAAAAGACTCGTGTGATTTACGATCTAAGTGAACATTTCTCCTACGAGTTTATGGACTCCATCACTTGTTTCAAGTGCTGCCTAATATAGCGTTAACAAAATATGATCCAAATACAGTAAAATAGACAATAAACTGGGATTTACGATGTGGCTACTTTGTCGGTCAACCTTTTCATGTGATGTCTGATTCCTCAGATAACAAGATGGCAGCTGTCAAAATGTTTAAGGTGGTTACGTCCATCCTTTATGTCCAGTCTATGGCTACACTGTATCTTAACTGTATGCTAAAGCTCGAAGCCTTTAGAGCTTTATCAGTGCACTAAAATACATGTGCCTGCTTTTCTCTATAATTTCTCTCTATTATTCCAAAGTTTTCTATTATGTCATTCATTTTGACAACCACTATAGTGTGTTAAATACTTGGTTTACTGATACAGTGTTGGCACCCGTCTGATCTGTCAGTCAATTGTAACTGCTGCCTTGCTTCTAAGGTGCAAAACAATAGCAGAGTGGAGTTGTGGGCTGAGGTGTCCAATAATAGAAACAAAACCTGCTAGTTCCAGGAGAGTTGTCGAGGTAACAGCTGGCTCTCATTAACCAGACCCGTGGAGCTGAACCAGAAAACGTTGAGGTCACATCGAAAATAATTACAGCAGCGGAGTGAAAACGTGTGATACAGCAAACCTAAACAAGATGGAGAGCAAGATGGAAAGTAATTTGGCGTGAACCGGCGCGCTAACCGTTAGCAAGAGTTAGGGTCAGTGTGTGTTGCAGAGATAGCTAGAAAGAATAGTTTTTTGTGCGTGTATCAGCACATGTGCGCACACTCTTGTGCAAGTGCGTCTCAGCGACACTAATGACCCTCTTATTTGTACCGTCTGTGCAAATGTTTGGATTGTAATATCTGAGAGAGCTGCCACGCTACAGAGAACTGTGGGCTCATTCATGAGTTTCTGAATGAACAGCTTTAATATGCATTCATGCGTCTGTGTGTGTGTGTGTGTGTGTGTGTATTTGTCTATTCGTGCTTGGTTGTGAACACCCCCTTTGCCTTTATCTCCCTCTTGTTGCATAAAATACATTCTGGTCTACAAACTTTCCACATGTAATTTCCTTCTTATCCAATAGGCAAAATAGTTCAGGGAGTTGTATAAGAAAATACACTGTATTATGTGTTTTCTCATACAACTGCTGTATTTTTTTTAAATGAATTATTATTCATTTATATTATTTTAAATGAAATAATTTCGTTACTTTTTTTGTATTTTCTTTCGTCAGATTCTCTGTCGTCTGGTGATGATGAAGATTACGATGAAGACCCAGAAGGTGCAGGTAATGAAAATGGTGAATTCTTTTCTTAAACCACATTTCACAGTCAGAAAGTATGATAGGTCTCTCATCACGAAATGCAGTATTGTGCAAGAGTGTTGAACCAGTCCTCATCTCTTTATAGTTTGCAAGGAAAATGGTAAATAGGTACAGCGATTTCTTGAAACATGTTCAAACATATGTGGAAATACAGAACATAGGTCAACAATAGAGTTTGTAGAATGATAGCTTAAGTCAATATTTATTATGAACACCTTTACTCTGCAATGCCGATTGAACTCTCTTAGTCAAGCTTTCTTTAAGCAGTCTTCCTAAATAGTTCTCCAGGCTTCTTCAAGGACATTCAAGGTTCTTTGGACGTTGGCTGTCTTTTGTTCTGTTCTCTGTAAAGATGATCCCACACTGCTTCAGTAATGCTGAGATCCATGACTGATAGGGGTCTACTGTGTGTTTTTATATTCAGGTATGTTTTTATTAGATTGGCAGTGTGTTTGGGTTCATTGTCATGCTGAAAATGAAGCTGTTGCAATTCAGACACTTTTTAGATTGCACTGCATGGTGGGTCAAAACCTGATGGTACTTTTCTGCTTTTATAACTCCATCAATTTTGATAAGATCCCCAACAGCACTGGTTGAAATGCAGCCCCAAACATGACAGAGCCTCCAGCCGTGCTTTAGCTCTACACATTCATTGTTATCCCTCTCTCCTGACCTGCTCCATATATATGACGTGGATTTGAACTGATAAGTTTTAAATTTGGATTCATCACACCATGAGACCTGTTGCCACCGATTGCCAGTAAAGTTCTTGTGTAATTTGCCATACCTCAGTTTTTTCCTGTGTTTCCTTCTATAAAAATTCAGTTTTATTCAATTTTATTTATACAGCGCCAAATCACAACAACAGTCACCTCAAGGCGCTTTATATTGTAAGGTAGACCCTACAATAATACATACAGAGATAAACCCAACAATCATATGACCCCCTATGTGCAAGCACTTTGGCAACAGTGGGAAGGAAAAACTCCCTTTTAACAGGAAGAAACCTCTGGCAGAACCAGGCTCAGGGAGGGGCGGGGCCATCTGCTGCGACCGGTTGGAGTGAGAGAAGGAAGACAGGATAGAAGACATGCTGTGGAAGAGAGACAGAGATTACTAAGAAGTGTGTTTCAATGCAGAGATGTCTATTAACACATAGTGAGTGAGTAAGGTGACTGAAGAAATACTCAGTGCATCATGGGAATCCCCCAGCAACCAAAAATGGCATCAGAAATCGACACCATTTCTGATGAGGCTTGAAGGAACTGAAAGGCCGAATGCATCTTTAAGGTCCTGTGTCAGATATTTATAAAGTTATAAATTCCTTATGTCATACATAAATGAGCTCTTCATATTATTTACACCACACTTGCACCTTTATCCTCAGAAGTTAATGTGCAGTTTACAATTTAAACTCATTTCATTTGTCATAGTGATAAAAGAGTTCATCTGCAGGAGCAACAGCACGTCCCCACAAAGTCGCTTTTATGGGCCACTGTGTGACTACCAATGGATTTATGCAGGCGATTAGACTTGTACGAGCATAATCAGAGTTGTATATCTGTAATTGACATTATATGGCTCTTATAACCGCTCGCATTAAACCTTCTCCCACGAGCACAAAACTAAATGCCACTGTCGCACAGATCAAACGCCGCTGTTTCTCCAGCAGGTAACAGCCTCTCACTGCTCTTTTGTGATGTGAGCTGTTTTGGCATTCAGAGACCTGCGGAGTTCAGGTGTAGGTGAACAAAGAACGAGGAGGGATGGCTTTTGCTGGCTGCACACACTTTACACGCTCTATTCTGTCAGCTAGCATGACTCCAGAGATACAGAAAGCGTCTCCACCCCTCTCGGCAAGCTCTCGACCAGCCAGACGCCACACTGTGCTGCCTTTGTTGTACCATACGGAGCGAGACAGCAGAAGGTGAGGAGCAGACAGTTAGAGATGAATCTAAAAAGTGAGAGGAAAGAGTTGATGGAACTACAGTAATAAAGGGAAGACAATGGGATATAAGTGAAGGGTAAAAGATAGAGTGTAGGATATGGAGACAAAAAAAAGGGGGGAGTCAGCAGACTGTATAAAAGTGAAAACCAGCCCAAAACATGCTAACTATGTCAAACAGACCATGATATGTTGAACCAACTCCCAGTCCACCCTTAACCACTCAACAAAATTGGTGCCAAAAGCAAAATGCGCAACTGCTTCAGTGACAGAGCGACAGGCGCACGCCCAGCCGAAATCAAAGCCCCTTTGTGAAAGTCGCTACAAAGATCCAACCAAATCAAACGTCATCACACTCAGCTCAAACTAAAATAAAACTGAAGCTGAGGCAACGATTGTGGGAGATACTGCCGCTCCAGAAAACTCTCAGTGCCCTGTGGTCATCATTAACAGTTCACCCAATCGTTTGTCATCCAGCTACAACGATTGCATGGCGAGAGATGGGTCGGGGAGGGGAGATGAACTGGTGTTCAAGAGAAACGAGAAATTTTAAATTTTCTAAAATCATGTGAAAAACAAGCAAAGCTATTCCATGGAAATATAAATGTGGAGACTCCAACAGCAACTAGGTGTATCCAAAAAATAAATAATAATAATAAGAAGAATGGTTTTAAAAGTGATCTGGAATTAAGATGGTGCTCATTTAATGATTATCCATAGGCTTCTGCTTGGGGAACTTAGTTGCATCTTATACCAATTTCTAAATTTTTGATCTGAGGTCAGCTTACAAATGTTTTACTTCTGTCAGTATCAACATTTAAACTATTCAACCAGCTCAATGTGTGTGCAAGACTCAAACCTACTATTGCTTTGTTTTCATGTTTGACTTTTAATCTTTCAGACTTGATTCAGTTTGACTTAAATTAGAATTGATTTAATTGATTGCTTTTATCCAGAGAGAAAACATGAACAAAATAAATACGTTTTCTTAAAGAAAACTTCCTGATGCGGTCTTTGTACTGCAGGCCACTTTGGAAAAGCTTGCTAACAACTTCAGCGTAAAATCTCTGAATGCACAGCTTCACATCGTAGTGAAAGCCTGCAGTGTGTTTTTTCTAAACGGGCCGAAGTGGCAGAGGCGGTAACAGCTTACAGCAGACATCCTGAATGCCGGTAAATAGCCTCAGACTGCCAGACTTAATCTCTGAAAGTAAGTCTACCTCATGACATATGAGGCTCTAATTTCCTGACCAAAAGGAGAGGGATTAGCCCAGAAACTTTAAACCCTTATCGCCGCTTAATGTCCGCAAAGCCAATGCTAATTAGCCAGCTGTAGCAGGAAGGAGCCATGTGACAAATCACACAACCAGACAGAGTCCCGGAAAGAAGATCCACATCTACAAGCTGAGCAGACGATAACAGATATGTGGAGATGGTGAAAATGTCAGGGTATTAATGAGGAGAGAGGGCGCAGGGAACAAGGAAAGCAGGTCGCATTAACCTGACCACTTTAAGAAAAAGTTTCCAGGTGGGGAACTAAAATATTTACTGAGTAATTATTCATCAATCAGAGTTGCATTGTTGCTGTCGGTAGACTTCTTTTGTTAGCCTCAGCAGCATTTTAAGATATCGAGAGTGAACAAAGGTATCAGGGAAACAGGTGGCCTCCTCTGTGCAACACATATCTAAATTAATTAGCGGTACCTTTACAGCTGAAACAGCCTGGTGTGCATTGTTTTCAACATGTATTTCTGTGTTTGTCATCTTTGCAATTTTATGGTCCTGGAGACACAAATTTAGCAGAAACCAACACAGAGACAGTCTTGATTCATTTGCCAGGTGCTCGTATGAGAGGTTTTCTCAATAGGATGCAGGATGTAGTCACGCAGTTTTGCAGGTGGATTTGAGAACAAGCTGAAGGTTGCATTCAAAGACGGGTGCGGTCCAACCCATGAGTCAAGAGCACTTGAAGTGGGGAGGAAGAGGCCCTACCTGTATGATGACCTACATGATCTTTTGAGCGTGGCCCTAAAGAAAACTGTTGGAATTATATCCAAGGTGGTTTCAAGGACTTTGCTGTCTGTGGACTATTTTTGCAGTCACCAAACTTGTGTAAAGTCATCAGAGTGATGCCAACTTCAGCAATGAGTGTGCAAGACGCAACAATTCGTTGGCTTTGCCGATGTGATCCTACCACTCGAATCTCTCAGACCTGACGTTTGATCTCTCAAAATATGTGTAAAAACTTGAAAAAACATTTTAAAATGGAGTGCCCTGAAGATGCTGCGCTGACAGACGGGCAAATAAAAAGTGAGCAATTTTTGAACAGCCGTCCGCCCTCACACGATGAATGCGAATTAAGTGAGTATTTTTTGCAGCGTGGAAAGCAGCGAACACACTTGGAGCCTGTGCGAACTGAAAGGGCAGCGTGTATGTGAGCGAGGGTGGGGGGGGTTAACAGAGTCTAATCTGTGCTGTGCTGTGCTCCTGAGCTATGCGGCCTCCTTGTTTACCCTGGCAGGAGAGCAGAGAGCTGGATGCCGGGCCACGCTACGCTGCTCCACAGCCGCCATTCCTCCTGCTCTGTTTGCCTTGAGTCCCTGCAGGCCCTCCGGGGCAGTGTGCCTTCAAAGAGCCCCAGTGTAATCTGTAATGAAATCTGCCTGTGTGCTCGCAGGCGTCAGTGAGGGCAAATTATACAATTACACAATTAGACCCCCCCTTTTTCTTCCCAGATCGGTGTCTGAGCGCTGAAGAGGCTTGTGCCGTGGCGATCAGCACTGCACTGTGTCGTGCTCCAGCTAATTGCTGTTGTACTCAACATAGCTGATAGAGGAGCCGCAGTCATGCTTCTCCAACCTGCAGCACAGATCCATAAGCCAGAAAGACGTGAGCGCAGGGCTGCAGGGGGCTGTATGGCAGTCGGTTTTAATGTGTATGGAACACTTGCAAAGGCAACGCATAATCTAAGCAAAGCCAAAAAAGCAGAATTTAATCTTATTTTGTTAACACAATCAGCACTCGGGGAGTGCGTAGCTCTGCCAAGGCTGCACAATCCACTGATCTTATTATTTCTATAATAGATGAGTATTTAGAAAATTTTAATCTGCATTTGGATCACAATGCGCACTGTTAAGGAAAATCATAACATGCAGCAACATTTGCAAGATATCCGTCCTTCAACTAAGAAGTTCATGAGAAAATCTTGAAAATTCCAATTCAGTTCAGTTTTATTTAATCGCATCAAGGCGCTTTATATTGTAAACCCCAACAATCATAGGAACCCCTATGAGCAGGCAGTTGGCGACAGTGGGAAGGAAAAACTTGCTTTTAGCAGGAAGGAACCTCCAACAGAACCAGGCCCATCAAGGGGCATGGGGAAGGGTTGAGGGTGAGTCAGACATTAATAATGACTAATAATGAAATGTAGAGCGGTGTATAAACACAAAGTGAGTGGAAAACAGGTGAGTGAAGAAGACTCACAACGTCATGAGGAGCAGCCTAGGCCTATTGCAGCGTAACTTAAGGGAGGATTCTGGGTCACCATATCCAGCCCTAATTAAAAAAGCAATATAGTAATAATAATAATAATGATAATAATAAAAATAATAGGGGAAATCTCAGCTCCAGACCTATGTATTCCTATGTTAGCTTGTGCTTTTTGCACAATATCTTGCACCATATCACTGAGTTTGAGTCTTACCTTAAGATTGATTGTGGAATGCTTTTACCTCTGCAGCCGCAACGGGGAAGAATATACCTGCTGACAATGTGACACTTTGTGTGCCTGCGGAAACAACCTTCTCCCCTTGACTGATCTCTACCCCGTCTATGTTGGTGGGATTTCTCCAGCCACACTTTGAAATCTGTTATCAAACATGAAGCAAGCAAAGCGGATCACGCTTGTGTATTTATAGGCTCCCAGAGAGATTCCCCTCGCAGTTAGCCTCTGTGTCTGACAGGTGGGCATGACACTGTAGCTGCTGAGTTGTGCTAAGATGTTATTGTAAACCAGTTTCCACTACAGCGACTGTATATCCGTGCAGGGCAGGGTTATCTGTCGAGTCCCTTCTAACCCCCCTCTGCGAGGGGTTGAGGGGTGCCAGCCCTCCCCTCCTCCTCTCCTCCCTCCCAGAAAATCCCACTCCCCTCTGCTGCTGAGGAAATACCATCCTGCCAATTAGACACGGGATGGGATTCCTGCGTGTTGCTGAGCATACAGAGCAGGGCTGCGCAGTAAATCAAAAGCATGCTGAAATCAAAATATCGACGGCTTTTTCTAAACTGGAAAAGGCTGCGGCTCTTTCACGTTTTTCCTTCTGGTGGAAAGTGTCTGCATCAGCTCTCTGAAAAGTAAGCTGTTTTAAGAATCGGCAGAGCCAGCATATCGTATTTTTGAAGCACCAGAAAGAAAGCTTTTCGGTCACGCGAATAAAAATGATTTTTTTTTAAACTGTCAAATCACCGTCCCCACTTAATCACGGCATAATTTCACGTGGAATAAACATCTGTTTCGGCAAGCTACTAATTCGCTTAATGGTTCACAGGAGGCGATTGTTACATCTGGAACACGTTGAATGAGAGGAGACTTGCTCGCATGAGCGACAAGTACAACAATGGGCAACAAATTACGAGAAGATTTCAAAAGCTTCATCCAGACTGCCTGACTGACGGCTGATCTCCTGATTCCACAGAGGAGAGCGTCAGTCAGAGCTTAGCAGCTGAAGGTCAGCGAATAAAACAATCTTCGTGTGTTATGGTGACAAAACCACGAAGACTCCTTTAGTCCGTCCTGCGAATCCACATAAGCATCTATTTTGGGTTATAAGCGTCATTGTGGCTGAAGGATCAGCAGCAGGAATATGTTTTCAGGCCCAGATGAGTTCAGGACCCACAGCAGCAGCAGCAGGGGAAGGAGGAGGATGAGGAGAAGGACCACACATTGGGTTTGAGACTTGTTTAAAACCTCACTGAGCGTTTCTGTTTGACTGAGTGTGTGTCTGTGTGTCAGTGTGTGTGTGCAGGGTGGCTGATTACCATGCCAAAAAACAATGTGTTCAGACTGCTTTTGGAGGATTGTCCCAGTGTGGAGTGTGGAACGTCGCTCCAGAGACAGAAAAAGAGAGATGGAGGGAGAGAAGTCATGAATTCAAACAGACACTTCCCTTTTAAGGTGGAAGCTGTGTGTCTGTGTGTGTGTGTGATTGCACGTGGAGTGTGTTTGTCTTTGCGAGCTGGGGAGTCTCTAAGTCAGCCAGTGTTCTGTGTGCTTTATTAGCAGACACACAAACACACTGTTTAGAGGGTTCAGTAACATCCTGTTTGTTTGCTTTCTAAGAAGATAGGTAGGTGTCTTTAATCGCTGAACATCTCTCTCAGTCTGGTTGCAATTACTCTGTGAAGCTGAAGCCAGTGTTTGATGGTAGGAGCCAAAGAAACGTGTCAGAAAAGTATCAGAACACCCCAGACATTTGATAAATAGACACACAGTAAATCAAAGGCATTTATAGGTAGATGTTATATCGAACGGTGATTGACATCTCACCTGAGTCGCCAAGATGAGACCAGAATTTGCCCGTTCAGCGCTCGAGGGTGAGAATTACTTTTTAACTATTGCCTGACTCACTCAAATACACACACACACACACACACACAAGCGCGGCTATTGAGATGGTAATTAGCTCCACTCTCTCCTGCTGCATTTAGAAAGTAAAAGAGTCATCTGATGACCGGTCAGCCAACTCCCCAGCTTTTGTCCTGGGAAGCACACACACACACACACACACACACACACACACACACACACACAGATTATACCAAGAGGAGAGTGAGTGAGCCATGCCTCGTTGCTCTCACTCTCCACACCCACACAGCATGGACAATAGCCCTTCCTGACTCACTACGCTCTCTTTGTCCACCGTCTTCTCAATACAACTCAATAAATCGCCCTGACAGGTTTCCAAACTCTCAGGATCTCATGATTCAGACCAACTCCTCGTCTTGTTATAGAGGAAAGATGGTAAGATGGTTTTGTCTGGTCCCCCCGTGACGCTTCATGCGTCCGTTTTGAGCTCTTTCAGCATCCGTCAAACTGCGTTTTACACCGCTGGCGCATCTTCAACTTAACTGTATCTCTGTGGACAGCGGGGAAGGGCCGACGTTGAAGAAAGATTGTTTTATCAGTAACAAATGAAAAGGTTTCATTCAAACATCCATCAGCAACTCTTCCTTTGGGATATCAAAACAAAAGCCTCATGATTCACTCAAGAAAAACATCTTGAAATCACAAAAAAGAGCTTAAAATGACTGAAAATGAATCACAGAAACTTAACAGTGTACATGTGTATTAGTCTCTGTAAACACTGCAGGTACTCTGTGTTGTTAGATGAGGGAAGACCTCTGGTGACACCACATCTGTTCTGGTATAGGGCATAACTCATCCAAGATGAAGCACTCGTTTAAAAAAAAGGGCAGAGGAGCAACTTGTCCCATCTGTGCCGTCTTTTAACAATTACAAAATCATGTAACTGTAAATTCCTGGAGGGTCTTTCCCCAAATGTTCTATGATCTAAGAGTAAATGGAAAACTGTAGAAAAAAAAGTGGCATCTTCTTATTGCATGAGTCCGCCTTAGCTATTTAATGTCCTAGAAATGGGAATATTTAAAAGTCTTAAGAGTTTTCAATGAGTCTTTTGTGTTTTTCTAACAGAAGCGCCATATTGGACCAGGCCAGAACGAATGGACAAGAAATTATTGGCTGTTCCTGCGGCCAACACCGTCAAATTCCGCTGCGCTGCGTCTGGAAACCCACCGCCAACCATACACTGGCTGAAGAATGGCAAAGAGTTCAAGGGAGAGCAGAGGATGGGAGGCATCAAGGTGAGAGCAATAACATGTTAACGCCTAAAGGTTAAAGGAGCAGGACTGTGATTTATAGATTCAAATCTTCACACAGCACCAAAAAAATCTGCTTGGAGGAGTCTCATGTTCTTCCCTGTTTGAGCTACTGTCAAAGTGCCTTTTAGCAAGGCATTTTAATCCCCTGCTGCGTGTCCATCAGTAGATCTGTGTGGGTGTTGCAATGTTCCCCGGTGTGAATGTCTATAACTGGGAGACTGTGAAGCAGAGTGCTGAAAGAAACTCACGCTCTGTGAATCTTCTCACGGTAAATAAAGGTCAGAAAACACGCCATAGTCGAGGACACCCCCGGCACTCAGAAACGTAGCCTCCGGATAAGCTGAATATAAATTTAGGGTCAGACCGCTGTGCTGAAATCAGAATGGTTCACAGATACATGCATGCTCGCGTGATAGCTCAGTGTTGACAGTAACGCAGTGCAGCAGACAGCTGTTGTGCTCAGTTTTGTCATCGGATTCACTCTAAACACTAGGCTCTCGGGTGGAATGGCACTGCTTAAAGTAGCGGGGCTTGGTTTACTTTTGTTTTCCCTTAATGGCCCTGAGCTGCAGAATTAAAGGACAAACTTGGTGTGGTAAGACCATCGGAATTCAAACAGTAAAAACGTGTGTTTTGGTTCAAAATAAACTTCAACCTAATGGCACATAAATTCTAAAATTATGCCCAGAGATGTAAATTCTTTTAAGGGTCATTCAGCCTGTGTCTTATTATTTTGTCCTTCTCGTTCTTCTCAGTGCTTTCCTAAAATGATGGTGAGGGTGGGGGGCTGTTTTAGATGCTAACATTCACATATGTGGTGAATTATGTAAGGGAGAGCTGCATTAATTTGTTACTTTCTTACCTGAAATTGCCATCATTTCAGCAATTATGATTTATTAAAATGTAATCAAGTCATTACTAATGTTCCAGAAAAAAATGTACATGAGGTTTGCCAACATTTAATAACATTAGCCACCCTAAGTTAATGCTTTGTCTGCACTTCTATACTTAAACTCACTACTTTGAGAGTATTATAGTGCTCAAATTACTAACTGCGGCTACACTGAGGGCTCTACAAATATCTACTAGTGTCTCATAACAGTCACTGTACAAATAGACAATGTAAACAAATTTCAGCCAGTAAAAGGAAGTATATATTATCAGATGATGACAAGGTTGTTGTTAGCTAGCTAAGAGCTAGCTAACAAACTTTTTCATTTCGAGGCATTGCAGTTAAACCCAGTTAATAAATGCATTTGGGGGGTTTTAAGCTTGTTAAACTGTCATCTTCACTGCTAAAGAATTTAGTATTATGTTTTGTGAAAGCCACAACAAGCTATAAATATTACAAACACAGTAACTAGCACCACAGTTGTGCTAAACGTTAACGTTATTTCTAGATAGTGTTACAGTAGGCTGTCAAAATTCACATACTACACAAGTAGGTATGTAGAGGACACAGTACACTAACTGAGAGTGTTCTTGCAGAATAATTGCTGAATTAAAAATGAGAAAGAGTGAGGTTAAAGAGTCAACTGAGACAGGTTTTTTATTACAGAAGAGAGGGAAAGTGTCCGTTTGAGCTATTTCCTATTACTCTAAAATTTCATCTTCCACTTTCAGCAGGGTAATCATGTGTCAGGCTGCTATAGAAGCAGTGAGAGACGTTTGGCCTTTAAAGAGTTAAATGTAATGAGACTCTGCAGCTATTAACAGTTTACAGAGATCTTCAACATCTGCTCCCAGCAGACCAACAGCAGTTGTCTCCCTCCCTCTGTCCCCACTCTGACACACACACAGATTCACACACACCTGTCACCAGTCCTCAGGACGCTCCAACTTTGACTGGAGTGGTTCCCTGACAGCAACTTTTAGCATGTGTAGTAGACATGAAGATTAACGGATGAGAAATTTTGTTGTTAGCAGCAAATTAATCCCAAACTGAGCGCTCAGAGCACTTAGATGTTTAATCCAACTGTTCACCAAATCTCTGCGTTCTCGTCCAGTTAAAGAGCACAGAGGAGGTGTTTTTAGCATTAAGGTCTGGTCTTAATGTCAGCTTCATCATTGTATTTTCCTCACACAAACTCAGCCTATTCAGTGTGTATAGCTTGGTGTGTTTGCAGCAGTAACCACATTGTACACCTTGATGCTGTAATACATGCTCCTATGGGATGCTACATGTATAGTTAGAGGTCGATATGTATAGCTGCCTCTTCATACTAAGTCCCATTGACCTTGTCTGGCTTTATTTGAGTGTGAGCTGTGACACTGTCTTTAACGAGTCATTAACACAAATTCCTGTACATGCTCTGCTCTGTGTAGCTTGAGCTCGGACCCAAAACAACCACTGCTGTGGGTTTAGTTGTATCTGTGGCCACTTGTACTGTAAGGATAAAGGTGTCCAGTGGAATGGGACGTTGTAGTTGCAGTACAAGCTTAGGGACTGAATAGGTTCTAGTAGTGGCTTGGCCATTTCTGCACACTATGACCTCAGTTATAAATGATTAGCATTAGCATTTCTGTACATTTATAACAAACTAGCTTGAATTTTTAAATCACCTACCATACAATGGACACATAAGAACACATCCTGTGATTATTAAGACATTCCTCTACGTGTCTTTATCAAGACGTTTTCACACGCTCCCCTCGTCACTCCCTTCTGTCCCAGAGATGCTTCGAAATCCATTTAGCTAATCACCATGTGACCACTGTTGGCCTTAAGGGAGGTGAACAGAGAGGTCATCCTCTATAAAATCACAGTGCCGGGTGACAGACAAGCCTGTGACCCAGCTACGTTTCAGTGAGGTCAAGGGTGACGGCTTCGGTCCATCTCAATGCCAAGAACTGCTGCCAGTCATGTTGTTCTGCTACTATGCACGCCACAAATAATGCCCTTCTTCAAATGCAGCCCAAGAAATTTCCATAATGGCTTAATTTGCACTAAAAGATATTAACACTGAAAATCTAGTCACATTATCCTCGGTTAAGTTGATTGATGTACCCAATAGTATCTAATATAATTTAATTTGTCTTTTTTTTTGTTCCTGCCATATGCTTGAAGTTGTTAGTCCACAAACTACTTTTATACTTTATTCCTTAATCCTCCATTTCTTATGTTTTTTGTCATTTTAGACACAGAAACTAATGCCGGTCATGTTCAACGTGATCCTGATCTATTGAGGATACTTCTTTTCTCAAAAAAGTCTAAACTTGTAGCACAAAATGATATTTACAGGTAATAGTCATTAGTCTTTCAAACTAACAGCTAAAGTTTGAATAATAGTTGTGTTAATAGAACTATATTGGTTCATCTTAGTAGGCTGGGGGTGGATGGGGGTCGTTAGGGGGGTCTCGAAGTCCTGACAGCCTTACAATGGCCTCTTAAAGACTCTATTCCACCAACAGGTCCTCAAGGTGAAGTCGCTTCCTCCAGCATCTATACTGAAACGACAAGATCATTTTTGATGTGACAGCCGTGGTTAACTTTGGCTGAACGAATTGGCTTCGGATGGGGGGATGAAACGACTCTGTCGCACATATCTCAGGGCTTGGAGTGTGCTGGTTGGGGACTGACTTGCTAACTGATCCATGCTGACGGGCACAGTGGAGTCCACTCCATGTAAGCGCTGCCCACCAGCCAGTTTGTCATTTTCTCTTGAGTGCCTTCAGATCTGCGGACGTGTGAGAGAAAGGCACTGACGGCGCAGACCATTAGGGTCCATTAGCCACCTACAGAAAATACCTCCTGTCTTCACGCCAGAGTGCTTGAAAACGGCCTTTCCGAGGATGCACTACGTTCACCTTTGTTGCTTAAAGACTTCCGCTTTAACAGAGGGTTTGACAATGGCTCTTTTCTTTTGCAAATATGCACACGTCTAAACTAGTCTCCGGTTTTACTTTTCTTTTGAAGAATTTATTGAAATGTAGGGGGAAAAGTGGCACATTGACTCTTTTGTCAATGACCATCAAAACCTCTCATATTTTAAAGACAATTAAGATGTTGACATTGAGCATTTATCCTGAAGGTATCTCAAGAGCAAAACAGCTTACGTCTATTTTCAGTGGTTACAGTGTAATCAGGGATAAAAGTTCTTTATTGAGATTAAGGATATCTTTTACAAGAGGCTGGAATAAAATGATGGCAGAGATAATGTCATCTCTGTGGTAAAGAGATTCAAAGACGTTACTGTAGGGTCTTTACCTTACATGAAGTGCCTTGAGGCAACTGTTGTTAAGATTGGGCGCTATTAAATGAACTTAATTGAATTTCAGAACAGGCAAGAAAACAAATGGCAGAAGGCAGGATTGTATTAATATGCTATTGTAGTAGTATGAGGAAAATATCCCACTCATTTTGAAGCATTTTTTCTGGCCACACAACACACATTTTTTTTTATTCAATCAATGGATTTTATACTTTATTTTGCATAATTAAACTTTTTTAAGCAGCCCTAGATTTTTTATTTTATTGTATTTTTTGTAGGTCAAGCTGCATTTACCAGCTGCTGACAAAGGTATTATCAGACAGTCTGGCTTTCAGTGTTAATGTCTTTCACATGCTTTCCATTCTGGGAGGTAATGTATTTCTGGGGGAAAATGCTGACTACAACAAAGGGATTGTTTAATTTACAGAAGAGGATCAGCAGAATGATCCGTTTGTTAGCAGTTCCAGTGTCAGTATTTGATAGTCTAACCCTACAGGCCTGTATATTTGTACACTGACACCTTTTTCCCCATGCAAGCTGGAGGCTGTTTCAGACATTTGCTTAAAATCTTGCAAGCACTTTGCAATTCTGTTGAAATGCAACCCAGAGAGCTAAGCGGTGCATTAGCTGAAAACTAAAGGAAACTGTAAATAGGATGTGTGGCTCATTTATAAAATGGAAAATAAAATTCCAGCAGTGCGATGTGCCGGAGCATTGTTCGCCTTCCCAGACAACTGCGGCACTCCTTATTGTGAAGGCCAAGCCCTAAAGGTTAAAGTTCAGCCGTCTATTGAGCCATCAGATGGACGTGGCAAGAGATGGGCGTGGTGTCAACCCATTGAGCCAGCCCGAGCCTTCGACAGACAAAGCCATCGCCGTTGTATGATGCCACATATGGCGGATGGGATTTTATTGTGTTCATGCTAAACTGCGGCAGCACAAGCGAGGCTAAAGTTGACAATGTAATTATTGTGTTTCATTCCTTCCAGGTCGCTCAGCACTTAACTGATTCTTCAATCCCTGTTTTGACAGCTTTCCAAGACGGGGCTCTTAAACTGGCTCCACACTGTTGCTTTTTAAGACTTTAAGCACTTTAAATCCTTGTTTTTTCCACTCCGGATTTTAACACAGCCTGGATTGTGAGTCTCAGTAGGCCACGCAGGAATTTCTACACATTGCAAGATTATTTTTGGACTCCTTTTTTTAATTTTAGACCAGCCGCACTCTTTTTCCCCTCTCGGTCATTTTAACCAAACACATTGCAGATATCAAAAATAGGATGATCAAATTTTTTGTTTTTATACCCACAAATTTGTTGGGTTTTTTTACTCGTATACTTCCATTTTTACAGCCTTCTGCTGCCTTGCAAAGCTAAACTTTACCAGCTTTAATAGCAACCCCCTTAGGGCCGCATCTCTCTGTTTCTACCTTCTCTATGGGTCAAATTAGACGGTAGCGCAGATCCGGGCCACTGGTCCGCTCTGACACACTCATAAATTCTGGTAACTGGCCCCGCTGGTTCTGACAGAAGCTATTTTGTGAGGTGAAGACGGAGAGTTTGGACTATAAAGGGAAAAGAGCTTCCTGTGTTTTCTCAGACAACTAATACACTGCAAAAAATGTCAGCATCTTTGCCAGTCTCTCAAGCTCGCTCAGAGTCCAGAATTTGATGAAAAGACGTGAGAGAATCTGCCCATAGGATCAGGGAACTGAAGTGTTTTCGATGGCAATCCCGGTGAAGCAAAAGGAAATGTCTTGAAAGGCAGTTTACTTTGTCCCAAAATATTTCAGAGAAAAAAATAACACAGAATACAAATTTCAACTTGTTTCTCCGTCCTCTTCAGACTCCTGAAAAGCTGGTAATGTCTCCTTCAAAGTGCACTTTTTGCAGTGTAAAACTGCCTGTCCATTCCCATGGCATGCTCTGTGTACTCCGTACATCCACAGCCAAAGCCCTAAAACCTTTAAAGCCTTGTATGACTCTAATGTAAGCTGCTTAATAATTTAATTCTGGTTGGAATCTGGCATGATTGGAATGGATAGGATTATCACATTTGGGGACTAATGCTACGAGTTCAACAGGGGTTAGCCAGTGTAACATGGTAATAAAAGCCAGTGATGGGTGTTTAGAAAATAATGAAAAGTGCCAGGAGGAATTAAAGTAGAATGGCACTCAAAGTTAATTATTACCGCAGACAAGAAGTTCGGTTTCAGTAGCCACGATATTAGTGGCAGTTAACACTTTAAAACCGAGTGCGTGTATCAGACACAGATGTCTCGGGCTAGGTGTGAAATCAGAATCTGCAAAGTAACAGCAGCTGTCGTATAAATGTAGTTGCGCAAAAGCTCCATCTGAACTGAAAGTTTGCAAAGAGTTACAAAGTTAAGAACCAAAGTCATGCTTTGGATCGCTCTCTCTTTCTGTATCTCTTGGTGGTCTTGCCCACTACTGAGCTTGAACTTGTGCTCATATTTTACCACCTTTTCGGTTCCCCCTGCATGTGTCGCCTGTTTTCTGGGGGGTTTTTTCCCCTTCACTCCCCTCTCAGCTCAGCTCGATCCCAGCCACCACAGCACAAGGCGTCACTCAGCTGCTCATGAGAGCAGCCATTGACTTCGGTTTGACTCCTGTCTCTGAGAGGGGTAGACGGGGTGGAGCCAGCCCCTCTGAAGAACCATTTGCCAGCGTCGAGCGAGCGGGCGGCCTGGCCTATGTTACCACGCAACTGCAAAAAGCACACACAGGCATAATATTTACACTGTTACATTATTTTCCGTATACGCCTCCAAGAGTGGGAGTCAAGAAGTGTATACTGTAAGACAGACGGAGGAGAAGAAGAAGAAGAAGTAGGGGAGGAGAATTTGATTCTCAGCATACAAATATATACATATATATACCTTCTCTGAATGGCTGGCTGGTCACCAAAATGTGTGGGGTTAAATGTTTGCGAAAACATTAAACCTTCTCTGGGTCGGCACATTTTCCTTTGCGGGTGATGTTAAGTGTTCCACCCTGAAAAGCCTCCTTGTTGACATCACTCACTCCCGTTGTTAGTAATTCTGACCTCTCGCGGAGGAGTTCACTCTGCTCCTGTCTCGCAGCGCTAAGCGCCACACGTTTCCACTTAAACCGTGGAGGTCATTCCTCTGGGCCCGTGGAGACTCTGCCTATCGATGCGTGGCGGGTTCTGTCTTTGCGCCTCGCGATGCCGGACCGCTCGCGTGTTCGCTCTCCCATCCGATAGACTTCTGAATCTGTCAAGTTAGTATCTGTCTGCTGTTGCCATCCAGCCACACCTGGTTTGAATTACTACACACAATTCAGCACTCGGGTCTCCGGGGATGGCTTGCTCCTGAGTGGCACAGTGGAACCACTTTCAGAGGTGCAAAAGAAGAAAAAAAAATCTTTCTGCCCTCACTGCAGGCGGAGACAAGAAAATACTTCTCTCCTATTTCAAAATGTCGTATTTCATTAAATCATGATTCCAGTTAGTTTAACTGGTTTCTCAAACATATGGCGTGTGCTGCGTTCTATTTCTTGAAAAGGCCGTTCCTTGTGATTTCTTCAAAGCGATACCTGATGACACCGCTCTCTGCAGCCCCTCTGGCCGCTGCGGGCACGCGGAATAATTTCCCATTAAGACGTTTACGCCACGTCAAAATTTTGCGTTCTGCTAATCACATCTGTTCTGCATCAAGCGGGACGCAATTAATAAAAAGAGTTTCAAGTTGTGTTATCGTTTGAAATGTTTGTTCAAAAGGGTTTGCACCTCAGTAAACATGCACTGCACAAAGGCCTCTCTTGTTTACCGAGCGGTGTGCTCTGTGATGTTTTATACCAAAGGATATCAAAGGAGGGGATAGCTCTGACAGTAGAGAGGACGCTTTTCTATCCATAGGCTCATATCAACTCCTACGTGCAATTAGGAGCAATAGCTGATATTTATTGGAGCAATTTCTCTGTGGTGACCCTCTTATCAAACATAGAAATATACTAAATGGGTATTTGTGTGTTGCTGTCTTGAAAATATGAAAGCAAATTCCCCCAAAGACTTCTGCACCCTCGTCATTTTTTATGACATATACTAAATATTCTCTCCTCTCTCATCTCTGTCGTCCCTCCACCCCACCCAACCCCAAGCTGAGACACCAGCAGTGGAGTCTGGTGATGGAGAGCGCCGTGCCGTCAGACCGGGGAAACTACACTTGCGTGGTGCAAAACAAATACGGCTCCATCAGCCACACCTACCAGCTCGACGTGCTCGGTGAATGTCTTTTCACTTCTGCTGTTTTAACAACACATAACTTAACACACAGCAATTATAAAAGAGCTTATTTTTAGCTGTAGCTTAAGTCTAAATTTCCTGCAGCATATTATTGCCACAAATGAGTTCTGGTAATGACTCTATAATTTCTTTTTCCTCAGAGCGTTCACCTCACAGGCCCATCCTTCAGGCTGGTCTGCCGGCCAATCAGACGGTGGTGGTGGGCAGCAATGTGGAGTTTCATTGTAAGGTTTACAGCGACGCCCAGCCGCACATCCAGTGGCTCAAACACATTGAGGTGAACGGCAGCCGCTTTGGCCACGACGGTGTTCCCTACGTCAGCGTGCTGAAGGTGGGTCTGTAGCTCAGAGCTCTTTGTTTTACATCTGTAATGAGCCTGGGTCTCACTGCCTGGAGTTGATCTCAGTCTGCGATAATTTTACTCATAATTAATCTCTCCTAATAGTTCTGTTTAATGAGCTTTTACAGTAGGTGGGTCTGTGGGGCCCACTGGCTCTTTTTGCTACAGCCTATAACCGAAGAGCTCATTCCTCAAACACCATACCTTCATTATGGGAAAAAACACACCTGCATTTTGCGACATACCACACCATATAAAAATGGATTCTCATAAACCTAATAATAGCCCTGTAAATAATTTTCTCCACTTAACCATGGCACCTGCACTGCTTCAGTTTATTCTAATGCTGGCCTGAGCAGTGTGGTTCCATACTGGTGAAGATGGAGCCAGTTCACTTATAATTACAGTGTTTTATTTTCTTTCTTCTTTTACTTATTTGTTCCTTTTTCTTTTTTTTCCTACTCATTTATGTTATGATGAAATAGTAAGAGGATATCCTTTTTAAGATTGTCTCAGACACACAGCTCTGGCTGTCAGCACAGACGTTCTAATTCAATTCAATTTCAAATCAGTTTTACTTGTTAAGGACCAAATCACAGCCGTTGATGCCTCAGATCACTTTATATCATAAGGTAAAGGCCTTACCTTGTGATATAAAGAAAAAACCTAAACAATCAGACGATCCCCCCGTTAGCAAACATTTGGTGACAGTGGGAAGGAAAAACTCCATTTTAACAGGAAGAAACCTCCAGAAGAAGCAGGCTGAGGGAGGGGCATGGGGAAGGGTTGGGGGTGAGCACCTATACTAACTTAGTGCAGGATTTTACCCAGTGATTGCACATTGTGTCTCTTCCACCACTCTAAATGTATTCATGTTTCTTTAATAGGCTAACAGCAATTAATTATGCTTAACCAGCATTTCCACAAGCCAATCAGTTCAGTCCCGCTTACTGGTTACATTGCATTTGAATAAAATATGTTAGGAGGAAGTGTATAAAATAGGCAATAGCTGCATTTGCAGACAAATATTTACTGCTAAATTTGTTATTGTGGAGATAAATGTCATGATTTAGCCAAATATCAGCTGTTGGTATTTCAGTCTCATTGCAAATCTCAGATTTGTTTATTTAACCACTGGAAAGGAGATTGCCAAGGCAGTCATGTTTGCATTGTTTGATTCTGTAAGTGACAGACTGACAATCACAACAACGAAAAGGTTTTCTTTGTCAGATTTCCTAAAATCTATATTTGGTTACAGCATTATAGAGAAGAAGAGATACTTGACTTTTTTTTATTGCGCTTTATTTCGTATTGACTCAAACCGTAATTCAACTAACGAATGTCAGAAAAACAAAATACATGAATAAAATGAATCAAAAATCAACCCTAAAGGTTATAAGTTTGATCAGTCAAGGTGGCCCTACATGTTTACTTGCTTGGGAAAGAACTATTTAATTATAAATCAAGCAAGAAAATTACATATATGTGACTTGCATTTTCAGATGTCCCTGTGTATTAATCACAACTTTTCTGAGCTATTCAGCATTGCCCGTCTTCAGTTTTTGTCCTTGCCCTGATGAATTTTAATCGCATACTTCTTCATGAAGTATTAGAAACGTGTAGGTAGGATTGTCCTCAATCAATCGAAGAGAGGGCAGCACCTTAAACCCACTTTGAGGCGTGTTTTTAGATCTGGGGTCTAGAAAGGAAGACTCCCATCCCCATCGCAAAACCCGAGAGGGCTTAGCTGTCTCATTTTGACACCCCCCCCCCCTTTTTTCTTTTTTCTGCCTCTGGAGAGAGAAAGAGGAGAGGGTGAATAAAACAAACATCTGGTTTGGACTAAGTTAACTGCTGTGGTGGCGGCAACGCAGGGAGAGAGGCGGGCTCTGCTAACCGCCACTGCCGTCAGATGTGCTGCGTCGCGTGGTTTGAGGAGGAGGAGGAGAGAGGAAAAAGGGAAGAGGCAACCAAAAAAGCCATGGAAAAAATTAGTGGAGGAACACAAGGAAGGGCAAAGTCAGCAGGGAGAGGGAGAGAATGTGTGACAGATTGGTGGGCAAAGATGGAGAGCGAGGGCGAGAACGAGTGGCTGGGGTGTTAGAAAAGCAGCGAGACGGGCGGGAGGAGGGGACGAAGGAAATAAGATGCAAACGCGAAACAAGAAGAGCGAGAGATAGAAGCTGAACAAAGCGGATGGAGAAACGTCACAGTGTTAGCTTTTCACATATGAAAGTAACTGTCCAGGTACAAGAGTGCTCTCAGGTTGCAAATAGATTATTTTGAGATGAAGCCTTTAGATGATAACCTTCCCGAGTTGAAGAGATGCTCAAGGCCTGAGTTTCTAATCTTCTAGCACATTATTAGAATTATTATTAAAATTTTTAAATATCTTCACACTATGAGTCGTGGGCTTGAAGGTCTGGGTTACTTCATCTTGACATTAAAGTTTCATTGACTTTTAATGTCAGCTCATTTAAATAAATAAATAAATAAAACCTTCGCTTTTTACGTGAGACGCTATATGAGCCAGGTAGTTTAGCGAGGTGTCCTAGGTGCTCACTCATTTAATGTTGAAATGTCACTTTAAATTCACAGTTATTTTATGACTTATTAAAACACTGACTGTGCCGAAGCCTTTTACATCAATGTAGTGTCATTTAATTTATGCTTGAGCTGAAATACGTGGGTCGTTTGTGGATAAGAGATATGGTTGTGGATGCAGTATGTTGTCTTCGTAACTTCACTACTTCAAACACAAGATCAGCATATAAAGTGTCCAGCAAATCTTTAGAAATGTACGTCTGAGAAGGTGGTGACAGACTAGGGGGGGAAAAGTGGGGTAAAATAGAAAGCAAAAGGACTGAGAGAGTGAGAGCAAGACAGAGCGAAAGAGGAGGAGAAAGAGAGAGGCCAACAAAAAGAGAGAGAAAGAGGGGGGGAAAGCAAGCCTGTCAGCCCAGACTGCGGCTCCACGCTCTATTTTCGACTACCGCATAATTGAAACAGTATTTACTGAGATTTGTGTGTGCCTCCCTCTCTCTCTGTCACTCTCAGTCTCTCTCTCTAGGCCCACCACAGTTCACTCAGACATGATATGCTCTCTCGTGTGTGGCATATACTGTAGAAGTTAAATACAGCTTAGGGTGAGACGAGGGGGTCAAAAAAAGAATTTTTCTTTTCTTTTTTTTGAGAAATGCCTGAATCGTTCTTTTGATGCCTGGAAAAAGAGTTAACGATGAGTGACTCGCCCCGCGCGGGGGAGGGAGAAGGAGACGTCTGGAGCCAAGCCGTGGATGTTCATTAAGCAACTATAAAACATGATATGTTTTCTCCTTTATGCGCCGGGCCCGTTTAATAATTTAGCAGCAGTTTCTCTGTGAGCGAAGCACCCAGTCAGATCATGAGTGTTTACGCGGGCAGGTTTACACCCTCATAGGACTGACATACTGTAATGCCTTTAAACTAGCAACAGACAGCGCGGATTGGTGCGAGTCTGCAATGTATGGTTCATGTGTGTTCCTGTTGTTGTGTGTTTATGATGTTACAGGTTTGACATGTTGCTTTTAATCAACAAAACTGACAGAATGACACTGTGCCTCACTGTATCACCTTCACGTCAAGTTCTCATGTTAGCATAGCTTAGCATAAATCTGGAAGAAACTTCAAAGTCATAGCCTCTGTTTTTTTTTACAACAGCAGCTTATAAAGAAGATTTATTCATCATGCTTTTCATTATTTTTCTATTACATATATACTGTTACAATAGTGGACTAAATGATGAGGATGATAAGACTTCTTTAAATGTTCAGTTTGAGACAGTTTTTTCCACTGTTAGCTCTCCGTGATGTATGATCGGCCACTCAGAAGAAAGTTTGCCTCAAAGGGAGAGAAGCTAGATGAACTGGAGGATCATTTTTGAGCTGTGAAGCACGTTGAGCTATGTGGAGATAAGAATGAGCATAAGAGGTCTCCTTTGTTCACAGTAAACAATGAAACTAAGCTAATAACACAACAAAATGTTGTAAATGTAAAAACCAATGTGCAGTGCTTCTTTTAGATGTGTTTGTATGTGTAGTATGTAGGTTTGCATGTTGTTACTATGTGTTTTTGCAGGAGCTGTGAAGGCCTCACTCTGCCTTTCAATTTTCCCTTTACAGAGTGTTGTCAGTAAACACATTGAGACCCACAGTAAGTTGAAACTGTCCAACGTGACAGAGAAAGACGCCGGGAAGTACTGGTGTCGTGCCTCAAACTTTGTAGGCAAGTCAGAAAACGCTTTCTGGCTTAACATATACAAACCAGGTAAATTCTGAACTCCGGGCGAGAACCGTCGTCACCACATTTGATCTGCTGTGCCTGTTCCTCTCTGCAATGTTCCTCTTGGTTGTGGGTTTTGACTGGCTCGCTGGCTTGCTGATAGGGTAAACAGTTACATACTCACACCTATACACATTCATCAGTGAGGTTTGAGTTCAAATGCTCGCATTTTGTTAGCTAATGGCCATCATCCATTTTAGCTCCCAGTGCCACTTTGTCTTCCTTCCCGGTCGATAACAGAAAGACAATATTGCGCCATTAATTAATACAAAAACTTCAAAAGTCTCTCTCACACACACACACACACAGATTAAAGCCCACATAAAACCTTTACTGACCAAAGCGTACACGTACACAAACAGGCCAGTATTGATTTCTCTGGGAGAGCATCCTCCTGCTGTATTAATGTGCTTTTATATGAGAGCATGCAGCAGGCGTCTGGATGTCAGTGTTCATTACTGAGGCACGGGGAATAAGTCCTCCACCTCAGCTTTTACTAAGCCACATCGAGCTCTACCTTTGAATCAAGCTAACCTAGCGGTCATCACACCAAACGATATCTGAAGAAAGAGAAATCACAACTGCAGTGGTGCACTTTTTGGGCCAGATTTAGTAATGCATTGCCAGTGCAAACTGAGTTTTGGTGCTTAAAAAAAACAAAAGTACTGCTGATATTTTCAAAAAGTGCACAGTGACACGATGACGTGTAAGAGGTGGGAACTCAGAGATCTTCATGGCTAATCCTGTTGTATTTCTGGGAGTTCCTTTCTCAAGGCACAAACTATAGGAAGACTATTTAACTCAAGTGCGCAAACTCATTTATTAACGTTAAATGTCAGCACAATTTAAAAAGCTGGGGAAAAAGCTTTTTTTTGTGCTTTCTGGCATTTTGGTTAATCATCCATAAAACTAACCAGGCCTCTGAGCTCTATTTGGGGATTGCGCTCATGCTATTTTTGCACCATTTAACAAATCTGTAAGTTTACTTGTAAAAAGTTCAGGTGAAATCCCATTTTGGTAATGACATCTTGCAGCAGTAATCTTAAAATAAAAATATCTTTTTAAAACATCGCTACAAAACCTGGTGCTCATTTGAATTTGTTTTCTTTTAAAAACATAAAGGATCTAGGATTGATCCTTGAGGCATTCCTAGAAAAATACTGATCCAAAGGCGCAAATCACTTTCCTCTCACACACACACAAAGACCTTCACAAGCAAGTCCAGAACCAAAGACAAGCTTTGACATCAGGTCAACTGTACGTGGTTCAGTTTAAACTCACGGGTGCGTTTGGAGGCAACAGAAAACTCTCTCCTTATCAAAGAAGCTTACAGAAATCTGTAAGAAATATTTTGTGTTAGGAAACTCTGTTATGACATTTCTGCCTGTTCTAAATGTGGAAATGGATGCCAGTGTCTTACGATTCCACATATGAAAGTAAATCACTGCTGCAGTCTAGAAAATTCTTGATAGGAGTTCATTACATCAAAGAGTGCCTGTGGCGTTAGGCTGAACCAACGAGCTTGTCTCACAGCGTGGTGTAGGTGCTGCTTGGGTGTTTTCAGGTGTGGGTGATGGTGCTGACAACAGTAAACAGGACTGTCCTTCCCTCCAGGGTGCATTTGGTGTTTCCTCTAAGAAGCTTTCGCCTTACGATATATCTTCTCTCTCTGTCTCTTTCTCTTCCCTCTCCTCCCTCTCATCCTCCACAGACGGCTGGCATTAACACTACAGATAAGGAGCTAGAGGTTCTCTTGTTGACCAATGTGTCTTTTGAGGATGCGGGCGAGTACACTTGTCTCGCAGGGAACTCTATCGGCTATTCTTACCACTCTGCTTGGCTGACGGTGCTTCCAGGTATACTCTTCACTCTGTGGGTCCATTTTCTCCCACCTGTGTTACCTGAAATGTTAGAAACGCCACAAAACTTGTTTTGCTCTGCAGCACAATATTTAACATCAATTTTCAAACCTAATTATCATAGATTGCTACTTGTAAGCACATATTTTAAGTGCGTCGACGCTCTGTCACCATCCCTTTAATTTAACCAACCGAACATGCAATCCAACCTTCACTGAAAGACGCTTTTTAATCAGAGCAGATCGTCTGCTCAGATGTCTCTGGGCTATGAGGCAATTTAACGACACTTCAGCTTTTGCTTTTCAAGACAATAATTGCCTCCCTGAGGAAAAGCGTATCACAGGTGCAATTACCTGCAGCAGGATAAAACTACACGATGATCACACCGTGGGTTGCTGCCTCAACCCACGGTGTGAATGCAAGCTTTCAGTGAGGAACGACAAGTATCTGATCTGTTTCTCTTTTGATTTATGGATATTTCTTTACAGAAAATGCTCACTAAAAAATCCATTTGGTTGAAGTGTGCTACTGAACAAAGCAAGCTATTTTTGAGTGGGAATTAAAACAAAATGCTGTGTGAATTTGGTGAATTTCGACTGACTTTCCACATTTTCCCTCCTAAAGCAGTGAGTCCACAGAAGGAAGACTACTACGCCGACATCCTTATCTACGTGACAGGCTGCGTGCTCTTCATCCTCGCCGTGGTCATCGCAATCCTCTGTCGTATGAGGATGACCACGCAGAAGACTCTGCCCACGCCTCCCGTGCAAAAACTGTCAAAGTTCCCCCTCAAGAGACAGGTAACAGAAAGTAGATACAAGATTTGCACAAGACTTTCCCAAAATCCTTCTTCTCTCTGCTTGTCTGTTTAATGCAGCTTTTAGTATATAAGCCAGGTCAAACTAAGAAAGGAAGAGTTTGGGGTAACTGTCATTTATATAATAGTGCAAAGTATAAATTGGATAAAGAAGGTTTCTACACGTCTGTCTGTCCTGTTGTTTAATTGGCGCTGTGTTGACAATGGACGGCAGCACACTGGTGACATGTGTTCACATTTATCTTGGAGCAGATTTGGTTCAGGGATATTTATGCCCTCCTGTGACTGTCAGTGTTGGTTTTAGATTTCACTCTGAGTGTATCACACACTCTCTCTCATCAACTGTTTGCGAAGAAACACAGAGTGGAGCAGCTGCATTGCCGCAGCTTTTAGTCCGAAGAACTCTTCGTGACTTCAGGACAAACTTCAAGACTAGGCTTAGATACAGTATCTACAAAGATCAGGTTAATCATCCTCAGTTTATTATCGAACAGGCTGTTACTGAAATTAAAGCAAGTCTCGAGGGCTGAAGGAATAATTTATTTTGTAAAAAAAGTTGTTAAACACTCTTCCAAAAAGAGTTGAGACAAAGGATTGATCATCTCTTCATGTAAACACAAAGCTAGAGCTAGTAGCGGGTTAGCTTAGCATAAAGATTAAAACCCTGGGGACACTAGCTTGACTCGTAAGTAAACACTCAGAGAGAGACAGATACAGGATTTTTTAAGACTGATGTTGATATTTTAACCCTTCAAGCGCTTTTCTGACCTTAGTGGTTTCTGTCATATTTCAGGACTGCTTATAGAACAAAATTATTGGGTGCGCATCAGACGTTAGCATAGGTGGTCTCTGCTTATGCAGCTACCCTTGAAAAAAAAACAACCAGAAACTGCTTCTAATGTTCATCAAACCACATCCTTGTTGATTTATACTGAGATGCTAAAACTCGTCAATATCTGTACGGGGGACACCATCGAGTGTCATCTTTGGGGGGGTATGAGTTAAGACGCACGAAAAAAACATTTCCTTAACATTTGTTATGTGCAGTTATTTATTCGTGGATCATTTGCTAAGATCAGCTGCAGATCGGATGGCGAGTCGTCGTCACCAATTTACGTGTGTTTGTGTGATGTTTCAAACACTTGTGTTGTCAACAGTTGCAGAGTGCCCTCTTGTGGACTAGCTAAACAATGTCAGCACTGATATAATGGTTAAAGTGTGTTTTCTTTGTCTCTTCTTTACTTTTTTAATTATCATTTATATGCCGTTATTAACGCTGATACTTATATGTTGCCAAATAGCTAATATAAACCAAATTTTACTGTGCTTTACTGTGAGCAGCTCTAATGCTAGATTTTAACAGATTATATGAAGGGGGCTTTCAGTTTTTAGGTTAAATCAAGATAATTTTTATTTTTTTGTATCATTTTTGCTACAAATGGCATTTTGTGCAAATTATTGTTCACGGTTTGTTTCCCTTAAACAACCAAAATTATATTAGGAGAAATGAAAACACACTGATGAGGCCTCAAAAATTCAGATATCAGATATGATACACTTACAGTACGGGGGTAAAAGGGAACTATTATGCTCTTTTACAAGTCCAAGTTATTATTTTTGGACTCTAGCTTTGCATGAATCACAGTTCAAGAAATCCTGATTTATCCTACGTACTGTAGTTTATCTTCCATCTGAAACAAGCTTTATTACCTTCAACGGTTTGTCTGAAGAGAAGGTCAAACAAGAGGTGGGACAAATAGGCTTCTGTGCTCAGAGCCAGAGCTGTGAGTCTGGGTTGAGCATATTAAGGATAGCCACTTTAAATGACATCACAGAGAGCCAAGAACAAAACAAGACAGTCAGAAACAGATTATTTAGAGCATTCACACTAATCCCTGTGAGCCTTTAGCTCATTACTTTTGGTCTCTTACAGTAATTATAATCCAGGTAGGGATGTGCATCTTACCATTTCTCTCTGAATGCCAAGATTGTCTGAATGTCTAACATGTAGACGAGTTTGCGATTATCTCTTCGGCCCCACCCTGCTGGCTCCCACTGTGTGCAGGACATAGCCACTATGTGTGTATGTGTGTGTGTTTTGTCCAAAATCCAGCTTTCCGACTCCATAATTAAAGGGTTGTGCTTCTCAAAATGGAAACGATGCATTTTTAGAAAAGAAAATATTATTTGAAAGCCATAATGCAGTTCTTGGAAAACAAACAGACTTTTAAACCACGATAAGGTTTCAGCTGTAAAGGTTGTTATACAGTCTGAGGTTGTTTTTTTTTTTTTGGTACATAAAGAAGTATTGTTAGGTTATATCAAGTAGAAACCTCATCTATCGAAACATTTTCTAATTGTAGCCTCTAAATCATTTCTACTTGTGCGGCGCTCATATAAATGGTCTTATAAGGTAGTGCAGGCAAAGTTCTTATTGCATTTTTCTATAATCTTTGCTTCGTTTTTGTAAAGCTAATCTCCCTGTTCTCTCCTTTCTTTTTCATAACTCTGAGTAAATCTCCTGTAAAGCTCCTGGCATGTTCTATCAGATATTACTTTTCATGCCTCTGAAATTGTGGTCAGGGCCCTTTTTCTCATTTTCCTCCAGTCAAGAAGTCTGGTAAGTGGACATGTTTGTTTCAGGACCCCACCTGAAGGGTCTGAGCCGGCAGACCCTGACATAAACAGATCTATCAAAAAGCAGGCCCGAGCCATCGGTTTTCCCCCCAGCAGTCAGATAAATGGTGGGAGGATGCCGAGCCCAAGGGCTCAGCGGAATGACCGCCGATCCAGAAATGGAGCTTGTTGATGGATAGAGATGTCCACCCCACCTCGCCACTCACTCGCCCACCTCTGCATCCTGCTTCATTCATCTTTGTTACCTCTCGCTTCCTCCTGTGCGCAGCCACAGGCCTGCTGTTTGTAAAAGTCACTGACATTGGTCTGGTCCCGAGATGTGTGATGTTTCCCAAAAAGGGTTTTATCTCAAGTCACTGAATGTTGTTCTTTAAACTTCAAAGCTGTTTTGAATTTGACTGGATTTTGGACTTTTTGTCAGTTTTTGGTTTTTTTCACCCCCCAAAAAAGTGAAGATTTTCAGTATCTCACGAGAAATGATTTCTTTTGAATATATTTTATGTTTCAGGGGCTGGTTCATTTTCAAAAACATGAAAAACATTAGGACTGTTTGAATAAATAATAAAGAGACAAACCGATCTAAAAAAGGAATTACTTATTCATTATTTAGTTAAAAAATATTTGGTCAAAGGTCACGGTTAGATTTCTCTTTTCCCTCTGTCTTCTTTATTTGAATGCCTGTCTCTAAAAACTCTTTTTCAGAGACTATAACAGTTTGTTCTTTTGTACCCAAGCAGGTGTCCTTGGATTCCAACTCCTCCATGAACTCAAACACGCCGCTGGTCAGGATCGCCCGTCTGTCGTCCAGCGACGGGCCGACGCTCGCCAACGTCTCGGAGCTGGAGCTGCCCTCCGACCCCAAATGGGAGTTTCCTCGGACACGGTGAGAAAAAAAAGCACACTGCAGCGCAAGCTCAAAAAAATTATTCAGTCAAGTAAATTATATTTCACATTTTACATTGTGCTTATGTGACAAAATTACATGTGAAATTTACATGTAGTCAAATTACTTAAAGTCTTTTGAGTAAACACACTGAACTCCAAGTCTAAAATCTGGCCACTTGTTTCAGGCTAACTCTGGGTAAACCTCTGGGAGAGGGCTGCTTCGGTCAGGTGGTTATGGCTGAGGCTGTTGGCATCGACAAAGAGAAGCCCAACAAGTCGCTCACTGTTGCTGTGAAAATGTTGAAAGGTAAGTAATCACTGTGGCTGCCCTCCAGGGAAGAATACGTGACCTTGGCAGTGACAGTGCTACCATGCTCGCTGTTGTTCTGTTTGTTCTGTGCACCGTATTTGTGTTAGTTTGATTGCTTCAGTTCGTATTTTTGTCAGTACAAATGCTCCATTGATTTTCTTACCTCAGATGACGCCACAGATAAAGATTTATCAGACCTGGTGTCAGAAATGGAGATGATGAAGATGATTGGGAAACACAAAAACATCATCAACCTACTCGGAGCCTGCACGCAGGATGGTGAGCGCAGAGTGCAGTAATAAGAGAATTAATGCAGGACTTAACCATTGCCATGAAAGTCATATTTGTTCTCTGTTTCCCATGCAGGTCCTCTGTATGTCCTGGTGGAATACGCCTCCAAAGGCAACCTGAGGGAGTACCTGCGTGCACGGCGGCCACCGGGCATGGACTACTCCTTCGACACGTGCAAAATCCCCGATGAGCAGCTCACATTCAAAGACCTGGTGTCCTGTGCCTACCAGGTTGCCCGAGGCATGGAGTATCTTGCTTCACAGAAGGTTAGCCACGTTGCTTCACTTTGACTCAGTTATCATATAAAAGGATGCTTTGGCCCTTAACTTCTAAACATTGTGAGAAAACAGGAAAGATTTTTAGATGGCCGACAATTCAATTGAGTTTTATTTATATAGCACCAAATCACAACAATCAGACAACCCCCTATGAGCAAGCGCTTGGCAACAGTGAGAAGGAAAAACTCCCTTTTAACAGGAAGAAATCAAGTCCATTACAGCAATGTGTTAATTGCGATATTGAAAGGTAATTAGATTAGTGAATTAAAATTGTAAGTTTAAACTAAATTTGAGGCTTTTAAAGTTCAGTTTGTGCGTTTCATAGTGCAGAGTAAAACTTGTCAACTTACATCGGTGTTTCAGTATATTTGCGTGTATGCGTGAGTGCAATGCACCGTGTGTTTGATGCGTTTGTTCTTCTTCCTTCAGTGCATCCACAGAGACCTGGCAGCCAGAAACGTCCTTGTGACGGAGGACAACGTTATGAAGATCGCCGACTTCGGCCTCGCCAGAGACGTGCACAATATAGACTACTACAAAAAGACCACAAATGTGAGGCTCATTCCTTCAGTGCTCTCCTTTGGGAAAATATTATGTGTTTGAAGCGATACGAGGGGATGGTGTTGAATACAGCAGCAGCGTATTACATATGGCTGAAAGTCTTTTCTTTCAGTGTCACGGTCGGGTCGCAGTACAAAAGTAGAATTGAGCTGATTGAGCAAAATTAAAAGTGTATATATGGATAATGAAAATCATGACCAACTGATTCCATAATGCTAATATGAATGTGTTTTCAAGCAAAGGCATTGCTGAGAATGAAGCACCGAAATGGTCATCAGATTTCTGAAGCTAGCTGAAGTTCAAGCTGTGGTGGCAGCGCCACTAGGCTGAAGTTTGTGTGTTTGTGTGAGTGTTTGGTTGTCAGCTCCGTACAGAGTGCTTCTGCTGACCCAAGCGTTTCTGTCTCATTTGTTTCAGGGTCGTCTCCCCGTGAAATGGATGGCTCCAGAGGCTCTCTTCGACCGGGTCTACACGCACCAGAGCGATGTGTGAGTTTGCACAAACTAACCGTCACATACCAACTGCCCAGTCGCGTGTAAGCCAGTGCACCGGCGGAATCCGGGTGTTGAAATATCGTGACTGAGCGTGTTAGCGTCAACCGTGTGCGAACATGGAATCATAACATTCCCTTTCCAAATATCTGCGGTTGACCATCGGCCGCATTCCGCTGATAACCCCCGAGCTTCTCGCATATTAGCCGCTGCGCATTCCTCGCTGCATTTGTTCTTTTAATCTCTCTTCAACGACATCAGAGAGAGATAGGAACACAACGGAGTCCCGATATCTTAGTGCTGTTTTATCAGTGAAAATCCAACCTGCCCCAGAGCAGGAGGAGATAAAGAGGGTCAGTGGATTTATCACAAGGTGTTCCCTCGGGGCACTTTCCCCACAGCAGTTCAAAAGGAATCTGGGCAGCAGAGACAGTCGCACCTTCTTTTTTTTCACAACCTCTGATTGCTTCCGTGTTGGCCACGATCAAGAGAAGAAAGGTGAGGAGGCGAGGCGGCCTGCCTTGCAGTAGCTGTAACATACCACCCCCCCACCCCAAAACGTCTTCTCAACCCCCAAGCCCTGCCGGCTACAGCCAGACGCCGTGTCCCCAGCACAGCCATCCAAGCCAAACACAGGCCCCTGTCAACACTGGCTCGCCGTGTGATTACACTAGACTGGGAACAGGCCGAGGGGAGAATCAGGCTTCTCTGTTATTTCAGCAGGTCTGGATTACACAGTCAATCCTCCCGCCAAACCTCCTCCTCCTCCTTTTATACAGTAGTCACTCTGAAGCCAGTTTACTCTCACACACCCTGGGGGCCTTGACTTTTGACTCGCAATGATTTCTTATTTTCCCCCTTTTTTTTTTAGGAAATATTATGGCGAATCAATTAAAAAACAATGAAAAAACAGTATTGCATATTGTTTCTGCTGTCAGATTCATACTTGTTGAAACCCTCCTGGCTCACTTACAGCTGTAAAGGCAGAAAACACAGTGGCAACATTTGGGAGCCATTTTTATAGGATTTTTGTCCTTTCGCACATTTTTCATTTTTCAAGAAAACATGTAAGTCGTCATTAACATCACCAGTTCTCTTTTCGACTTCAAACACCAGAGTTATTTAGTGCAGATAGAGGCTCAGCCAGCACTGCGGCCGCTGCCAGTGTCACAGAGGTGAGGATTTTATTTTGGACAGCTTCGGAGGTGTCAGCCTATAAAAGCTGCAGTGGAGAAATCTCACTGCAGCTTCACAGTGACGCACTAACCCATTAAAAGCAGGGAAGGTAGGGAAGGTGTGGGCCAAGAGCAGCTGGGTTGTAAAAGCAGGTATGATTAAGACTAAAGCTTTTGGCACTGACACGTTTGCAGAAATGATTTTAAAGGGAAAGAAACTTACCTGTAACTAAATAAACTAATTAATGTCCAGTAGAACAGTAAATTTAATGCTGGTAGGCTTAGAGCAAAGATATAGTCACATATAGAGTAGATGCCATTCTTTTCATTTAGGCCAGGGGTGTCCAAACCCAGGCCTCGAGGGCCGGTGTCCTGCAGGTTTTGGATGTGTCCTTGATCCATCACAGCTTTAAATGGCTAAATTACCTCCTCAACATGTCTTGAAGTTCTCCAGAGGTCTGCTAATGAATTAATCATTTGATTCAGGTGTGTAGACCCAGGCTGAGATCTAAAACCTGCAGGACACCAGCCCTCGAGGCCTGAAGTTGGCCAAGCCTGATTTAAGCAATGTCAATATCTTTATATGAGGATGCAATTATAAGTCCCTCTATGAAAAATTTTAGCACAGCTTTTCCAAAAACCAAGGCTTGCTTTGGATTAAAATTATTAGCCCCCATGATGCTGATACTCAGTTGTATGTGTCCTCCTGGGCAGTCCCAGCTTATTCTTCTTTTGTGAATCTCTCGAGCTCCTCCAAATGTGATGCACTTCCTGCACAGACCCTGGTCGTCAGGTCAGGTCAGTCAGTGACACTCACTGTAGACGTCACCAGGACTGGGACACTCCTCAGTGACATGTGTTGCTGTGTTTTCTTTCAAAATGTTCACATATCCTTCCTTTATGATTCCTTCTACCGTGAACATAATACTCCCACCACCGTGTTTCACTGTGAGGACGGTGTTCTTGTGGTTGGTCGCCTCTCTCTTCTTCCTCCAAACACAAGCAGTGACTCTATGATCAAATAGCTTTATTTTTGTCTCATCTGACCAAAGCATGTTTTTCCAGTATGCAGTATCTTTCTCCAGGTCATCCTTAGCATAGTTGAGTCTGGCTTGAAGTGGAGTTTTTCTTGGTCTGTAACCTCACAGTCCTTTGTCTTTTTTGAGACTACAATTCCCAGCATTCACTCATGTCTTGGCAGATGTTCTGGGGTTATTTGCCACTTCTCTGACTAGTTTTCTCTTCAGCGTCTTTGAAATCTTCTGCTCCCTACCTCTGCCAGGCTCGTTCTGTGTGGCTCTCTTTGAGTTTCTTGGTGATACTTCTCACTCCAGTTCTTGACACTTGGAAACCCTCTGATAACTTTGTATCTCCTCTAAACTGATTTCTGGTTTTTTTGGCATGATGCTTTCACAGTGACAGCTAAAAACCCTTGCTGAAGTTTCTATACTGTATATAAATAGAAAGAAAAACCTCAGCTTTAACTTGATTTTACAAGCGTTGAGCATTACAGAGTTAAAGCACATCCTGTAGTGGTTTGTGCTATGGCTCAATAAAAAGGTCAGTTCTTCATTGACCCTGGTAATTTGTATTTTCTGAAGTAATACTGTAATTGTGTGCAAATAGAAATCATTTATACTAAAGTAGTATGTTTAGAAATACTATATTGAAATTCTAATGCTCTGTTAAAAAGACACATGGGAAAAAACCTTTCAATTTCATAGGGAGGCTAATAATTTTGCACTTCTCTGCTCACAGTATTACTCAAAACTTCTTTAACAAAGTCGGTCATTATATGGCAACGCTGATATATTCTGACAGCCTTCATTTTCTTAATTTTACTAATGCTGCTGTTTATATGAGTGGCTGACGTTTATTAATGTCTGCTGTAAGAATGCAGGATCGGTGGTGTGTTGATTGGTATCATGTGCAAATATTCTTTATTAAATGTGTCTAAAGGACTGAAATCACAGATGGATACCATTCGTCAGAGTCTATTATTAGCCCCAGAAACAGATGATGTTGTTTTTCCGTATAAGTCACGAAGCGAGCCGGTGCTGAATATGAAAACAGCAAGAAGCAATGCTTGGGCAACAAATAAAGCCAATAAAGTTGTGGCTGACTTTTCATTAACTCTCGTCTCCAACCACCTAGCACATGTAGTACTGCCAGATTGTCAGTAACAGGTTTGGTATGATTGGTGAAGAGAAAATCCAAGCAAATAACGAGTTCCCCACTAACGAAATTAGTAGTGGCAGTATGGCCTTTTTGCTACTAAGGCAGCGTTGTTCCCCTTCGCCTGTTCGCACATGTACTTTCAGTGGCTTTTCATCGCCCAACAGGGCTGATTGATGAACATATTTGAAGTCGATAGATATTGCCACAGCTATCATTGAACCAGCACACCAAATGCAGGATTATATTCATTCCTCCTCAAAGTGATTATCTTTCTAAATCTCACAAAATCAGCCATCGGTGATGCTTCCATTGACATTCTGAGACTGTCAGCTCCCATTGCTGCAGGTGCCCAAATGAAGTGTTTACATCTTCATTGCCTTCTTCTCCTGTTAGCCACCTAATAGCCTGTGAATATTCATCCTGAGCAACCATCAATGAATATAAGCAGCCTCTCTTTTCTGCTCTTCCTTCTGATTCCGACTATCCTGCTCTGACCCTGAACACCTGATTTGTTGACATGTTTCCCTCTCTTTGAAGATTGATGTCTCTTTTTCACCACAGTCGTCTCTCAGGCTTTCATCCGACTCGCTCCCTCTGTGTCTCAGGCGTGCGCCGTATTCGGATTTAGGACCAGCCGGCTAAGCCAGTGTAGCGGCCGTTTTTTTCATTTTTTCACCCTCTGGACCAGAGCGCGGATAATTAGATTAGAGCTACCGAGAGCTGCAATAGAAGGAGGGGACTCTTTCTGATTCACTGGACGAATAGCCAAACAATAGTATGCTGAGTTAATAGACTGCCCGTTATATGATTACTGTCCCTCATTTTTTAGCCATTAAGAAATAATACAGGGGTTCATTGGAGCTGCTGCCACCGAGAGAGAAAGAAAGAGAGATGATGGCTTGGTTTAGATAGCAGCTGCGCTTTAACGCTAGATGCTGTATAATAAGTTTCCCCATTTATCTCTGCTTCTCCCTTCAGGTCAGGCCTGTGTTGGTGTTGTGGAGACGTCATTATCTGCGTCCATAGTTAATAGCTGCCTATTTACCACAAGATTTTTGTGCACGCTTTGTTTTTTGTGTTGGTTTTTCCTGAGCCATCAAAACAACAAACTGATGATTACATCTCCTTCTTTCGTTTACTCGTCTTATTTCTTGCTTGAGGCAAGAGAAGTAGATTTTTTGTTTGTTTACAAATATTGACCAGCTGTCCGAAACAATAAGAATTTCAAATGGATTTTTTCAAATTGAGTGCAGTTAACATTACTGAGGATCAATTTTCACCCTCAAACAGATCGATTGGTGGACAGAGCGCATCTGTGTGAACTATGACTGCCTTAGACCGTGGCGTCGCTACGACCTCTGATCTGTATTCCTCGTGTGTTTGCGCTGCTGTTTAGGTGGTCTTATGGGGTACTGCTGTGGGAGATCTTCACCTTGGGAGGCTCGCCGTACCCAGGGATCCCAGTGGAAGAACTCTTTAAACTGCTGAAGGAAGGACATCGAATGGACAAGCCTGCCAACTGCACCCATGAACTGTAGGTGTCTGTATAAGTATAGGTGTGTTACCTTTGTTTACAGGAGGCTGTCCAGATGAGCCAAACAACAGCAGATTACACCAGGCCCTGTTGTGTTCCTCAGTAATATTCTGTTTATCTGTCATATATATACTGTTTCAATGGTGGGTGCTCATATTAAATATCCAAGTTTCCAAGAAATACTATACAAACTACACAAGATGTGCACACTTATTTAGTCCCACCCATTCTCCATTATCCAGCTTCCTCACTGATATAAACCTCAATAACATATTTCTAATTTCACAGGATTGTTATAGTACATAAAATGCAAATTATTATCGTGTTATCTGTGTTTTTTGATGCAAACCAAAACCAAGTACTTCCAGTTTTGGAATATTAATTCTAAAATCTGAATAAATGTGAAGTAGCAACTTTATAAACAGAGACATTTGCTGACATTCCCAGAAAGCCATAACTTTATACCTCTTTTTTGAAGTGTTTTTTGTTTAGAGGGCTTCAATGTCTTAATGAGTTGTTCTCTCATTAAAATACTGTATTCATAATATGTTTGTATAAGGCAGGGGTGTCCAACTCCAGGCCTCAAGGTCCTGCAGGTTTTAGATGTCCCCTTCATCCATCACAGCTGATTTAAATGGCTAAATGACCTCCTCAACATGGTTGGTAATGAACAAATCATTTGATTCAGGTGTGTTGAACCAGGGTGAGATCTAAAACCTGCAGGACACCGGCCCTCGAGGCCTGGAGTTGGACACCCCTGGTATAAGGGAACCAAACAGCTTGTTGGCCCTGTACAACATAGATATGAGATCATTTTCAACTGTGAATCACTCAAAGCTAAGAATAAAAATAAGGAGCTGGAAATGAGCCTAATAGACCTCTTTTTTAATCACTTTTTGTGCGTTATGTCTGATCTAAGATCAGAGAATGTAGTGAACGAGATGCAGTGTGACTAAAGCCTCGCTGTTGGGATTCCAGGTACATGATCATGAGGGAGTGTTGGCACGCTGTGCCGTCGCAGAGGCCGACCTTCAGACAGCTGGTAGAAGATCACGACCGGATTTTATCAATGACCTCCACAGACGTAAGTCTCCCTGCAAAGCTGCAGAACACACACAACACCAGAAATAAAAGGACACGCAGCTTATTGCTTCACCCAACCATAAAAACACCGCTAAAGAGTCGCAATGAGAGATTCTTTAGATGTTTGGGTGTATTTTTACAGTTGCATGCGAGTGAACAATGTAAAGCAGCATAACATTTCCAAAGTATTTCATATTCTGAAGACCTGGAATAATACGCTAAACTTTTTTCCAATCATCTGACCACCAAAAAGTGAAAAAGTTTGACTGTGACACCAGAGTCTAACCTCTGACCTCTCCTCTGACAGGAGTACCTGGACCTGTCGGTGCCCTTCGAGCAGTACTCGCCCACCTGTCAGGACTCCAACAGCACCTGCTCCTCAGGGGACGACTCCGTGTTCGCCCACGACCCGCTGCCTGACGAGCCCTGTCTTCCCAAACAGCTTCCCAGTAACGGGGTGATTAGGACATAAAACCTGTGCCGGAGGAGGTCGGACATTAACCTCTTCTCACAGTTTGTGACAGAAATATCACCTCTCACTGACTCAAGCACCTCAAGATACGGAGAGGGACAAAAAAGGAAAAAAAGAAAACTCGGCATGCAATACTTCCACAGTGCTTCAGCTCTTTTTGATTTGTCTTAAACTCTCGGACAAAGCTCTGTTTCGTGTTTTCTTTTCCTCCTCATCCCCAAGAACTCTCTTTAAACATTGAAGGATTTTTTTTTCTTGCCGTTGAACCATGTTTGTGTTCTTCTTTTCA
Source organism: Oreochromis niloticus (assembly GCF_001858045.2). Lineage (NCBI taxonomy): Eukaryota > Metazoa > Chordata > Actinopteri > Cichliformes > Cichlidae > Oreochromis > Oreochromis niloticus. The sequence continues at coordinate 7,112,150 of NC_031983.2, read as the reverse complement.
GAAATGAAATTATATTTTTGTACTCGGGCCAGTCTTTTGTTACGGACAATCTGTGGGGTGAAACCATTCCGTGCCTACTGGGATTAAACCTCCTGAGACTGAATAAGAAAGGATTTAGGAGGAGGAAATGAAGGGCATTGATGAGTGACTTGTTGGTGATCCAGTGGGTGGGGTCCTCCGATTTTCGGTTTGTTTTTTGACTACACGGAGCCCTTTTATCGCAATAAAGCGATCTGAAAGAAAATCGATGAACGAGATACCAGCAAAGCCAGCATGAGCTCGATGACGGGATTTGTTCTTCCGCAGAATTACTAGAAGACGTTCAGCAACAGAGAGTATCACGTGAGCAGTTCCTCGTGAATGTGTACGCCATCATCCACATTTTAGCTTCCTGGGAAAAAGAAAAAGTGATAATCATGGAACAAATTTTCCTCATCAAAGATGAGGCAAAGCTTCAGGGCCATTCAGTAATAAGAACAGCGAGGTTATGAGGGTTTTTTAAAAATGTATCTACAAAGTGATTTATTGTAAATATATAAATGCAAATATGTATCATAATGCTGTCCACAGCTGTGTACTTAAAAGACAAAAAATGACATTTTTTTAAGATATTGTTTTAGGATTGGAAACTTTGCAATCTAGGAGACACTGTCATGAACGTGTAAAACACTTAATCAGAAAAGGTTTATTTGAGTAATTAACGTGTATATTTGTAAAGATATTTATAGACTTAACATGTGGTTCTTAAGTTCGAAAGGTCTAGTTTAGGATTTTTAGTACTGTACGCAAAGATTTCTATTTCAATGGGTTTTTTTTCCTTTTGTTTTTGTAACTTATTTTACAACCGAACTGCGATGTTATTTTCACAACTGGCAGACTCCTCTGGTTTCTGATCCATCTTTTTATTGGTTTGTTTACAGTTTAGAATGTATGACACGAAGATGATTTTTTTTGTTTTGTTTTGAGAACGAGAGAGTGTGATTTGACTGCCGGAGGGGGATTCACGAAGGCTGAAGGCTCCTGCTGAGGAGAGCCGGATGTTTCCAATGAGTTCTGAGTTCTGGTTTAGAAAAGTTAACGTTTGCCGTATCAAAGCGACGATTAACTCTTGCTGGGCAAGAAAAAGCAGGCGATGCGTACCGGGGAGACCTTCTAGTACTTAAACACATATTGAATATCAACAACGATGACTAGCTGTGAATCATAAGAAGCCTTCAGACCCTTTGTAAGGGAAAAAAAATCCTCCTGTTTGAACTGTTTTACTGTTCAGGCCATGAAAAGATTAATGTGTTTGCTTCTATTATTTCAATTCAATTTAATTTTATTTTATTTATGTAACCACCAAATCACAACAGTCTACTCGAGGTGCTTTATATTGTAAGGTGAAGACACTACAATAATACAGAGAAAACCCCAACAATCAGACAACCGCTTATGAGCAAGCACTTGGCAACAGTGGGAAGGAAAAACTCCCTTTTAACAGGAAGACGTCTGCTAGATCCAGGCTGAGGGAGGGGCAGCCATCTGAATCAGTTGTTCTTCCAAGTTTTGGCATTATAGTGTCATTTTCTACGTCTGACCACAAAGGCTGGCGTCAGAGTAACATCTGACCTGCAAACATGAAGGTGTTGGCCTGTATTGACAGTTTTGCTTTTCTTTATATGTAGGGTTAGGGTTAAGATTAGCAGCTACAATGAGGCTTAGAAATTGGCTTCTGCATGTGTAATTGTTAAATGTCACTTGTTTCGTAGTCTTAAATGACCAAAAAGAGGAATTCAAGTTGCATCACTGTAGCTGGTGTTGTGTGAAAAGATTTAACGTGGTTATAGGGGGATTTTTTTTTAAACATGCTTCTGAAGGCTTCAATTGCTTAACTCTTAAAGGTCACAGGGTCAGCGCTAACAAGCTGCGCTCAGTCTCAAAACTCTGAGCGCCTGTGTACACTTTCACGGATGAAAAGATCAGCTTGAAGGCAGAATTGTAAAGCTGTTACGTCCTTTTGTGCTTGAGTGTGAGGAAAAAAAACACTCTGCCCAAACGCTTGAGATTTTATCGCTGCTCTGTAGTATTAATACTGAAATGAAGGCATGCTGTGCGACTTACAGATCACACGGCAACAAAAGAAACTATATATACAGTATATATATATATATATATATATAAATATATAAATATTGGTTTGTTGAATGAGACTCTGTAGTCTGTGGTGGGTCCTTCTTCAATTTCCATTTGTTGAGAAAAGTGCCAAATTAGTCTTAAAAGTCTATTTTATAAATTCTTCAGATCTCTGAACCAAATACTGCACTGGTGAATGTAGGCGGGCAGAGGTTTACACGTGCAGGGAAGGATCATGGGATTTCCAAAATGGATGGATCCATCTTTTTATTTTGTTTTGTTTTTTCTTTCTTTTTTTTAATGCAGTCATCTGTCTAGCTGACTCCTCCCTCCCCCCAAAAAAGCAAAAGCATTGAAATGTTTACAGAATCTGTTTTCAGAAAAGTCACAAAAGGGAAAGCGACGTTCAAGTGGCATTGAAGGGTTCACAAACACATTTTACTCGCTGCTAAATGGAAAAGGTGCAGACACGCCTCTCTGCAAAGGCCTCGCTTCAGTGTGTGAGCAGACTTTAAACATGTGGTCATCCCTCACCCCAGTATCTGAAGTACTTTAAAGTGTGAAAATTCATATTTTAATTGATTGCTTCACTGGTAGAGCACCGAAACAAGGCCTTTGCATAGTGAGCGGCCACACAAAGTCGGAGTTATTTCTGTTTTCAGAACAGTTTTTGGCCCAAATCTGTAAAGTGCCTGGTAATAATTTAGGACATTGGTTCATTTTGATCACATTTTGAATGTATAATTACCAAAATAAAGTTCTCACTAGAAGTGGGCAACTATTAGCCTGATTTTTTTTTATTTCTTTTCTTTCCCAAGTGAACAAAACAAACAAAAAAAGGCACTTCGGTAAAAGGTTGGATGGATCTAATGAAACAGATGATGTTTTGTTGTATTTATTCTTCCATGCTGGGTAAAAACTTTCCCTATGGTGAGAGTATTTTTATTCATAACTATTTCAGTTTTTCAGTGTTGTTATTCATTAAAGAGCCAGAAGAAGAAGAAGAAGATGATGGTGACGATGATGTAGAGTAGTAATTGTACTAGATACTGATGCTCCCCATCAGGATTTGCTCCTGGCATAGTTTATCTTTTATTTTTTATGTTATTTCTGTGTCCATGTCGAGCTTTTTACTCTTGACACTGATGGCCTCTCTCTGTTTCATCACTCTTAAAATAAATGTGTTGTTTTTAAGACGTGTCCTATTTTGGGCAATAACCAGGACCTCGTTTCCACGGTTTTGATTTTGAGTCATGTGATTTCAGCAACCTGTCAAATACTAATATCAAAGATAATAAATCTTCTATAAAATGTGACGGTGTTTCAGAATTCAAATAAAATCGGAATCGGAAGTTTTAGTGGAGACGTTTCCGTATTATTGTGCAGAAGTATCTGCCCTGAAATCACGACACGTTAAAAACAACACATATATTTGAGTGAATATGGTTGCTTTGCTACTAAACTGAACAACCCACACAGCCTCAGCAGGGAGAGACTCTTACTGTACTTACAGTCACGCGTTGACATTTAAACGCTTGCGGTCACCGCTCGGATTTATTTATTTATTCTCCCGTTTCCGATCACTCGCAATGATCAGGATTGAGACTGAGAGGAGAGGGGTGTCATCTCAAATATACGTCTTTCCTTCCCTATATTGCACAACTACACCCAAACATTCACGTCCTTTTTCACGCGGATTCAGTTTTTTTCAGTAAGTTGTCAAGCAGCTCCGCTCTATTTTCATTTTTCTCTACGCTTCATATAGTTCTAACCTCGCGATGAGTTAGTCCAGCATAATTTATAGTTTGAAATGCGCTTTTACGTTGCTTAAGTATGCACGAGTAGAGCTGTTGGGAGCTGTTTTGTTTTCATGCATTTGTTTTATTTCCGTCATTTTGCATTCTGCAGGGTTTGTTTGGTCTTTTGTGTTTTTTGCAAAAATTATCCTCAGATTTTATTTTTTTCACAATCCCGCACTATTTATTTTTCTTCCCTCTGTATTCATGTTTCTAACACAGAAAGGTGGAACTAACCATTTGGCATTATTTGATTTTTTTTTTTCGCGTGTGTGTAATTCATAGCTTTTGTTGTAACGTACCTGTTTTGCTCATGGTGACTCCTCTGTAACATTCCACCATCACACCCCTCTGAGCAAACAAAACAACTTTCCACAACTCTGTCTTTATGTCTCTCTCTCTCTCTCAGTTTCTCTCTCTCTCTGTGTCTCTGTGCCTGACAAACTATGCTGTCAAAAAAAAAAAACGTTTTCAATAAACATGTTATAATAGCGTTTGCTGTCAGCAGTGTGTCTGTCGCTAAGAGTATGAATTTGCAAAACAAACTGTTCCCGTGGCAAAAAACGAGTCAAACATTAAAAACCCCCAGACAGATTTTATGATTCATGGTAGAAGTTTGGAAGTGTATGTCAATGAAATGGAGCTAAAATACCACAAAAGTACACATGTCAGCATGTTTGTTTGCCCGCTGTCTCAGGTTGTTTCGTCTGAACGTTGTCAGTACAGACGCGGGGACTTTTTCCCTTCTACGCAAACTTACATAACTGAGGGATGAAATGCAAGACTTTAACATTTAAGACAAAGAAGGCTGCTGCAAAGAATCACACTCACTGCAGACTTTACTACATCCATGTCACTAGTACCCGCTTCAGCCTCATTTTGCCTTCAGAGCTGGCACAGATTCTGCAAAGTCCTGGAAACATTCCTGGCAAATTTTGCAGACTTGTTACATCCATGATATAAATCTCGTGTTCTATCCCAAAGGTGGACTGAGACCGGATCACTGCGAAGGCCATTTGCATCCAGCGAAGTCATTGACATGCTTGAGAAACCTGTTTAAGGTAATTTGAGGTTTGTGACATGGTGCCTTATGTCAGGATAACACTGTGGTGTAAAGGACACGGTAAGCAATTCTCATTTAAACTGTGGCATTTAAATGATGCTCAGGGGCCAACTTGATAGCAACTTATCAATGATGAGGTAGCCATCATGGGGTAGCCAAGCATTTCCTGTTTTGAAAGCTGATTTTACTCTAAAAGGAAACATAATTTACAAAAAGACCATCATGCTATTTTTTAATATGAGATCATGAAAACAAAAATGTTTTACAAACATGTAAAGTGAACATTTTTTGTCATTTTTGTCACTGATTTCCACACAAATAGACTTGTTTTTGCATGCAGAGGAAAACTGGCCAACAAAGACTTCAGCATTAGATATACTCAGTATGTAAGGCCAACCCTTCAGGCCGTGTCACAAGCACGGCTAAAAATAAATATCCATGCATCCATCCTCTTCCATTTATTCAATTCAGGGTCACAGAGGGTCTGTAGCCTATCACAGGTACCACAGGTCGAGAAGCAGGATACACCATGGACAGGTCACCAGTCTGTCGCAGAGCCAACACATAGAGGACCAACCATTCTCACTCACATTCATATTTACGGGCAATTTGGATTCACTAATTAACCTAACCCCACTAACTGCATGTGCTGCAACAGTGCTAACCATTGCACCAGCGTGCTGCCATACTGTCTTTAGCAATACTTTCAGTCAAGTAAAAAGCAACTACAGATAACTGTCGTTACTGGATGGTATTGTTTCCTTAGATTCACGAATATCTCCATCGACAAGTGGACTCAGTACTTTGTTATTATCTTATTTAAAGGAGCTTGAAGAGAAATAAGAGACCAAGTGTTTATGCCACTCTGCATAAAGAGGCTCTTATATGTACAGAGGAGGATTATGGGAATTCGACCAACACAGAGACACACTTCCGTTGTCCAGCAACAATGGCGCTGTGTGAAAGTCAAATGCTGATTGATTAACAAGCCAAGTCAGCAAACCAAGGATGCCGAGCAAAGACAGTGATTGCACTGGTTATTGTGGTGATGTTTAATTTGTCATAGAGTGCGTCCAGTTAGCTCTGTGACAAAGAAATTCTTTGTATATTATGACCTCGTCTCCTCCAAGGTAGGGGCTAAACTTAAAGGTCCAAAAACCGGCACCATGCAGGTTTGTAAATCAACTGAATGTGAAGATGTGTTATTACAATTTAATTACAATAGTTAATTGTTTTTTTCAGAAGGCTAGTACTGACTGTTAAAAATTAATTTTCCCAAGCAAAGTGTGAAAAATGTGTACATTATTATGACATGGTATGTGTACAGCATGCAGAGAGGGAAACTAAAGATGCTGAGAATTTGAATAACACCTTTAAAGTGCAACAGGAAATGCAGTGAGCAGAGACTTTTTTTTTGCCCTAGTTCCTGTTGATTCTGTCACACAGTGAACAAATTAGCCTCTCATAGCATCTTAACTGCTCTTTAATCAAGTAAAGTCTTTGCCTCTCTGTCTTTGTTTGCTGAGCATGGTTCCACGCCCTCCCTCGCCGCCTCACTGGCTGCAGCTCAGTAAATGGCTGGTAGGAGGGGAAGATTTTTTTCAGAGGGGTACTGAAGGCACGGCCAGGGTGGGAGGGCAAAGCTGGACAGTGACAGAGGGAGAGAGAGGGGTCTATGTATTCAGGCTTTTGGCCCTCAGCCCGTCTCAAGTGCGTCCTGAGGGGAACATCCTGCCCCTCGTTGGAACTTCCTCGGCCTGCTGAAGTGGCCCATTCATGGAGGTCTTGTGAGGGGGGCTTGTTTTTGCTGCTAAATGGATGTTTCTGTTTCAGAGGTGTTTGTGCTACTGGACGCTTTCCACTCCACGCCATCCCCCAGACACACACACTTACGCACACACCCTCTACCCCCACTTTTCTCCTCCTCCTCCTCCTCCTCCTCCTGTTGACTTCCCATTTCCCATTTCCCCTTCTTCTCCTTCTCCTTTCCCCTTCTGTTTCTCCTCCCTGCTCTCTGCTAACTACAGTCTCAGCTGCAGTTCATCAAATTCACACTCCCACTTTAGGCTCCTGTTAGACCTTTAATCCACCTCTCAGCACAGGAGGAGCTGGAGTCGAGGAGGGGTAACTGCAAAGCAGATATAAAGGGATGGATACTTTTTTTCACTTCTCTAAAGCAGAAGTGGTGTCTTATAATCAGCCAGCTACACATCTGTATCTTTTCATGTAAAACAGCGCACATGTTATCAAGTGTAAAATGATGAGAAACAGTTGCTTCAGGATAAAATTGCATTAAAGAACTGCATCTGTGGACTTTGCAGTTTGGGCATCATTTACATTATGTTCCCTGAGACTGTTTAATGTGTGAGTCTGATAAATGATGCTGTCACATTAGGGGAAACAGTGGTTGGAGACAACAACAAGATCAAAAGTGCAATGAACTTGCCATTTCCTTGTATTTCAAATGGCAGCTTTGAAGGTGAGGTCCAGGTCTCCGACCACGCGCAGTCAACTTTGGTCACTCAAGAAGATAAAGCAACAATAAGAGTCAGTCTACTACGTGTCTATTAGTTTGTGATTAAATACGGTCGAATTGGTCAATTACAAGCAATCTGTCTGCGGCAATATGATGACGAATGGCAAAATCTGCTGCCGTCTACATACACAGAAATGTATTTTTCTGTGAATGTTCTGGCAGGACATTCATAATCTGGCCAGAACTTCATAAACGTGAAAATAGTGATGTAGTTACTGTTCGATGGCAAGTTAACTGCAAAATGGCATAGGCACTCGGCAAGCTTTCTGTTATATGGATATATAAACAAAATAGAACCATTTGGCAACCAGCTGAATTCAGTCCACTGTTGCAAAGAGATGTTGCACAGAAAAGTTGCACTCATTGGCACAGATTGACTGTTGGCAGTCTTTCTCCATTTATAAATTAGAGAGTTACTTATAAACTGTTTCCCATTGGTCTGAGAGCAGTTGTGGTCAGTTTGAAATGGCTGTGACAGGTTGCCTCTCACCAGGCAAGCTCTGCAATTGCATGATCAAATATGGCTGCACAGAGCAGCGAGCAAAATCTACTGAGGAGAACTTTGAAATGTTACTAAAGCCCTATGATAAATAAATCATTTAGCCCGATGACAGTTTTTTGCAGGTTTCCTATTTCAAAGGAAGCAGAAAGTTACCCGACATCAGGGCAATCTACCATGGTGACAAACCCTTGAAACTATTCAAGAATTTGAGGGAAGTGCGCCTCGGGATTGTTGGTTCACTGCCATGGAAACTGCTGACATTGTGAGTGTGTCACTCGGTTGATTCTTTGTGCCGTGGCTCCTGACTTCAAAGGAACAGCAGCGTCATCAGGCATGGGGATGCCCCAAACTTGATTTCGAGCATCATCACTGGTGTTACAAGTCGGTCGTACAGCTATGACACAGCTACCAAACAGAAATCTTCACATTAAAAGAGCCCATAGTCTCTGAGGACAAAGAAGGCGCACCAGTTAGGAGGGCGACAAACACATGAATTTGTACTCGAGGGTCAGTTTATCAAACCAGAGTTCTACTGTTGCAACAAACGCGCTCATAAAAATGCACTGAGTGGCAGCGCATTAAAAACACAGATTTTTCCAAAACAAAAACACACAATCGTGCTCTCCATCAGCTGAGATTTAGCTTTTCATTTTCCTCAGAAGAAGAGGCTGGAACCATCTTTCTCTGAAAAAATAAAAATAAAAATAACCCTGCAGACTATTAGACAATTCTGCACACAGTTGTTTCTCTGGCAACACATAAAACCAGTTTCACTATGATGGATTCCAGATGTTAGAAAATGTTGAAAAGTTTATGTTGTCAAAAATTTCAGTAGAATCGTCCTTTCAGCAAGTAGAGCAGTCATGAGGTAGGTCTTTGCAGTGCAATGCTCATTTAAATACCCAGGGTTGTCAATTAGCCCTCACAAATATTGCAAAGCTGAAGTTTTCCAATATTTGAAGGATTAATTAAAGCTTCAGCGTAGGCCCAGAGTAGCTTCTAGCCCCCATCTTGAGACTGGATCTGTTTGATCCAGAACAGGCTAAATCTAGAGCTATTGTAAGACGAGTCTTTGCAACTAGGCTTGAACCTTGTCTGTGAAACCTGCCCAAAAGCAGATTAATCACTACACAGAAAATATTCAATACAACAGTCAGATTAGTTTACTTGCCTCAAGATTTGAAGGAGACCACTGGGAGTCTCTAAAAGACACATGAATGAAAACAGCATAATAAGTCATGAGGTTACAACGTTACAGTGGTTAGCTACAGCATGATTAATGCCTTTCACGTAAATTAGCTCTGATAACTAATATTTAACAAACGTGAAATGAGTACAGCAGCAGAACTTTTATATTTTTGTCCCTAAATAATGAAACCCAGGGAGACCAGGAGGAAAGTTTTCTGGAAGATTCTCAGACCTCCTGACAGGCCAAACTGAGAGGCCTCGCCCATGCTGAAAAGCTTGGCCATTTTTATCGCTGTCTGGCTTCATGTGCTGCCAAAAAGTTCTTTAATTGTTTCCCATTCAGTCAAAGCCACAAAGCTTCACAAAGCGTTCCAGTATATACAAACTGTGGGTCTTTTTTTTCGGGGTTTTTTTGCAGGCAACTGAAAATAATTGCACGTTTCAGGCTGGCTTTGAAAACGCAGCCTTATGTGTTTCGCACAGTTTGACTGTGAGTCAACATTGGGAGGAAAATCAAAGATGTCTGCGGAGCAGAGGGACTGTTTGTCTCATCATGAGGTCTCAGTGTCTGTTACATACGCTGTGTGCCTGTGACATTAACATAATGTACATGTTTCTGCAAAAGTCTGAGTTTTTTTTATTGTGTGTGTGCGTGTATCTGTGTGCATCCAAGTCTGAAGCACTACATGCGTGTGGGAGACTATAAGAATGACAGTGTGTTTTCTGTGTACACGACTCAGTTCCTGAAACTGGACCTTGGTATGTTGTCACTGTAAGTGTGCCAAATCAGCGATTAACTGCGCTCCCTCTGAGACAAGCGTGTAGCTGAGTGACATTTTGAAACAGGTGTGTGTAAAACAATCCAGTTTTCAGCACTCCTTGGAGAACTGCTGTCCCACTGAAAAGCAGGAATAGACTTGATGATAGTTTAGGGACCAACATAGGTTTGTCTTCGCTTAGCTAGATGCCCTTCTAAAAGCTGGCTTCTTGAGTGACGGGCGCAGAAGCAACAATTGGTTAAAAAGTTAAAATAACTGTTTAAGTGATTAAAGAGCAGTAAATGACAAGAGGCAAGGACAGAAAAAAATCAAGAATCTGTATAATATTTCAAACAAATTTAAGTCTTACTGTGTGACTGAACGTAGCATAGAAAACACAATCAAAGAGGAAATCTATTTCAGGGGAGAAGCTATCAGAGCTCCGCCCACAGTGCTTGAGGGACAGGTGATAATGAAGTAAGGACACGCAGCCTGAACTTAGCTCATTGGCGACCACATTTGTAAACAGGGGTGAATGGATGGCTGGAAGGGATTTTTGTTTTTGGAGCGCACAAACATTTGTGTTGGCATGTGTGTTGATCTGCCAGTGCAAAATTACCGATCACGATTCTGAAATTGCATTGACCGCATTGTTTGAACTGTAGAGAACTGTTTTGTATTTTATGTCATACATTATGTTTATATGTTGAAGACAGGCTCTCAGTCTTACCACAGACAAAGTGTGTCATCATTAGGACAGATGAACATCTTGTATGACTCCAAAACTCTTGGTGGATATGTACTAACCAGTGCTTTGTTTAAAATGGATTAACTATTCAAGTCAATTCAGTTTTATTTATACAGCGCCAAATCACAACATCAGTCACCTCAAGGCGCTTTATATTGTAAGGTAGACCCTACAATAATACATACAGAGAAAAACCCAACAATCATATGACCCCCTATGAGCAAGCACTTTGGGGACAGTGGGAAGGAAAAACTCCCTTTTAACAGGAAGAAACCTCCGGCAGAACCAGGCTCAGGGAGGGGCGGGGCCATGTGCGGCAACCGGCTGGGGAGAGAGAAGGAAGACAGGATAAAAAACATGCTGTGGAAGAGAGACAGAGGAATAATAACAACTATGATTCAGTGCAGAGAGCAAAGTGCTAATGTTGCTAGCTGGAAAAGACAATACGTAAAATTCACATAATTTTTTTTTAGAAAGCTACACACTATTTTTGTGAGGAAAGAAAAACTAGCTGGTAGCTATCTCACTAGAGCAATAGATAAGCACCCAACAACTCCAAAAGTCTGTTCAGTAACGCTTTCACCAAAGTGACCAGTGGTGGAATGCCTGTCCAGAGCACCAGGTCATTTCCCAGTGACGTGTCGATCATTTTGGCCTGCCATGAACAGTTAACACAGTGAGCAACAGCAAAGGATGCCACTGATTGACATATGGCAGGGTGATACAGTATGTTCATCAGATGTTTATCTACGCAAGTGGTGTCCACTACATACCAACCATCAGCTACAGTGATATACACTGAGCAAGTTTCTTCCCGTGTGACCCCATTTGAATGAGCTAAGACTGCTGTATTCCTAGTAAGCACTATAGCCTCACTTTGAATACTTAACTGGTCTCTACCAGGCCAGAAGCAGCTATCCACTGCTGCTAAACCAACACCCACAAAGTGTTGTGTGATACATTCTTTCCTTGCAATCCCAACACCAGCCGTGAGAAAGGGCAAATAACACTTAGGTAAGTTAGATTATGCTTTTGTATAAGAGCAGTGTTCTGTATATTTTTGTGTAACAGTTTTCTGTGTGATGTGGCCTCGTGGTGTGGAGCAGTCACAGATATCCACACTGTGTTCATCAAAGCTAACTTTTTTGTGTGTGGGAGCTGTTCGGTTATCTTGCTCTCAACAAACATGTGGTTCTTTAGTTTTGTTAGTGTTTGATGAGGTAATGACCAGTTCCTTTGTTCTGTCCCAAAATCAAGACGAATAGGCTTTCCAGTTGAACCAGATGCAGCAGAAGCCAATATGGGAGTTTGTAGCCATTACCATGTACCTTGCTTGCTAGCCACTATGTTTTTAGGGGTGGGTTTCCATTTCTTTTGACACTGTTTGCTCCTAGGCAAGGAGGTAGTTTGCTGTATTTCAATTTATTTTAGTTAGGCTACCATGGCCGTGTTCCTTTGACGTGTTTGTTGGCCTGAGTTTGCCTGAGTTCATCGTAAAGTTAACTTAAATACATACCTATGGGTATAGACAGGATTTAGCAAGCAAGTCGTTTATGTGGCTGCTTGAGAGGATCAGTTACGTTAACTTTCAGGGCATCGCTTCACATACCTGAGAAAATACAATGAGCAAAGAAAGAGCCCCATCCAGCATGTACATGTTGTGCACAGTATGCAAAGTACAAAGCTAAATCAGATAAGGTTTTTGCAGTGCAGTAGCATGGCGGTTAGCATCGCTACGTCACAGCAAGAAGGTCCTGAGTTCGACTCCAAACATCTGACAGGGGTGTTTCTGTGTGGCGTTTGCATGTTCTCCACAGGTTTTTCACCAGGAACTCCGGCTTCCTCCCACAGTTTAGAAATGTGTCTAAATTGGCCATAGGTGTGGATGTGAGTGTGAATGGTCGTCTGTCTCTCTGTGTTAGCCTTACGTCAGAATAGCGAAGCTACCCCTCGCAATCTTGCTGGGATAGGCTTCAGCCCCCTGCGACCCTGATAAGGATAAGTGGAAGAGAATGGATGGATGGTTTTTACAGGCAAAGTTGTAGAACGTCTTGATTGCTTAGGTCTGCTGTTCAGTTTTGTTATTTCAGTAACACAGCACTGCCATATTCAGTCCCACCAAGTCTTCCAAAATCATGAATCACTCTTCTTCTAATGACCAGGTGCACATGCTTATTGGATTGTTGGTTACAGTTGATCCTCCAGTTTTAATATCAGAAAGGTGAGAGGGTTTGTTGATTAAATAAGCACTTTACTAGATTCACAGTGACCCTCTTACAGGCAGTCTCAACTATTTTGGCAGCCCGTCCTGATTAAAATTAGCCACATGAATTATCAGTACACTATTTGAAATCCGTCTGTACTACAGGAGGGCGGCTGTTGTCTTACTCTCCTTGGTCATCCTCCTTAGAGAGATTAGGAATACCTTTGATGGCCAGGACTCCCTCAGCCTTTCCCATTTATGGAGCATCTGCTCATCTCTCTGGCCTTTTCTCTAATTGTTGGATTAGAGGTTGACGGGAAGGCCCTGGTTGTTAAGAGTTGTCTCAGAGCTGTTTTGACATGTTCACCCATGATGTGCAATCATGGGGGGAAAATGCCTGTGTAGGTCACGGTATCACAACATTCAATAGCATTTATCAGGGTGGTTGAAGGGAGTGAAGGTCACAACGTGTTTGTGGTTCTTTCTTGACATTTTCTGAAAGTGTCCTTGGTTGTGTAAATAAATTTTTGTGTGCTGTGTGAACTCTGATGTCTTACTATTATTTGATCATTCCTGCACACATTTTTGTAGCGCAGCACACATCAACAGATATGAGGATGAGTGTGGAAAAGTCAGCTATTTTGTAAGATGTATTTCAAGCCAAACTTGGAGAGATAAGGAAAAGGCTTGGAAGAAACTTACCATCTATCTTTAACCATCAGCTTTTCTTTATTGGTCACAGCTGCACCATTGCTCCTTGGAAAATTAGTGAGAGTGAAAACACGCACACACCGATTGTTGTTTAGTAAACCGTAAAAGCATTTTGGTATGCAATAACAGCTCTGCTTCACAGTAACAGAAATGGAAAACTTTTAACCCATCAAAATACATTTACACTTATGTTAAAACTTGCAACAGATGATGTCCATGTTCTCGGTATAGTTTCCACAGTTACTTTAGATGTTCATAAGTAAGTAAGAGGTAGGTTACAGTTAACTTTCCCGGGGGAGTCAGTAACTGGTGGCAGAGAGAAATGTGCAGTGAAAGCAGGTTTATAGGAAACAACACTGGGGATGTTATTATTCTGTTGGCACTATATTGTACAATCAGCATTTATTTCATGATGTGTTTGATGCACTTAATATTAAATTCATGTATTAAAATGTTACCCACTGCGTTTTCCTTTCTTTATGGTAGCATTAAAGACCAAATGTGGGAACACCAAAGTTGCTCTGTTGTGTTGCGATCTGGTTACTGAGCAGGCCGATTTAAGAGAACTCAATTTCCATGTTTAAGCAAACCATTTGCAATGATTAGAGCTTTAAGACAATGCATTATCCTGCTGGAAGCAGCCATCAGATGATGGGTACGTTGTGGTTATAAAGAGATGGACATGGTCAGCTCAGTTTGTACTAAGCGGCCCAAAGAGTGCCAAGAAAACTTCCTCACACCAACACACCACCAAGCAGTGGCCTGAACTGTCGCACATGGCAGGATAAATTCATGCTTTCATGGTGTTTAAATTCTAACCCTACCTTCCAAATGTCAGAGCAGAAATTGAGACTCGTCAGTCCAATGTTTCTATTGTCTCATTTTGGTGAGCCCATTTGAACTGTAGCCTCGATTGCCTGTTCTCAGAAGTAGCACTCAGTGCAGTCTTCTGCTGCTGCCGCCCATCTGCTTCAAGGTTCACTGTGATGCGCTTTCAGACACCCTCTTCTGTCCTGTCCTTTCGACCTGTCAGTTTAAAGCAGTTTGGCTATTCTCCTCACTCGATGATCACTGGATGTTTTCTGTTTTTTTAATCAATTCTCTGTAAATCCTTGACTTCCTTGCGTGGGAAAATCACAGTAGAACAGCAGTTTCTGAAATATTCAGGCCAACAACCATGAAATTCAAAGTTGAACATCCTGCCATCCCTCCATCATCTCACAAGCCTATCCCAGCTGCCATAAGGTGGGAGGCGGGGTACACCCTGGACCGGTCACCAGTCTGTTGCAGGGCTAACACAGGGAGACAGACAGCCATTTGTACTCATATTAACACAGATGGGTATTTAGAATCATCAATTAACCTAACCTCACTAACAGCACATCTTTGGGCTGTAGGTGGAAGCCCAAGTACCCAGTAAGAACCCAGACAAACATGGAGAGAACGTGTAAACTCCACACAGAAAGGCCCTGGCCAGATGGTGACTTTGAACTGAGTACATTCCTGCAGTGAGACAACAGTGCTGCCCTAAGTTACAAAACACACACATATATATATTTATGCACTAGTCCACAAAACTAAATCCGGCTGAGTGCACTCACAGGTCGGTTGGTAGATAAGAAAGGAACATTTAAGCTGCACTTTAACTGGAAAAGAATGTGATTTTGTCTTGTAGCATTGCTCTATAAATGAAGCGAGACTCAAAGACATCATTGTTTAGTTTATTTGCCATGAAATTAGCAGTCATTAAGGCTGGGGAAAATGGTTCCACATGCGAAAACTGTCTTCAGTCTCACGTTCAAGGTAAGCAACAAAGACAGCTCTCGCTCTCTCTCACTCTCCTGCCCTCACTCTTTTATTTTTATAACCTTAAGCTAGTAGGTAGCCCCACTGAGAGCTCAAATCTCCCCTCTCACTAGACGTCTGACCTAGAAAGTAGCATCAATGACAAACTTAACAACACACTGCGCCAACAATACATCTTTTTCTCACCCACACATTTCACATTTTCGTTTGACCTTGCAGGATGTTTTGATCATTCACAGCAACGCACACACACGGAGAAACACTCAAGATCACTTCCTCCACTTTTTTGCCAGACAGGAATGAACATGACTGATGACACTAAGGTAACACAGTGCTACCAATGTGGAATTTAAAGTGAGCCTGTGAAACTTAGCTGCTACCATCAAGACAGAGCTCAGGAGGTCTGTGTATGTGGGGCCAGGTGGAATGTGATGGGTAGGAGGTGTGGATGAAGTTAAAGAGCTGTTTCACACAGTGCTATGGGATGTTTCCACAGAGTCTGACGCATCAGGTTAAATCACAGTGCCTTGATGTTGTTGATTGTCACGTGGGATACATTTCTGACACCAAAAGGTAAAGCCTGGGCGGAGGGGGAGGCATCACAGTTCGGAAAATTTAGTCTAGCGTGAGATAGAAAAAGGGAATGCATTACCAGAGAAAAATATAATTGTCATGGTCCTGGGCCACGTTGGCCCAGTATTCTTAGTTTTCATGTATTTTGTTCCTTATTTAGGCCATGCTTCCTGAGTTGCTCTGTTACGTTGTTTCCTTATGTGTTTTTCCCCTTGTGACTCTTACCCCCTGTGTGCCCCTCTGTGTATCTGTGAGCCCTCGTCTCTCCTTGTGTTTTATTCCATGTTTTACCCAGCCTGTTATGTCTGTGCTCTCCCCGTGCTCTCTCTCTCCTCCTGTCTGAACCTCTGTGCACTTCCTGTTTTACTTTGACAGTCTCCCGTCAGTGTTGTGTTCACTCCTGTTGTGTCTTGTTATGATTATCAGTGTCACCTGTGTTCCCCGTGTGCTCCCACTTCCCTCGTTAACCCTCTGTGTATTTATGTCTGCCTCTCCCTCAGTTCTGTGTCGCGTTCTCCCTCATGCTGTGTGTGATTCTCCCCGTGTCTCCTGGTATGCGTTATGATTAGTTTTCCCAGTTTAGTTTTGTATTGGTTGTGATCTGTTTTCCAGCAATAAAGCTGTGCTTTTGAGTTCAAGTTCTGTCCCTGTGAGTTTGCGTTTGGGTCCAATCCCTGCCTGCCACACAGCGAAACATGACAATAATGATTTTTTAGCTTAACATCCTTCAAATATAGGTGGGCAGCTTGATCCACAAACCAATAGCATCATTACTAATGCTGATATCGGCATCGGATTACTTTTTTCTATCTACTAAGTTTAGTATGTAGCCCACTAAAGTGTGTTAAAATGAAAAAATATACCCAAAATATGCATTATAAAAAATAGATGAAGCTTTATTTGTTGACTGTCACATTGATTTTATTTATAGCCTATAGCACATTTAAACAATAGAAGCCTAAAGTGGTAAATGGACTGATTGTTATATAGTGCTTTTCTACTCTCCCGGAGTACTTAAAGCGCTCTATTTAACATGCCACATTCACCCAATCACTTTCTTCTAAACTTCTGAGTGCTTCCTAACTACATTCCTACTCTGATGGATACATTGGAGAGCGACATTGGAGAGCCAAGGATACTTGACATGCAGATTGGAGGAGCCAGGGACTGAACCATTAACCTTCTGATCAGGAGATGATCTGCTCTACCTCCTGAGCTACAGACACCCCCAAAGTGCTTTAGAGACAAGCACATTTACATTCCAGGTCTCCAAAAAACACCCAGTTTAAAGTACCTGAAAAGCTGAAAAGAGTGGAGTTATTTTGGTGTTAACTAATTATTGTGAAAAGTCAAAAATCTGTGATTCAGAGGTCAATAAAATGTGTTCAGAACTTGCTCTCCCCTACACAGGCGGCCTTTATAGGTCAAAAGCATCGATATTGGTGTCCCCTGTATTTATTTACTTGGTATCAGATCGATACCAAAATGTGCAGTATTACACAGCACCACCTTCAACAGAACAAAAGTCTATTTTCATCAAGTCCAAATGTTATTTTGTTGTGTTCTGACTTGCTGACTACAGATTAATTATCTTGTTTTAATGGCTCAGCTAATGTTGAGAGAATGTTTAAGGGCGTTTTGAACTTATTAGTTTTTGTCTTAATAAATCAGTTCTTGACTATTTATGATTTTTTTTCATTCTTTGCCTCAGTTTCATGTCTGCTTTTCTCTTTTCGTACTAGGAATGAGCTTCTATAGCGAGCCGTATCCATCACAGTAAATTAAACCTGACTGATTACTCAGCCAAATCAGATGATAACTTTTATCTTGATATCAACAGATCTGTAGCAGAGAGGGATGAAAACATCACCCCCTGTAGTTACCACAATGCAGTCATCAGCCAAAATTGTGTAAGGATGATGAAATGCACCTATTTATGCTGCAAAATATAAGAGTAGCTCATGTATTTTTCAACAGTGCGGCCAACTTGTTCTCCACTCATCCTTTTTATCTCTTCTTTTGGTTTGTAACTTAGAGAAACTCCACTCTTGTATGCCACAGCTATTAATTTACATGAAGCATCAGCCCTGACTGATCAAGTCACTGGTTTACGTGGATTTACATGACACTTTTATGTAGTAGAAACAAAAGATAAAAAACAGTAGCATTAATATTTGTTTCATAGATTTTTTAACTTGGGGTTAGTATCGGAAAAGGACGGAAAAGGGTAGAGTGCTGACTCCAGGTCAGGAACGAGTTCCTGCCCCAAGTGGAGGAGTTTAAGTATCTCGGGGTCATGTTCACAAGTGACGGGAGAAGGGAGCGGGAGATCGACAGACGGATTGGTGCTCTGGCTGCAGTGCCGCGGACCCTGTACCGGTCCGTTGTGGTGAAGAAAGAAGCTGAGTGTAAAAGCGAAGCTCTCAATTTACCAGTTGATCTACGTCCCTACCTGGTCCCGAGCTGTGGGTAGTGACAGCAAGAACAAGATTGTGGATACAAGCGGCAGAAATGGGCCTCTTCCGAAGGGTTAGAGATAGGGTGAGAGGTTCCGCCATTCGGAAGGGGCTCCGAGTAGAGCTGCTGCTCCTCCACATCGAAAGGAGCCAGTTGAGGTGGTTCGGGCATCTGGTAAGGATGTCTCCTGGGCGACTCCTGGATGAGGTGTTCCAGCCGTGTCTCACCAGCAGGTGGCCCCGGATCAGACCCAGGACACGCTGGAGAGATTATATCTCTCAGCTGGACTGCGAATGCCTTGAGTTCGGCCTCAATGACATCCAAATATGGCTATGTTATAAGTTTTTCAAGGAAATGTATATTGTTAGGTTCCCTCAGCAGGCAGCTGTCTGGTTAGGAAAATTAGTTTGACATATTAGAAAACTGTATTATAAAGTGATCGCTAATAAGCTAACAGAGAGTGAAGAGAGTGTTGAGAAGATGGAGGGCGTATTTTGAGGAGTAGATGAATGAAGAAAATGAGAGAGGAAGACAAATAGAGGACAGCTGGAAAATCAGCAGAGGATTAGTAAGGAGCAAGTGAGAAGACATACCTGTGGAGGTATGGAGATGTCTGCGAGGGAGGACAGTGGACTTTCTGATCTGATTGTTTAAAACAACTTGGAGAGTGAGAGGATGCCTGTGGAAGAAGCATACTGATACTAAATTTCAAGAACACAAGTGATGTGGAGAGCTGTAGTAGCTACAGATGGAAGTGGATGAGCCATAGGATAAAGCTACAGGAAAGAGTTGTTGAAACTAGATTAAGACTGGAGTTGACCATCAGTGAGGAGCTGTATGGCTTCTTGTTGAGAAAAAGCACTTTAGATGTGATGTTTTGCTTTGTGAATGGTCAGCAAAGGACAGTGAACAAGGGAAGCGAAGAAGAGAGAAGGATAGGAGCAAGAGGGACAGGGAAGGTGATGGTTCATCGTTTGGAGTCAGTGGCACTGTAAAACAGACAGGAAGCTAAGCTGGAGGTGACAGAGTTGCTATGCTTTGTTGGAAGTGACCAGGATGTAAAAGATTAGAAACTAGTATTTCAGAACTAGAGCTCAGGTTTAGTGGCTTAAAGACATGTTGAATGTGCAGCTGTCACATAGGAGGGAAAGAGGAAGGCCATAGAGAAGGTCCACAGATGTAAAGGAGAACATACAGAAAGTTGGTGTGACAGAAGAGGATGCGAGATGTAGATGGAGGTAGATGATCCACTCTGGTGACCAGTGAAGAGAGCAACCAAAAGAAGAACAACTCCGTAAAATGGGGGACAAATGGCACCGGAAAAACAGTAAACATGGTGAAGGGTTACGTCATTTATCAATACCTACAGTTTTGTAAATGGGTAAAAAAGAGATGAGAAACAGCATTAACCACGAAATTGGTAGACAAAGTCAGCCTTCACCCTGAAGACTGAACTTACCACGAGAAAACAGTGTAGACCACTGCAAAGTTCCTGTGTTGGTCACATATTAAGAATAATTATTCTGGCATTATTTTCTTTCGGACATAAGAAGCCACTCCTATTTGTTGTATTTGTAACCTTTAATTGGAGAACATGGATTTATCTTAGTTTTGTCAGAAAGGTGCTGTAACTCAGCCTACGCCTAATCAGCCCTCAGGCACAATACTGATGCTCTCATATAAGTTCATCTTGAGGGCATGAAGTCAAAAAGAACACACAGTTGATTTTTACACATAGTACAGGCAATTTAATGGTTTCACCTACACTGTTGTGTTGCAGTATACATCCAGCCCATTCATGATGCTAGAGGGGGAAAATGTGCTGCTTTTGGCCTACAAATAATGTAACTGGGACTTCCTCTGCCATCCAAGAGGAAAAAAGAGCCACACTAGTTTGTAAAAGCAATGCTACCAGATCCTTTAAATAGTGTCAGGTCTGGATTAAATACAATACGACCATCTCGACACTCCCAAAGCCATGCAAAACACAATGGAAATCTATCGAGCACATAGTATTGGCACTTAGCACAATACTCTATATGTAGGTCTGCACAGCAGTGAAAAATACATGTACAGAGCCACCCAGCTATTGGTCATACTTAAAGTATTATTCAGGTTAAGCTTCCAGACTTTACATGAACCTTTGATACTGTGGGATTGAGTTTCCCTCTTGTCAAAAAAAAAGTTAATAGAATATTCCTGTCTGCTCTGAGCCCGCTGCTCCATAAAATATATGAAAGGATTTGGCTGCCAGCTCCCTCAGTGACCGAGGCTTCCTTTAATAGCCTACAGGGTAAATAAATGAGGATTTCCATGGCAGCGGTGATAGTAGGTACTGCTCACTTGCCATGCCTTTTTATTGACATCCAAATCTACCTATAACCCATAATTAAATTATAAGCTTAGCAAGGTCATTGAGAGTGGTGTCATTTATATGCACCGATCAAAAGCAGGCTGCTTCCGTGCATGGAAATGAAGTATCCCCACAGAAAACGTTTCTCAACATTTAGATGTCTTATTTTTGCTTGAAAGTGAGGGCAGCACATCTATCATCTATACATACAAATTGTCTTCAATTATTTAGAGATTTTTTTTATCGAAATAGCTCTTTACTTGTCCCTATGACAAAAAAATTGATCGCGGTCGAGTAACTAGGTTACTTAGAAGTGAATGCTCTGTGCATGTAAACATAGCCGCTGTCTCCTGTGGTGTCAGCGTTTGATGGATGAGCTGTAGTGGAGATTAAACGCTCCTCAGTGCGCAGTGACAGGTGAGTCCAGCGGCTCTGCACTCCACGCACATTTCTATCTGTCTGCAAACGGCTCTTTGTCAAAAGCTGGACTACAAAGGCCTTCAGGTCTCTATTGTTCTCTGCGATCAATATGGAGGTACAGTGCTAGAAAGCACCCCCAGCACTGTTTGGGGAGTTCAATTAAAATGCTGGTGAAATATAGAGTATCATGGTAGAGTGCTTTCATAGTATAAATATGCTGGAGTGTGTAATGCAATGTACGTTACAGTAATGGAAAATATTTTAGCATGTTACTAAACAATGGCATTTTTGTATAAGTTTAAGACATAAAAGCTGCTTTGTATATTTTCATTGCACTCTGCACACAAATTATGCAGTGAAAATGTAAGTAAAAAAACCCTACACATATGTGTTGTTTAAAGATTTTCTGCATGCCACACCCAAGTATAACGGGCACAATGCAGGGCTTTTCCTTTGACAAACACAATCCACCATGATATGGTGTTCTGGGGTATTTTATAAACCAATCAAAAGTTCAAAAGTATGCAGTTAGAAAGGTAATCTGAAAATTCAATTTGTGTGATCGTATTTTTATTATGTTATATGAAAACCTGGGAATTACTCTGCTGTTTTGTGAGGTTCAGCATCACTTTGCTATCAGCATTTCACATCATCCAATAGTTGTTGGGTGGATTTGAAGTGTAGAGGGTATAAAAGCCAGTGTTGGGCAAGTTACTTTGAAAGGTAATTAGTTATAGTTACTAGTTACTTCTTCAAAAATGTAATTGAGTTAGTAACTGAGTTATAATATTAAAAAAGTATCTAATTACTAGGAAAAGTAACTACTGCGTTACTTAAAAGGAAAAATTTAACCCTCTGGGGTATAATTGGCCATTTTTCATTACTTTTGATTTTACCTCTACATTTCAGCTTTAAAGATTATTTACCTTTCCTTGTTTGGTATCAACCTTTTCAGCACAAGGGACTAGTTGGTTAGCTACCCCCCCACCCCCCTTCTGGCTAAGGCTGTTTTTATTTTTACTTTTTTAATCTATAAGTACAAATTAATGTGCTTAAGAAGAATTTTCAGGTGTCTGTATTTTACTTGAGTAGTAATTTTTCTGACAACTTTTTACTTTTACTCCTTACATTTTCAAAATGGGCTTAGTACTTTAGCTTTAAGGCATTTGAGGGAAGGTATTATTTCATCACTTCAGGCATCAGGAATTCCTTACTTAAGGCCAACAAACAAATCATTTTCAAGAGTAGGTAGCAGGACCGAAGTGCAGATGTGCAGACGGTGGTTAATATTGGGACTGAAGGGGTGCTTTACAGACACATTTTCAGACACTCTCCAATAACTTGCAGTTTTTACAGTGATGACCCACAAACATTAACCTGACTGGAGCATCACTGTATGAAAATATATGATCTGTATTTGTCTGAGCTTCATAGCTAAACTGTTTTAAAATCAAACATTAAACCAAACAGGGGTAATTACCTGTCAGGCAGAGATTGGCTAGATCTTGTTTCATCTCAAGCTCAGTTAAAATCTTTGTCTGCTTTTCCTCATCGGCGCTTTTCTGTCTTTTCTGTTCGACTTGTTTCTGCGTGCTTTCTGCTCAAGTCAGCCCCCTCCTCAGGTGTGCATGCTCTGCAGCGCATGCCCAACCAGGTCTGCGCAGCGCCTGCACCGCAGGTGTGGAGAAGCACTGATTAGTGTTCCACTTTCAAAATAAAAGCTGCAAGAAAGCCAAACATGTTCCCTTTAAGACTAAACTTTCAGTGTTTCAAACCATATTCCAGGGTTTTTAGTTCACCATTTATGAGGTTTCAACAAGAAAATAAAAGACAGATCTGAATGTTTGAAAATGTTTTGGAAAGATTCGATGAAAAATATTCAAAAGATCAATTAAGGTTGATTGGTTTATTATTTTGTTAGATAAACAAACAAGTAAATAAAGAAACAAGGTAAAACGAGGTCAAAAAGAGACAGGGGAGAGAAAACTCCCACAATCCCCTCTGACCCAACCTGTGTCTGTCCAACCAATCAGAGAGCTCCTTACATCGCACCGCGTGGCTAATTTGCATTGCTTCAGGATTTCAGAAATGAGATTTTTGTTATTTCTCTTCTTTGTTTTCTGTCACTTTTTCTCTTGGTGTAATGCTCAACCATATATATTTAGATGCATGGATAACTAATGGTGTCTTGGTTAGTAACAGCGTTACTTTTAATGCCGTTATTCCCATCATTGGTAAAAGCTGGACGCAGCTACCCTGATGTCATCCACTGGTTTTTGAAATCTCTTGCTGAATCCTCGAGATTAGTCATTGCTATTAAAAAAAAAAACATGTGACAAAGAGGGGCAGGTCTGACTGTGAAACTTGCTCATTGCCTAACGACTTGTTAATCACAAGTCACTAGCAAATGAGCATACCACAGATAATCATTTTTTGAAGTTTAGAAGCATTTACAAAGATCAAGTCAGAGAAACATTTTTCTCTAATGTGGATAAACATCTAGAAGTCTAACCAACCACAAGTATCATCTTTAAGTTTAAAGCACTTGCAACCTTGGTTTCATTTTCTGACCTGGAAGCAACAGTCTGGTTCATCCAAAGTTACTTCAGAATAAAAGAACTGCCATGGACCTGTCTTGGTGCACAGGTGGCATCACAAAGTTGACGAAGGAACGGTTTCCACAAACTGTATATGCTGTACTAAACATACCATATTTACAAAATCAACTCACATACCCTTTTCATTTCTGATTCTCAGAAGATGCAGCTAAACTGTATTTAGACAGACTGTAGTAATTACTCAATGATTTGAGCTTCTCAGCTTATGTTAAAACCACTCTCATTTAATGTGACCAATTATCTTGTTACAGTTTGATCTGTCAAAAGGTGGTATTTGCTAGGCAAAAGAGGAACAGTCAGTTTCAGAAGAGCCACTATAGCACAAACTACTAAAGAGCTATGTGCTAGCTATGATAGATGCTAGACCTTTGATAGATTGGTGACCCGTTCAGCGTGTACCCTACCTCTCACCTTAACCCAGCTGGGATAGGCCCCCTGCAACCCTAAATTGGATAAGTGAAAGAAGAAGGATTGATGGATAGACGCTAGGTTCTACAGAGCATTGCAATTTGGTATATATGCGACTGTGGTGGTGGACCCCTGTGCTCTGCAGAAAGCAATGCATGTGCAGGTAAACAAGATCATGGAGCCATGGAAGGAGGATGAGTCACCTTTTCTTTTATAGATAATGCTTGCGAATCATGTACACCCTGTCCTACTAGCAGTAATCCCTGACGTCACTGATATCTTTCCACGGAATAATTTGCTGTACTTCATGGCAATGACTGGTCTGAGGACTATGACTAAGAGTTTAAGGTGTTGACTTTCGCTCAGATCCAAGAACCACACCTCGCAACTTAAAGGATCTACCGCTAATGCCGTAGTGTCTGTTACCACAAGACAATTTCAGAGGTCTTTGCTAATCTCTCCGTGGGTCAGAGCTGTTTAACAGCCCAAAGGAGATTTGTACAGCATTAGGCAAGTGGTTTCAGTGATGTCTTGTATGCTTTTAGTTCCTCGTTTTCCAGCATTTCATCATTCAAGTCCTGCATGCACTTCAAAGCCGTTGGTTTTAAACATGCAATCAAAGAGCTACTGTGTCTTATTGTGATAATATTTGGCAACGTGTCACACTTTCGATTGTTCTTGCATTGCTACATTACTGTATGTCAAAGCAGAGAGAAGTCTCTTCTTCATTTACTGAAACATCAGTCAGAGACTGCGGGTGTCACAGTGGCTTAAAAGAATGGTTGGCTTGATGTTGTTCTGTTTTATGTATTCAAAGAGTTGCAGTCTGTTCACTGCATAGTGTTTCATAGTGATAACAGTACATGAAGTATTTTAGGGTGTTATCATTTTTACCTTGTCAATGTGACAAAAAAACCCAACAAAAAATCCTAAAGAACAAAAGTATTTGTTCAGCTTTCCATTTACTCACAGTGGCCTCTGATGCTGCTCATATATAGTATATTATAGAGTGTTTATGCTCTCATATGTGTCATTTTGTTTTGTCAGCATCAAAGCATCCTCATATTTGCTTTCTAGCTTCCTTATTTCCTACAAATAACACTCAAATAAAGAAGCAGCTGTCTGTCTGGCCTATACAGGCTTTATACACATACACTTATATTTCTAGCTCTTTAACCTGCACGTCAAAGCAAAATAAAAGCACAAGACTACCATGCTGCATTTTCTCTAAACAACATACAGTGTGCAACTCTGCTGGAAATAATTATAGACAATATATATGTGCCAAAACACTAAAAACAGCAACAGCAATAACAATAACAACAACAAGCTGCAGTCTGAGCCAAAGACTAGTTTAGAGCCATTTGGGTAATTTCCCCCTTCATGACAATTGTGCACTCAGTGATTTTTTTCCTCCTCCATTTGGAAACTTGGCAGTTTGATTGACAGGTATGGCAACATAGTAAGCAATGCGCTGTAGTGCATTGTTGTGTTCCAGGCTTCCCTTCCAGTAATTCCAGGCACTGAACTGGACCATACAAACAGAATGGTTTACTCTGTGGTAGAGCCCACACAAGAAGTTTATGCTTCAGTTTTAATGAGTAAAATTCTGGTATTATTATTGTTATATATATAATTAGCAGATATGTTTATCTGTTCATCGCACCCGCACAGATTTTGAATGCAGCTTACTATCTAAGTTTGCTATCAAGAACTAAGAACTCACTAAAGTTGACATATAGTAACTTCTGGTTCCAAAAAAACAACATGCCTGAAGCTAACGCTGAGGCTTCAAAATGCAGAGTCAAAAACCAAATGCTGCATTCGTCTTTTATATTTAGACTATGGAATAAATGGGTGTCATAAAAGAGAGGTCTTTTTAGTTGCCTTGCTACCTTATTAGCAGAGATGATACATCTTTGAGGAACTTCTGGTCACAAAACCAGAAGTTAAAGCTAACGCTGTGTTTTAATTTTGACAGATTACAAACCTCCCCAGACAGTGATTTGTTTAGCCTGTTCGTGTCTCTCCTTCCTATGGTTCATTAATCTGAATGGTTGAGCTGGCCTGTGGTAGACAGTGACAGATGGTTCACCCAAAAACCGTCCAAGTTTTTTTTAAAGCACCCGCTCTTTACTAAAAAGTTTCCAGCAATGACTTCCCAGATGTAGCAGCACACACACATCAGGTTATCTGCTGAGAGTAATTCAGGTGAAATCTCAAAATAAGTCTTTTAAGTCTTGCCAGGGGGCAAAAGTGTAACTTGTTCACATGCCAATTCTATCTTTATTTCACAGCTGCATGCTAAAGATGACCAAAGCAACTTTGTGCTTTTCCCCTTATTTCTCAACAGCAGACTTTCTGTTTTGAAAGAAACCACAGACTGTGGTTTATAGCATAATTACATACTGTAGTAGGGCTATGTACATTGCATAATTATAGTATCACATGCTCTCAAACAGTTGCAGCATGTTTTTCTACATTACACCAAAGAAGAGCCAAATCAAAGTGTCCAGCTCTTTTCAGAACTGGAGGCCACAGCTGTGGCTCACAGGATAGTTTCTATATGGTGTAACTACACCACAGCAAGCAGTTATACAAACAGACTTTTTTATGTCGTATTTAAAAGTGACGCTAGAAAAAAACCCCACACCAATCTTATATTTCTGGCTTCTTTTTTTTTTTCAAGTGTCAAGGCAGGTTCTTCTGCGCTAAAATGGAGAAACCATAAGGGAGGATCCCAGAGTTGCCAAAGTCAGTCACAAAACTTCAGTCCAACTGATCCTTATGTTGCCATTTAAAGGGTATGCATATCTAATAGGCTGTTACTTAATAAGTCTGCTGTGATTAACAGAAGCATCTAAACAGTGCTGCACTGGGTATAATTAGGTATTTGGTAAATAATCAGTTCAAACATGTTTTCTGCGTCATATCAAATTAAAGAATAAGTAAAATCACAGAATTCTTATTGCCTCCTCTCGAATGTCCATCCAAGCTGTGACAGTGAGCTCAGCCAGCAAGCCAACCAGCCCATACACACTCTCTATCTCATTCACACATAAATACTCCACCAGCAGCACCTCCTCTGGCTCTGGACCGACTTGTTTGCATTGGGAGCGGGCAGTCCAGCAGCTCTGGGCCGAGCTGGGTCAAAGAAGCACAGTGGGAGGACAGCCAGCTCTGGCGGCTGCTGTCCCTCTCCAAGACAACTGTTGAAGGGCCAGAGAGGCCCAACTGGGCCAGAGCCGGGCACAGTCAATAGTCCCCATTGACGAGGCATTTCCTGATGGCACACAGAGAAATAAGTAGAGAAGAGGAAGATATGAGAAAAGAAGAGGAAGAGAAGGGGACAGACAGTAATGGGGGGGAAAGGACAGCACAGAGGGGTGTCAAAAAGGACAAGCGGAAAGATGGAGAACACAAAAGGAAGATCAGAGGAAAAAGGAATGGGGCGGGCGAGGAGGAAAAAGGGAAAGAGGAAATAATGTAAAGGAAATAAGGGTGGAAGAAAGAAACATGAGTCTACAGATTTGCCACCAGCTCAGCTTATCGTGCTGGCAGATCATTTGGTAATAGGGATGGGATTAGCTCTTGGTGGTGAACGTTCTCCAATGTCTTTTGTTGACAAGGGCATGGTTTAGTAGTTTCTTGTTAGTTAGCATGACTGACTACAACTGGTAGTTTCTCTTTACAGCGTAAAAAGGATTTGTTTGTTGGGAAGTTCTCTTCGAGCCTTTTCTAAACAACTGCAGATTCCAAGGTGATCATTTCAAACAACTGTACATAAGTACAAGATAGCCAAGGTATGGAAGAAGATCCAAACTGTTATCTTCAGGTGAGAGGAAATTGGTTAGGATGTTCAGGAATCACCTAGGATCCGCCAAGGCTTAAGTCTGCCAATTGGAAACTGCCTGACACCACTGTCACTGTTCACATTCAAGCAAGTTTTGCATCTCTATGGATTGACAGGATGCCAACCAAGATGCCAACCTACTCTTAAATTAACCCCTTTAAGCTTGACTGAAACTTACAGCTGCCTACAAGTATAAGCCAAATGCCTTCTGGAGAAAAGCTTTAGGGTTAGATGAGACAAAGATTGAGCCATTTGGCCACAATGACAACAGGTATATTGGGAAGACTAAAGCTGAGGCTTTAGAACCTAAGAATACTGCACTGACTATCAAACATGGCGGTGGTAGCATCATGCTCTGAGGCTGTTTTGATGACAGTACTACTGGAACGTTGCAGTCCATGGAATAATGAAGAACGAGGACAGCTAGACAGTTGATAGTTGGACACAGTTGGGTGTTCCAACAGGATAATGGCCCCAAACACACATCAAAACTGGTTTTGAAATGTGGGCTAAGGTTAATCTTCATAAATGGCCATCCCAAAGCCTCGACCTCAAACCTGTTGAGAATTTGTGGATTATTCCTCAAAGGCTATTCTGTGTTCAGAAAACTACCAAAAATGGTCAAACATTCAGCCAGAATTATACTACAAACTTGTTGATGGCATTTAAAAGCATCTGGTGGAGGTTTAACTTGCTATGGTACATTTTTCCAAGTATTAGTGGTTGTGTATGTATATATTTGACCTTACTTATGATCCTGCGTGGATTAGAGAAAATCTAAAATAAATTCAAGCTGGTGAATTAAATTCTTGGTTTTTTTTAAGTCATTAAAGACGTGCTGTACAATCATTCCACCCTGAAAAAAGAACAGTTCAAAGAAATGAATAAAGTACCAATATTACCATGAGATTAATACCCTTGATAAGTCTATGTAAACCTCACAACTGCATATAACAGTTTGAACATATCATATTGATGCAAAACATAAGTTCCTGAAGAGGGTTTTCAGAATCACCACCTTTGTTAGGCTTCATCCTTCTGATCATGAATCTCTGCAAAAAGTGGGAAACTTACTAACCAGAACTATATGACAAGAAATCACATCACCAGTGGAAGAAAGCTAAGATGGGAGTAGTGAGACGTGAACAGAGAAAGAAAGAAAAAAAGGACAATAAAGTTGTGATTAAAAGAGTAGAACTGTAAGGATGAAGTACCTGCACACATGCACACAATTCTGTGTACGCCAAGTGTCAATTACTCTCTTGACCCCTTCTTAGCACCCAGAGTTTTCTTTTACTCCTCCCTTCTCTAATCTCCTTATTCTTTCTTTTCCTAGATGTCTGCTTTCTGATCTTTTTCATTCCCCCTTTTTTCTTTCAACTGCGAACAATTACCACGTGTGGAACATTCTTCCAGACGTCCTCGCTCCTGTATCAACAAACATCCACCACCTGCTCAACCTTTCATCTGACCAGCGACGACCGGGTCGTCATTATGTCGGCCTGCGGATCTTTATCTTGTTTGTTTAAGTGATGCAGAAAAACTGTGGGTAATAATGTGCAAAATGCAGGAGAAAAAAAAAAGTATGTTTTCCTGGTTTAGTTTAGCATCAGTGGAAAAAATGTTGAGTGGTGCTTTTTTTCCTGTGTTGCATCATAATTTGTTTCTCCTACAAAATGTTTCTCTTTGCAATTTGGGTTTGCTTTGAAATTCATGTCTGGGAGGAAAATAGTGTATTTCAAAATCCTGGACTGCTATTCTATCCCTGGATATACAAACAGTAAACCATGTTTCAAAACATGTGGTAGGATTACAAAAACTGACAGCTGAAAGAAGGTTAGCAGGCTGTAGACTTACATTAGTCTGTTAGTCAAGTTAGACCAAACATTTCTCAGGGACATGAGTTGGGCACTAAACCACCAGTGATGAGGTTCCTTTTCCAGAAACTGAAATTGCATTTTCATCTATTTTCAGTTTGGAGACTCGCTGTGTAATATAGCCGCCAGAAAAAAAGACGGCTCCAAGAGATGCTGGATCTGCAGCAGACAAAAGGATCGCTGGAGCGCCTTCTACTCCATCTGCTGGTGTTTTCTTCTCAAAGACGTAGGTGTCATAAAGACAAACTCGGTCTGTTTGAAACTATGTGTTCAACATGAGAACATCATGATGGCAACTTTTATCCTTTAAGAATTCAACTCAGTATTGTAGATAAATGTATATTCTTCTTTTCCCCAAATGTTACTGCCACCCTTTCTCATGATGACCCATTCTGTACATCCACTCAAACACTGTGACTTCCATACATGTTACACAGTGGTGCATAGATAGGCTGTATTTCTGAAACAAATGATAGGTCTCTCTGTCTAAATTCATTATACATGCAATCACCTGGAAATAAAATGTAATGAAGGTGTTTTTGTTTAACACAGGATGTCCAACATTTTTTCTTTTGCGGATGTGTTGCTTATTAGAGAGCTTCAGAGAGCTTAGCTATGACAGCTAACATTAGTAACTATTCATCAGTACTCACAAATGTCTCCCTTTTTCAAAAAATCATTGGTTTTGTTTTACTTACACAAAGTTCTGTTCTAGAACATAATGACTCATTGACATAAGCATTACTGTTCCATACCTGTGCTGCCGAAGTGTGTTGTGTTATAACATTAGGGGTGTTGCAATAACTCAGACTTCTGAAACAGAATATAAGTGTGCAATCCAGTGAAAAACTAAGTAGATGAAAACTGCTTCTATAGGAATTAAGACCATAAGTAGAAGCCAGGTGCTGCTAATCAAATGTAATAGGCGACCACCTCTATAAAAGCAGACACTTAGGCACCTGCTGGTCACCTGCATTCAGGTGTGTATTAACACAAAGCTGCAATCTTCCCAGTAGTAGACAGTCCAGAAATGCTCAGAGAACCTACATCTCAGAGTCTACAGGCAACAGGTAGAACGTTAAATGTAACAGTTAATGATGGTGGAATAAGAAAAAAAGAGGTCACCTTCTAGAGGTGACCAGTCAAGACAGAGAAAAAGACAATAGTTCACACTCATATCCACAACTAGGGCCAATTTAGAAATGCCATTTAACCTAACAAACATCTCATTGGATAATGCGATGGACACATCCCTCAACTGTATGACTGATTGTAACAGAGTGGCACATGCACGTTTGAGCGAGTCACATCCCCAAACAAAAGACAGAAAGTAGCCTGATATCAGAAATGTCATCTCATTACACATGTGGAGCCAAGCACATCTGTGTGTACACTTTTCTACTATAAGCCATCGCACAGAAAGAAAGTGCATAAAAATGTATCATAATGCAGGAAATTAAGTGTCTGATTTTCCCAGAGGAGGATTCCCACGTTTACCATTCCATTTGTCCAAATACTATGACTATGCATCTTAACATTTAACGATTTTCTGACATTATCTGATGATATCTACTCAGCACTGTGATACCTATATTCTGCACTGTCTTTCCTCGCTCAGCGTTTCTTCAGAATTCTCTTTTTTTCTGGCTCCTCCGTCGCCTCCACGGACATTTAAGGGGTTTGAAGATCCAGGAAGATTCTCCATGATGGAGAAAGGAGAAAAGCAGATCACAATTAAAATTCATAATAACGTTTAACAAACAGAACACAATACATTATTATTCACAGCAGTGTTACATAGTACAGTTACAAAGGTTTTCTTTGTCTATTGACTGCATGGCTGTTTGACTGTTTTGTAGCTGCTGCTCATGCCAGCTGTTTTTGATCCTTTTTTTAAGGGCATTAAAAATTGACAGAAATTGACACTAAAACATTTAAGATCGGTGAGATAAAAAGATCATCCAACTGTCCAGATGAGCAACACAGACAGCACAGCAAACAGACAATGTGGTGATTAAAATCTACACAGTTTTTGGATCTGACCTTTTTATTGCTTAAAAATAGTCTCAATTCACAACATGAGCTGGAGTGTGGAATACATATGGTAAAAAGATACGTGAACCAAGCTCGGCCCTAATCTGTCATGCTGATTTGCTCTGTATATAATTCAGCGGTAGCTTGTTAAATCATGAACTATATGCTGCAAAGTCACTGCCTGAGTGTTTGAGATTGTTCCTCCAGCATTCAGTCACTCACAGGGTGAAATGAATAGCAGTTGCGGATGTTTTTCAGTAGGTGCCTACTTCAGTGAAAGGCTAGCTCCATATCTTCCCCACTGTTTAGACTGAATTGCTTTTTGAATAATTCCATGCCTGATTTCTCATGGCTGTTAGCGCCTTGCTGTTCATTCCGATGAAAGGAGGGGGAGTACCGAGAGGGGCGGGGGGGATACTCTGGTCCCAAACCTAGTTAGCTTCAGCGCTAAACCTGTCCACATGACAGCAGCAATAACACTCCTCTGTTGCGGAGTGGTAACGTGATACCCATCCCTGAGTTAATAAGAACCTCTTTCCTAAGGAGAACATCAGATTTGGGGTTTCAGGGTGTGTGCAAGAGAGAAAAAAACTGAAACAGACTCTCTGAATAAAGCAAAGTGGAGGAGAGAGGTGAGGGGAGCTGTTGCCTAGCAACCAGCAGGCCTGACAGGTGCTTTGTGGGGATGGGATGTTGAGTTCATCCAGTTGTTCTTTTTCTTTTTCTTCTGATGCTTAACATTTGTAAAGACATCTGCTGCTCTCAACTAGTCCCAAAGTCAAGGGCCACAGCAAAATTTTAGTGTTAGATTTCACAGCAGAAATCAATGAGAAGTCTGCAGTGGACTGGATAGTTACTATTCTTTAAAATTACTTGCTACTACTGCCAGCAACCAATGCAGTCCAAGGAGGTTTTCACCAACCAGTCAAGGATTACGTATGTGTTGCTAGCAATCCGTGGTTGCAAGGTGGTTGCTAGGCCTGTGTTAGTGGGGCTTATAGCAATCAATTTCATAGCAACTACCATCAACCTCCAGCAACCGCTCTCAATCTCATCAGGGAATACACAACCATGACTGGTGGTTACCAGACTGGTCTCTAGGGCTGTGTGACTGGGATCTTGTTTAAATCACACATCCAAATTGGCAGACAAGTTAACGTCATGTGGCTAGCAGTCACTCCAAGACCTCAGTATATATTTACCAGGTGGTTGCCAACTTTGTTAGCATCAGTAGGTAGAGTTATTTTTGCTAAAATTAGCAAAACTCAAGATGCTACAAACAAGGAAGTGAAGGAGGTTAAAAGGCTGTTTAAAATTTGTGCATTTTTAAGGTCACAAGAAGTACATATAATACAGTGAAAGGCATGGTTATAAAAAATATTCAAATCAATTTTATTTATATAGCACCAAATCACAATAGTCGCCTCAAGGCACTTTATATTGCAAGGTGAAGACCCTACAATAATACAGACAAAACCCCAACAATTAGATGATCTATGAGCGAGCACTTGGTGACAATGGGAAGGAAAGAAACCTCCTGTTAAAATCCCATCGTGTAAAGTGTAAATAGAACTGGTCCTAGCATAGAACCCTGAGGAACTCCATAGATAAAAGGATTCAAACAAATGACAGCTACACTTTCTTACAAATACAAACAGGAAAATATTATTTGCATTTTTTTAAATCAAACTTCTTACTGCTCCAAGTGTATTTATTGTATGTACATCTATGTATGTTTTCAATAAGAGTTATTCGTTTTTTTAAGTGCAGTATATGCTTGTACAAACCATTTCCTGTTTTCAGGGTTTTTTTGATGTGTGTTTAAATCATGGTTTCTTTATAGACATGATTCATCAGAAAGTCTCTTTTGAGTTTTGAGACAAAAATGTTTTGTGTTGGTATAGTAGGTGTGTATGAATAATAATTTGAGAGGATGGAGGTCAGAGTTGTTTACCAGACCTTTGTGATATTTGTCCACAGTGCCGTATTTACTAAAAACACTTTGCTGTAGGAGTGGTGATATTAAGAAATCTAATTGTTGGGCACTAGCATGCCCCATCTCACATTCGTAACTCAGTTTTCCATTGTATGACATGCCCACCTGCATACAGTGATTAAGCGCTTACACTGCATAGTGCCTTTTGAGGTGTGTCTAAAGGTGACTGCCCAAGATCAGCAAGTCTTATTCAGTCTTTTATAACCACCACTCCTCAACTTTCCTCTGATCTCATCTGCTTTCCTTAACACCAAAAGGATAAAGGCTAAAGTAAGACCATCAGCAGCAGCCATAACATTTGATATCAGTCCTGTGAGTTTCATAATTGTATTTGGAAAGAGAAAAAAACAACAGCGACTAACAAGAGAATTAAAAGATTCGCCTTGTGGTTTAAAAAAACGGGGGGGGGGGAAGGAATGGCGTGATGGACTTAATCACCCTCCCAACTTCTCAATCCCACCCACGGACATGGAGCTGAGGTTTGGGGGATTGTCAGAGCAGCAGACGGGCATTAAGAAGGAGAGATGGAGGGCTTTACAGGTGAATAGGTGGGAGGGGAGGGATTAAAAAACGCAAGAAAGTAGAAAAGCCTGGAGGTCAACTTGACTGCCAAGACACTGCCTTTCATGCTTGCTCGGGCTTGCTTTCATCTGCCGCTGCTGCCTGAGGAGAGAGAGGATGGGGAGGATGGATCTTGAGGGTGAGGCACGGGGAACGACACGGTGCACGCAGGGAGAGAAAAGCGGGTGGCATGAAATCACTGTTAATCTTTGTGACACGAGATGCAGTTTTTTGATCTGCGGATTAACTTTTATTACAGATTGCATCATATTCAAAAGATTTGGGCATTTTTTTTAAAGCAGGCTCAAAGTGTATTTTTACAAGACCAAGTGGGCACCCTCGCCCAGATTCAAAATTGACCCTTGCATCACCCTGAGAAGAATAAAGCTCTTTTCATTACAGCTGTACAGTAGCTGCTGGCGCTGTTGCTGTGATGTCAAGGCTTTGGTGAGTGGCTGGGGTGGTCAGAGGTAGTTGGGGGTGAGAGGCAGGGGATTGGGGGCAGTTGACAAGGGGCACAGCTGGGCAGCTGTTGGGGAGAACTAAGGGTCCCTCAGGTCCTTTTTTAAATAGGCCTTTTCATACAACACCCACTCCAAGTACTCAAGAAACAAAGGAGGAGGGAGGGGAGGCAGCCGAAGAGAAGGACGAGTGCACCATAAACAAAACGTAGCGTACTGAGGCCGATCTGCTTGTTTATGAACCATACATATAAACTCTGTTGCAAGAAAAATGCACAGTTGGTTTCTTCAGTTACATGATTGTTATTTCATGCTGTCAGTGCTCTTGGACAAGTGGCTTTCTGTTATATATGAGCAAAATATGACATTGAACGAGAAGACAAAATGTTACACTGAATGAGGACATCTTTGGTTTCATGTACGTCCAATCAAAGACTGAAATGCAGTGACTTCATCTTTTTCTTAGATGATCAAACAGTTCCGTTAACCACACTTTACACTGAAGGTTTAAAGCCCCACTAATGCTCTCTAGAGGCTGGAGTGTGTAATACATCTACAGGGTCTGCACAGCTAAAATGCTTGAGATGCCTTTAAGATAAGGTCAGACAAAATAGACAACACTAGTGTGTTTCAAACATATATATATCACCGTTTACAGTGTGGGTGGGTGCCTGTATCCAGACTATGGAGACAGATTTGTCTCAAATTGTCCCAAATGCATGTTAAATAGTACTCTTTAAGATTTGTGCGTAGTAATAGGTACTCATAAATGTGTGTTCTAATCCAAAGACAAGCCATGTGAACAACAAGAGGCCGTCAGGTAAATACAAACACTTCTCCACCATATTTTTCAACTTCAGCTGCACAGTTTTTCTGATCCTTTCTAGCTTTTGTCAACCTCGAATGTCTAAAAACATCTGTAAAATCCTTATTCGCAGATTGTTGAATGAATGTGCACAGATGACCTGACACATTTCTCCCACTAAAATTTTGAGACTCTCTTCACATCTCAGCACAACAAATTTATAAATGCATGCTGCATTTAAGTGCAGATGGAAAACTGGGACATCTTGGCTGGATCGCCTTGGAGTGGATTCATGTATAAATGCGGGACTGACATTTTTCTAAATAAAATAGCTCAAAATCCTTCAAAGAGATTCACCAAGTATATACTCTATGCAGTCTAAATGCATTTATCATTTTTATGTGTCACATGCACAAGGTTTTTTTTGCTACAGCTGCCTTCATGAACACGCTGCTGCATAATTGGACACTAAGCGATAACCATAACATCTTTTAAAGAGTTAGAAGTTGCCAGGAGACTACAGTTTGTATCACATTTGATAAATGGGTGTCTTGTACTGTACTTCATGCTGTTTCGTGACCCAATGATCTGCTGTAAAGGGGGTCTAGAATTTAAAAAAATATATATCCAACAGTATGCATAAGAAAATTACAGCAGCAATTAAATAACAGCTGTGTAAGTGCAGCTGTGGGAGTCCAAATTCATAATGTGAAATATGGAAAAGACAGTGGGGGGTGGGAAACAGATCCAGCGATGTTAGAATGGGAGCCTGTGCACGGGCAGGAGGTGAGAAGGTGAAATCAAGGGAAGAGGAAGGAAAAAGGAAACGAAGATTATGTTTATGAAGCACCCTCATTATGTAACCTTATAGGAGCACATTAGAATCATGGCCATTCCAGGAATTTCTTATGGGTTCACACGGAGTAAAATGGTGTCCGTTGTTTTTCTGTCTTGGCAGCTGTCGCCCGCTCGGCCGCTGTGGTCGCTGAGAATTGTGGAACGGATAAGAACGACATTGTTGAAGGAGCAGAAGTGCAGCAAAATGCAATACCCCAAGAATGTAAACGCTAATTCCCATCCCCCCGTCGGTGCTGTTCTTACAATTATCACACCCATGCTCTTCGCATGTATGAAGACACAGGGGTGCTTTAAGACATATCTGTACTCCATTATATGCAATATAGTCACGATTCTCAGGATGTAATTCATCAAATGTAAAATCTTTTTTGTTTTTCAAAGGTGAAAAATTCAGTGACCATATTTGTCCTTCTTGCAGCAAGTATTGTTCCAAATAGACATTTTAGGGCACCTCATACAAGCCCTTCTGTTTACTACATGTCTAGCCTTTCCATCCAGTATTATTGTTTTCTTAACATGCAAGTGTAGATTGAAGCTTTTTTGTGTGATTTTATGAATATGTCTTAATGATTCAAGTGCACGTTTGAGGTGTGATTTATGCAGAGAAACTCTGGCATGTTTACAATTGCAAACATGCCACACAGAAACCTAGATCTCAAGGAAAACAATTTCGTACATACCACCCTACCTAACATATACACTGACAGGCTTTTATCCCTGTGGTTTGCAGCCAGCGTTGCAGTGAAGCAGCGTTTCATGTTCTAATGTGAAAACCATATAACCCTCTAAATGAATGAACAGTTTAAGAAAAAAAAGCCTTAGCTGTGGCCTACTACGTCATTAATTTCCCCATCGACTGTATAAGCAAAGGCAAGCCTATAATTTAGCCGTGAGTGATCTGTGAGTCAGTGCAGAGCGCATTAATGACTGAAGCACTGAGGCTTCTGTGAGCGGATGGCCTGCTCAACACGACCCACTGCAAATGTGTCACGGATCCGGCTCTGGGGACTCGGGGTCCGTGGGCAGTGGGGACTATGACTATTATTGTTATTAATATTATCACTATTATTATTATTGTCATTACTATTATTATTTGGTGTGTTCTCTGCACTGCCCCTGTGCGCATTTGTATGTAGGCAGGTTTGTGTGTGTTTGTGTGTTGCTGTTTCTGTGGCCAGGTTACAGGCATCTTCAGGCCTGAGGGGCGTGGCCTAGCTCGAGGACTGGCCACACCCGAAGCCCTTGCCACACACCTGCTCCTCATCAGGGCTCGTCGGTGGAACTATTTAGAGGAGTGATGGAGCTTCCACCGACGCTGGATTATTGCGTTTGACTACACGTCAGTCTTCAAGCACAGTCAAGTGTGAGTGTATGCCTGCTGGGATAGGTGTTTAACGGCTGCCTCTATGGTTTTCCCCTCAGGAGGAGTGTGGGACGAGAAGGAGCAGTGAGCACGGGGAGTGCAGGGACACTGGGGCAGAGAGCACTACACGGAGACTTTTGGGAAGAAGACACTACACGGGAGTCTGGGAAACTGGGGATTTATTGTTGTTTACTTCACCACCTTGTAAATAAACACTGCTGCACTGAAGAGTCCGGCGTTTGGGTCCTATTTCCCCATCTCCCCACGGTCTGCCAACACAGACCGTGACAAAATGTTTACCCTGCTCGCTCATTTATCACGCTGTACTCTTAACCGCCTAATTTGTTCAGTGTGACTTCTTGAAACTGGGTTTTCACAATTTTGTTTATCCTGTCTCCAGTGAATAGAAAGCTATTCTGTCCTCCAGGCCTTCCTGAAATTACAGCACAGCATACTATAAAAATTACATTTGGGATTCTGAATGCAAGGGGGAAAGATACACACTAAATTTAATGTCTCCAGTAATTATTTACTAATGCAACTGTATTTTAACACGATTTTAAAATTCTTATGTCTGCATGTGAAATGGTAAAGGTTTGTTATTTATACACAGCTCTCTTGTGGTCCCACAACAGAATTTCAGTCAGGTTAAGGTCTAGGCTTACATCTCGATTCTTTTCTTTTTCAGCATTTCTGTTGGACGTAGCTCTCGTGGGTGAACGTGCACTCCTAGGAACATTTTGGCAGATTGTGTTAATACATATCCAAATGCCTAAGACCAGCAAACTTCTGCTTTCATAGAGGTGCTCACACTCAATTAACTGTTGATCAGTTATCTATTTACCCTCGTAATTACCATGGAAGCAGTAAGGAATCCTGTGACATCAAAATTTAATGTGCATACTATATGGTGAGAATCACATAATATATTATATATATAAAGTTATTCTCTTATGTATTATGTTATACATAGACAGTGTAAAGTATGTATCACTAGATGGAATACCCATAACACTCTTAAAAGGCTCAGAGAACTTATGAAGCTTTTATATTTTTGTTTATACTTTTAAACATTTTCTTCATGCATATACCTTTACGTGATTCTTTTATATGTTATTCTTGTATAATTTAATAAAAGAGTGTGGTTTTATGATGGTTTAATGAGCATTTTAGTGCTCAGTTTACATGGAAGCTCATCATTTTGCTAATGCAATGTAAAATGCCAAGCCCGAAAACTACATAATGCAATAGTTTTTAGTTCTGTCTGTTCAAGCAGTATGCCTTAAACTACATTAACACGAAGACTCTAATGCTGGCTTATAGCTGGAGCAAAATATTTGGCTATATTTTAGGGAAAAAACATGCTATCATATATGTTAACCTAGGGTGACCAACCGTCCTCTTTTCCCCGGACATGTCCACTTTTCACGTTCTGTCCGGGGGGATTTTCGAGATTGATAAAAATGTCCGGGTTTTCCTATATTCCCACAGAGGACTCATGTGTGAGACGTCATCCCCGAACTGCTGCTTTGTGAGCGCTTGTTCTGCGCTCACAGACGGGACTGACAGCGTGCAGCAACGCCCCTAATGATGTTTAAAAGATCCTAAAGCGCAAGTGCATCTTTTCAGACGAACTGCGAAAGAAATTTCCCTCGTAGGGAAAGAGGGGCACAAAGAAATAGTTTCTTTCTTATTCTCATTTAAAATGTCTAGCTTTTAATAAATAATTATCTGAATCTTACAACCAAAGTTTTCATCTGATGTAAAATGTATAGAAATCATACATATACCAACAAGACAGTGTACATCACTGTCACAACAGCATTTGTTTTCATTCAAAGGCTTTATGGCTTTTCCTATAATACCTGGTGGGCCGGTCTCTAGTCAGAATGCCCTGGTCAATTTTTTGTCCCAGTCCAGCCCTCATACCGACCCAGTACTGGTAATTTTTCTTATGCGGATGAGGCATTATTTCTGTACCATTATTTAATTCCAGAGGTTTTTAAGTTGGGTTTTTTTTGCACTTGTTGACTTGTAAAAGCCTATATGACATATTTTATTTCATAATTCATTAACCGCACAGAGAAGGCATCGTTTAAATATGTTAAATATGTTTCTTTAAGCAAGTGTCCTCTTTTTTGGAAATCAAAATATGGTCACCCTAGTTAACCATGTGTTAACTATAGAGTGAAAATGAAATATGAAATAATGAAATAAAACAAAAGCAAAGTTTGCTTTGTTTTGAAAGCTCAAGTTTAGCATTACAGCTGTTGCATTTTGGGTTTGAACAGAAGGGTGGCGTGGTACAAGATCAGCTAATGCTGGCAAGCTTGGTTAGCAACCTAACATAGAATAGAATATGATTCAATAGAATAGCCCTTTATTGTTATTGTACATGTAGAATTGTGGGTGCTCCACACCAACTGTGCCAGAATAAAATATAAATAGTAGACATCCATAGAAGTGTATGCGCGTAATCTAGAGGAAGGCCTGCAGTAATCAGTGATAATACAATTAAAAACTAGATCATTTTATATCAAAAACGGACTTTGATGCCCTCAATAACATATAACTTTAGCACTAATAAAATTTAAATCAGTAAAATATAAATATTAGCCCCCTTTTTTTATCCAGGAAGTAAAACTCTTGAGGCTAATGATCTCTTTTGCTAACATAGGCAACGTTAACCTGGGTGTTTTTCAACAGTGAGAGAAACCAGAGATCCCGCAAATAGCACATGGAAGCAAGGAGAGTAAATTCCATGCAAAAGGGATCTACCAAGGTTTGAATCTGTCACTGTAAGACCACTGAGCCACTGTAAACCATGTTAAAGTTAGCCATTTCAGCATGGAGTCTAAAATGACTTGCTTTTGGAGCCAGCCTTGAGTGGCCTTTCAAGAAACAGCTGTTTTTGTCACATGTGCAGTGTCTTTATTTATTAACCTTAAGGTTTACCACCAACAAAAGTGTTTTAAAGTGCGAAAATATTCCTATTAATGATGTGATATGTTACAAACTCTTGCAGTAGCCGAGTTACTTAATATCTCAGTAAACGATGGTGCCAAAGAGCTAAACCTTACACATACAGTGGTCTTTCTTTTAAGAAAGAGTTCTGAGCAAATCGTATACTGGCTCTGTGGGACATCACATGAGACCCTGAAGCACTGGACATGAGATCTGAATATATTTCAGCCCACAAACCCCCCACCCACCCAAAAGTCACAGCTAATCCTGCCCCTACAGCCCCACGTCAGCTGTCTGCACCCCCTTCCAGCTGTCTCCCTAATGATATAGCTAATGAGACATCTGGGGGGTCGGTCTCTCACACCGAAATAATATGAGCTAACTGAAGGGGGGTGTTGGGGAGCGCCAAGGGGGGAACACATCAACTTTCCCACGTGTCCCAGTATAGCAGTGTGACTAACTCCTCCTTCTTTCATGAAATTTCGTCAACTTGTCCTCGAGGGCTTTGACCTGTAGTAGTAGCATAAGTCACCAGAGTGAGATAAAGCCGAGAGGGAAGCCAGAGTGTCAGGGTTATCCATGAAATCAACCAATATTTGAGATTCTTAAGTACCCACACGCTTGAAAGGATAAGCCCGAGTCAGTCAGTCACATCTATTCCAGTAGTTCTGCATAATGTCATGGAAAATAAGCCAAGCCTCGGGCTTTAAATCTTATTTCAGCTGAAATCGTTTGAGACTCACGTGCACCACCTGTGTGAGGTGAAGTCAAGTGTACCAAGAGACTAAATCTAGTGTAATATATCACTGTACTGCTGGGCGTTTTACATGCTCACAACGCTTTAGCAACAAATCTTTACTTCATTGCTTTGTAAATGCTTGAAAACTGCAGCTTTTAATGGGTTATTTTGGTGTTTATTATTTGTCATTCGTCTATTTTTTACAAGCACTGGCAGTAATAATGAAACAATAGTTCCTATTTGAGACACAGACATGACAACAAGAACTTGACCACACAAGACACGCAGACATGAAACACATGAAGGGAGACTTAACACAGGGGTTGAAGACACAAAGGGGATCTAATAACAAAGAACTATAATGGCAACCTTGGCATAATAGAAATGAACTTAAACATAAAAATAAACTAAAACTCAAAACACTGGGTCAAATGACCCAGGATTGTGACACTACATGTAGACTCAAATTTAGACCCAGTTTAAGAGCACAAATGCTTGGATGGGAGGCCGCTCCATCGATGCTGCATTTAAATTCACACATCGTTCTGGAAATTCTCCACTTAGCAGGTTTGCTCAATTCCAATCAGGTTAGCTGATTAGTGACTGCCAATCAAGTCCGGGATGTTTTTACTCTTCTCTCACCAGAAATAACCTGATGTTTGAAACCTACACATTCATGTCACACAGTCACTGCTGCACAATAATCATTGATTTGTTAAACTGTGAGTTAAAATTCCCTGACTATATATAAGTGTGAAATAGATATTGCAGTTAATTGCACATTTTTAGCAAATAGCCAGTTTAACTGTATAAGTCATTAATAAAATTATATGTAGATAGATAGATAGATAGATAGATAGATAGATAGATAGATAGATATTTAATGGGTTCTGTTTGACTAGAAAATTAGAATCTTTGATCACAGTAACCAATAAGCAAAACCAAAATTAGGTTTATGTAGAAAAAAAAATCTATTAAAAAAAAAGTAAAATCTTTTGTATTTTTGTGACTCAGTTACATGTAAAAAATGAGTTTCTGAGGTTCAGCATGTAAACCATACCATACCACCCCTCCACCTAAACACACCACAAAATAAATCACAATTAGTGATGAACTTCTGTCCTTAAAATATATTTTTTATTTATTTCAAAATACAAGTTATATTCCCAGTAAAGAAATCTTATTTATGGACTGTCATGTCTTTTGTTCTGTCTCCTTACCCCCAACTGGTCGCGGCAGATGGCCCCGCCCCTCCCTGAGCCTGGTTCTACACGAGGGATTTTCCTGTTAAAAGGGAGTTTTTCCTTCCCACTGTCACCAAAGTGATTGCTCACAGAGGGTTTTCTGATTGTTGGGATTTTCTGTGTATTATTGTTGTGTCTTTACCTTACAATATAAATTGCCTTGAAGCGACCGTTGTTGTTATTTGGCCCTATATAAATAAAACTGAACTCTATTTTTTTAAAACGGTGCTTTTAAAAGATATCTTTTCTCCCATTGGTCAGTTTTTCCCACAGTCCTTTGTAGTTTACGGTAATGAACACACTTATCTTGCTGTAGATATTACAATATAATACTCTTCACATTACAATACATTTTTTAAAACTCAGTCCGTTTTTGGCATAAAATTCTCTCTGGCACTGCACACACACCCCTGAAATCCTTTAGTATTTGCACTTTAGTTGCAACTCATAATATATA
Organism: Oreochromis niloticus; assembly: GCF_001858045.2. Taxonomy (NCBI): domain Eukaryota; kingdom Metazoa; phylum Chordata; class Actinopteri; order Cichliformes; family Cichlidae; genus Oreochromis; species Oreochromis niloticus. Next base: position 7,068,683 of record NC_031983.2, on the reverse strand, counting down.
AATGCTCCCGACTTCAATCCAGGGCTTTATCTAATTCAGGCTAATGTCTTGTCCCGTGAACTTCATTCCAAGTATTTCAGTCACTGAAGCGCTTCAGAGAATAATATGTTGTCCTACTCAAAACAAAACAATTTGTGACACATGTTATTTTTTCACTTATGTGTCTGTCTCCTTCAGGATAAAAAAGAAATTCCATCCCCTGAGAATATAATTCAATCACAAAGCCTGTCTAAACACAACAACAAAAAATATTAGTGTGAGGAGAATGGGCTTCTAACTTTAACACTTGGGAAGCTCCACAGACAGTTAGATGGCAGGGAAATCACAGAGAGGTGGTTAAAATGGACTCTCGGCTGTCTGCAAGTGAGGCGTGCAGAGAGACACGCCACTCATTCACCTGCTGCTGTCTGCCTTTAACCTGCACAAGCCAGTGATTTGTGACTGAACCTTCCAAACTTTTGGTTTGCATGGATCAGCTGGTCAGAAATGTAGGAAGTGAAGGCAGAAGCAATGACGCACTTCACAAAATCTATACAGTGGTCATCCACTCTCTCTCCATCCGCCGAGGTTGTTGTGGCTGCGTAATGAAAACAAATGGGGACGTGGCCATGCTGCAGCAGCTCTGCATGCAGCCTCATCCATCCCCATCTGAATGAGATCTATTGGCCATCACCGGGAGAGGACGCAGAGGTTCCCTGACTTGTCACTGCAGTTATACCTCCACATCGGGCTCATGTTCCTGTTTGGTAAATCTGAAGAGGCTATGCTGAAAAAAAGAAATATAAAGAGACAAATAAAAGAAGAGAGTGGACTTAAATTGACAGACGTTGTGGTGAATAAGACACATTTACTGCTTCAGCTGTCTCACATCTAATGACTGTCACTGTATTATCTGTTTGGGGAAAATAAACACAAATGGTTGAGAGTTCACGTCCTTCTCCCTGAGCACACCTTTATGAAGTGAAATGAAAGTGACTCTCTAAATAAATGTGAGGCTGGGTGGCAATTTTAAAACTGCATATGCAAGTAGCACTGGTACCAGTGCTGTGTTTCACACTGGGGCATGTGCATGTGGATCAGGAGAGGTGTTTGTTTTTGAAAAGGCTCCTGACCTTGTGAGAGGAAATGACTTCATATTGCAAATCAGCATTCACATTTATTACTTTTAAAAAAATAAATGAATAAAATGAAATGAAATAAATGCATGATGTGTGTTTTTTACTATTATTTTTATCTGAAATGTGCTTCATATAAAAGGTAGAGCCATGACTCCTGCACATCACCTGTAAAGTTTACAGTGCTGCACTGGTCCATCCTGGATGTGATATTATCAGTGAGAAGAGTTCCCTACACACATAAAGTGTTCATCTGACTTCATTAGAGCCTGAGGAGAAGTATAAATCAGTTCGTTTGTTGCTTATACTCAGGGCTTTTACCTGCTGTGGCCGCAAAATTACCAATCAACTGACTAACAGTTGGTCACCCATGCAAAAACACCGAGAAGAAAACAGCAGATTGACACCAGAAAAGGGAACTAATAAGAAATTTTCAACACAATATAGCACTGCATGAAAAAAACTGTATCAAGTGTACTTGGAGACAAAGTAGCACCTTTAAGAATATATGACTGTTTACATTTACATCACTATAATAATCATGGTCTGGTTTACATCTGATTTGTTTTCCTTTTTCTGTTTGAACAATGGAGCCTGCACATATTTCCTTATCTGGCTTCACTTATCCTGACATTGGGTATGTGGCTCACACAAACTTGGTTATCAGCTCGATAAGTCAAGCCAGGGATTCCTCATCTAAACATAAGTGTGTTTACATGACGGAGGAACTGTTGACAGCATCTGACCAATCCCAAATACGGACAGTACTACCAGCATATTTTGATTGATTTGATTTGATGGTTATATCACTACAGTAAGGCTTTAAAATTGATTTCAGTGAGGAGGGAAAACAGCAAGGAATGGAGCTGCTTTTAAAAATATATTTCTTCCTGGTGGTCTTCATGGAACAACAGAGACTATAAACAGTCTCTAAAAACTATAAACCTTTTACTATTTCCATACCGAGGTCCAAAGTAATTGCTACGCTTGTCTCCAATGAATTGATTGGTCAGTAGGTGGTGGTTTTGTACATGTAAACAAAAAATATATACAAGGATGCAAAAAGTAGAAGTATTCAAAGCAAATCTATATTTTAAGAAGTTTTACTTTCCTTTGTCTGTCTTTAAATTGTATTAAAAAATAACTGAAAACTGGCTTCTTTTGTCCTCCTGCAAGTTAGAGGCGGTAAACAAAGAGCGGAGCTGCTGGTGTTGGTGGGTGGGCGGGGATGAGAGGATGGCTGCATCGCTCACTGTAAAGGCTTCTCTGTCCCTCACATAAACATCAGCAACGACCTGGCAGCTTTCCACATCCGTGTGTGTGTGTGTGTGTGTGTGTGTGTGTGTGTGTGTGTGTGTGCGTGTGTGTGTGTGTGTGTGTGTGTGTGTGTGAATGCCCTTCAAGCACACTGGACTTGGCTGTCTAAATGAAAATGCAGTTACACAGAAAAGGAGAAGAAGGAGGAAGCTCCACCTGTCCTGCAATGCTGCCAGAAAGTGTCTCTGGGTGTGCCCACAGACACCCCACCCCTCCACCTCTCCCAGTCTCCTTCTTATGTTCCCTTCCCCCTTCCTTTTTCCTTCCTTTTGAATCCTGTTGTTATTGTGTGGGTGCTAAATCGACAGCCAAATGTGCAGTTACTGGCTTTCAGGTGGGAATGACTCCCAGGTGTGATTCAGTGGATGTCGCCCACACCTCTTGCTGTTTAAATATAATAAGGGTAGTTTGGTTGGATGGTTGGAGTTCCACCTTTGTCCTCCTTCTACCAGCTTTCTTCTCACCTTGACGGAAAGTGTGGCGAGGAAGGCAAGAAACAGGAAGGTGATGTGGCTTCCACCTCTGCTTATTTCCTCCTATCCCAAATGCAAATATTTGAAGGTCCCGTCTGTTTGGCTGCCAAGGTGGCGGCAGGTTACCCAGCCAAAGCTTGGCAAGCCTACAGCCATCCAAAACACTGTAAAATTTTTAAGTGAGCGTGACACATGATTTGTGTGTGTATGTGTGTGTCCTTTGGTAGCTTGTAGACAAAGATGTGTTGCAGCAGTTGGTGAGATACACACACATACTCACACACACACAAACGCGCGCACATGAGAACACATAAGAGTACAAGTCAGCATCATTAGGATTTCTCTGGTGACACGTTTAAACGTATTTGTAATTTGTAGATTTCATTTGAAAGGATTCCCAGTTGACATTGTTGTGCAGTTAAAAGTGAAGACACATAAAAGCCTTTTAAATTCAGCGCAGTTTTTCGTTCTGTTTCTTTCATTTGTCTTTGTGAATAAATGAAGCATGTGTGTGAGGGAGCAGAGAACTCAGGAGGACTCATTTACTATAACTTGGTTTAGTCCACGTCCATAAAAAAATCTTTCTTCTCGAGGGTTTCCTGTCTGTAATCTGTCTGAAAGGCATGAAAAGGTAAAATAATTTAAAGAGAAATGCTTTAGTTCACTCATGGAAAGAAATGGACAGGAGGAGATGGTTTAGTGTAGCGAGAATAGGTCCAATAATAACAGGTTGTCATATATGCTTGAAAATGACCTCTAACGTTCAGAGTCCTCCTTGATCTTTGTCCAGATGTATACTGTTTCCTGGCTGATGAGCAGGTTCCCCTCTTTATGTGGGACTGCACAGCATTCTTATTCCTCATCCCCACATTTTGATTGGTCCTGGCACTCAAGAGCCAGCACCAGCTTTTATCCAGTGGCTGTGAAGAAAGCAACGTGTGTCATCATGGGTCACGTGTGGGTTAGCATGTCATCGTCTTTTGCTGCTGCTCCCAACAGGGAAAACTGTGATTAACCATGAAGCTACAAGCTAAGCAGGCTAATTTTATGTGAATGTTATGGAAACTTGCACTTAGAAAAAAAAGGGTTTGCAGCTAAAATAAAGACAGAAAATCTAGTTAGATTGGCCGAAGCTTCGGGGGTATCAGCTTTATTCATTTAGCTTTTAGCCTTTTTTCATAAATCTCTGGCCTTAGTTTTCCTCAATTTCATTCAGTACAATAATGATACTGCACATATATGGGTAGGTTGCATTCATATATAATACTCTGTTTTTCCTTTACATCCAAAACACTAAAATTCAAACCTGCAGTTGGTGGCGTGTGTTTATTTTTCTTTACGTTAAACACGGAGAACTTTCAGACTACTCGTCACATTCAGTTTGTTTGTATCCCATCACCCTTTGACCCGTTCCACGATGATCTGTTCTGGCTCACCGTTTCTCATATTTCATGCCCAACTTTAAAGTTTACTGAGGATTTGTTGAGTATTAGTAACTTGGCGACCTGTCCAGAGCGTACCCCACCTCTCGCTTCGTGACAGCTGGGATAGGCTCCAGCCCCCACACGACCTTTAATTGGATCAGCGGTTGCGTAAATGCCTGGGAGAATGGATAGTAGTTATCCCATCAAGGTGAGTTTGTGTTTATTTCGTTAGAGCTCTTTAAATGTTCTTCTGTCAAGCCTGAATACACTAATTAAATCTTCTGTTTCTTTTCTAAGCCTTTATTTGTGTCTAATGCATTTTTGATCACAAGTTTTGGAAAAAAAATCGTCTATTTCACCATCAAAGCAGCCTCACATTCTTTTGCATCTCACACTGTATGACTGTTTTTTTGCTCTCGCTTTCCTCTTGCCGGTCTCTAATTTCAAAGTGATCATTTAGAGATGGGGACAGCCTCCCCTCTCTTGCGTCTGTCGTCATCGCCAAAGTCAAACACATCAATCACACATTTGTTTTTCATTTAACAGAGACGCTTTTAAGAAAGATGGAAATATCCTCTTGGCGGTGCGTCTGCCAGCTCTTCCTCTTTCAAGCCGTCTTATTTAGCCTGTTTTACTTTCCCTCCTCCCACAGCGGAGCTCCCACCACATCTGTGGTGTGGTTTGGTCTGGAAAGGAGAGAAAGAGATGGAGGGAGAGGTGTGTGAATGCATGTGTGGTATAAGAGGGAGTTAAATTTTCTTTGCTGCTTACAAAGAGTGCTCCAGCTCTGTGTGAAACTCCATCACATCTCCCCAGACAACATGAAAAGAGGTCTTCAGATGCTCACCAGTGTGACTAGTCCCGTGGTAAGCAAGTTTACTCAGAGATGATGAAACTTTATTAGCATAAAGGAAAACATGGAGCGTTTTATCACACTGGGAAAAGGGGGACCCAGATTTGGTCTTTGTTGAATGTGGTTAGATGTACTGCAGACGGACAAAGAAGGACAGAAGAAACTAGAGCCAGAGTCATGACATGCTTTCTGGCCTACTTGACAACATTTTGAAGCACCACATGGGTGGTAGATTTTTCAGACCAGTTCAGTTTTATTTATATAGAGGTGCATCACAGCAACAGTCAACTGAAGGCAGTCAGCTATGTTGTAGGGTGAATACCCTAATAATACAGGGAAAACCGCAGAAGTCAGAGGACGCATGGTGACACTGGCAAAGAAAAATTCCCTTTTAACAGGAAAAATCTTCCTATTAAAATCCCATCATGTATAGTGTAAACAGAATTGGTCCTAGCATGGAACCCTGTGGAACTCCATGAATAAAAGGGCAAAGAGAGAAAAGACAAAACACACACTGAGGAGGAAAGTCAAAGTTTAAGAATGACTAATGAAAAAGACCAAAAAGACTGTAGTCCAGGGACCAAGCAGCCAAGAAGATACAGGCACAGGTGTAATCTTCAAAATATGGATTTTATTATACCTACAAAAAGACAAAAGATTATATTAAAAAATACAATAATCACTAGTGATGCTACGTCTGACACTGAAGTCCTGAGGCCTGTGTCGAGTACAGAGAACGTGTCCAAATGAACCACATGTGGGGCCTGTCAGAATATCACATGACCAAAGATAACGAGGCCCCGTTTCTTTGAAATGACGTGACTGCCTCGTTACGTGATTCAAGCTGTTGACAAGACGAGGAAATAATTTTTTTTGCATGGACTAGATCTGAGGTGATTCTAAGGATCATCACACGCATGCATGAAGATTGTAAGCAAATTGTGGGGCCACAAAAAGGTGAAAAATATCAGCAGTTTGGGAGCATTTTGACATGCTATCGCCCAATAACCAAATCCATCTCAGCGAGGATGGTTAGTTAGGGGTGTGTATGCCTGTTTGTATGCATTTATATTATACAGGACCTCATATGGGTATTTTACAGTCGATACATCATTACGTTTACATATCCACTGCCATGTAATCCATATGTATTATCTCAGCAGGGCTGCTGTACATGAAATGACCAGCAGATGTCAGTACTTTCAAATCAACTATGAAACGGGGCTTCATATGATCTGCCTTTTGGCAAAGCTATCGGCCGGAAAGATTTGACACATTCACGGAGCTTCATCACACCACCACTAACAATCACAGAAATAAACTATTTTACGAACTAAGTGGGCCCATAGAAGAGATCAACTAAACAGAATTCTACTCAAAAGGTTAATTAATTAATTAACAGAGACAGCTAGGCCTATATAGTAACTAAACAAACCATTTTGAACATCAGAGGGGAAAACCACAGAGACACTAGCTACACATTGTACAAGAAGAAACCCCACTCCCCCTATGTTGTCACAACAGATGGTTAAGTCCATGTTGTTGGCCTCTGCTGTTAAACCAACTCCACCCTCAGCCTCCTCTTTTATGCAAACCTGGAAGGGTGCAAGCAGCAGCAGGTAACTCAAAAAGAACAGAAAAACTGACTGATTACTATAACATATACTCAAATACACCATCATTTAAACTGTGCCATGCTGTTGGCATGCATTGAAACAAACTAACCAAATTAAACCAGTCTGGTATATAGCTTCAGTGACTGTAAATTGACTTAATGTGAAAATGAGGTAGAAGTGTAAACATGAATATTACCAAAGGATTTCACTTATGTTGTTGTTGTGGGCAACCATCACATCTACATATAACAGATGTAACATGACATTAGCCCAGGGGTGGGCAATCTCAGTCCACGAGGGCCGGTGTCCCTGCAGGTTTTAGATCTCACCTTGGGTCAACACACCTGAATCACATGATTAGTTCGTTACCAGGCCTCTGGAGAACTTCAGGACATGTTGAGGAGCTAATTTAGCCATTTAAATCAGCTGTGTTGGTTCAAGGACACATCTAAAACCTGCAGGGACACCGGCCCTCGTGGACTGAGATTGCCCACCCCTGCATTAGCCACTTGTCTGCGGAAGCATCAGAGGTTGCATTTTGTTAGTTGGGGTTTGTTTGGACTACATATGGATACGAGTTCAAAGCTGAGCAGCTATCAGTTTCCTGGGATTTCCTTACCTGGAATATTGAGCATGCATCAATCGTGCTAGGTAGTTTTAACTTTGGCTAGCAAGGGACAGGCTTAAAGCAAACTCTAAACAAGACCAAAGAGCACACTAGCAAAATTGAAAATGACCCCTATAATGCAGCTAAATTTAGGCCTTTATTTATAATAAAAGGTTGACTTGTGCAAAAGTTCACCTTCTGGAAAAATTATCAAGAAAGGCCAAAACACTTTCTGGACCAAACATGAGACCTTCTCATTGCTGATGTGGAGACAGAGCTTTTGACATAGGAGTCTTGTTTTAGATGTCAATATCAAGTGGCCATTCAAGGAACTGATATGTTTCTCTAAACTTGGAGGTTGCTGCTTGGTGAAGACATTTGAAACTTCAAAAAGGACTTCAAATAACAGTTCTTTAAATTTCAGCAAGCATTTGACTTGTTTTAGTTATGCATTCATGGAGCATCCAAACCAGGTTAAATGAGGGAAAATTCTTTGACATCATTATAATTCAGTGCTGAAAATAATGTAATAAAGGCATACTGACTGAAAGGTGCATTAACAGGCTTGAGTTCTCTGTGGTTACTGAGTCATTTCCCTTTAAAGAAATATGTCATTATCTCAAAAAAGAACACTTTCACCACTAAAGTTAAAAAAAATACTGCAATCGAGCACAAAACCACCAGACTCAGACAGTGAGTTTGAATCATAAAGCTTCCCGCCATAAAGTCACAGAGTGTCTCCAGTTTGTTCCTGGCTGGGTCCTGGCAAATTCCTCCCAAGTTATGTGCAAAACTCAGCAGGATGACAATGACGCACTCTTCTTGTTGAGGATCACTGAGTCACATATACGGAGGCCAAGTCTTGAACTTTCTCCACTTTCAGACTTGTGAATCTCACATGCAAATGTTTTCAGCAAATGATCACATTTTTGGTCAATAAATCAAATTCTACTGTTTGCCAGAGTGTTGGAGTTAAAATGTCATTACAGAATTTGAAATTTGAATAATACATTTAAGAGATTTAGAGAAATTAGAGCATTTATGGGTTAAGAAAAGTTTAACTGACCCCCGGTAGTGCCAATTTTTCATTTTAACATATTTTATGAAATGAATACTGTTATAATTTTTAGATGATGAATTATGATGACACATTTTGAAGTCATGTAATTAGAGGGCTCCAGAACACTATTATTTGCTTGTTTAAAATACTTTTTAGCTGTTATTCCAAATTTTGTCAGTAACACATACACATACAAATTTAGCTTTTTGCCATGTTCTCTTATTCAAAGGATGCAGTAAAGTTTTGCACAGTTTGATGTTAGATAATATGAGACTAAACATGCTATATATACACTATGCTTGGGTGAAAGTCGTAAGAAAGAAGCAACAAGTAAAAACTCTATTAAAAAAATGACTTTTTTGTGAAAATGTGTTTGAAATACTGCATAATCTTTGTGCGTATTAGACTTAATTAATTTCAAATGTCCATAAAAGAGTTTTTGAATGTGTACTTATGTGAACAACTATGACACTTTCAGGAGAGGATACGAAATCTCTCACCTGACCATCGCCTGCCGGATGACTCAGACGTTCTCTTTTTGATTTGCTCGGGATGTATGACTGCTCAGAGAGAAATGCCTCATTCTGGGTGCCGCCATGAATTAGCTGTAATGGTGATGAAATGCTGATGATGGCCCCAGAAAAGCTTTTGCTGAGAGAGCTGCCAATTTAAGGTAGGATGGTGATTAAATGGGAACAATACAGCTCTCTCACACAAACACCTTAAACAAGGCAGATGTGCATATGTGGGCACAAAAGCACACGTACTGTATACACACAGCATCTCCTCAACCAACCAACAACCACAGGTACCACAGTACCTGACAAGTGACGGGGATCCCCAGCTAAAATTTGGACTTTTACACTTTCTCCATTTTTTTAAATTTGCCAAAAAAACAAACCTTGACAAGAAAAACGGTGAAACATGGCTCTATTTTATTCTCTACAGCAGGACACCAGTTTCAGTCCATTCTAGGGTCATCACAATACTAGAATTTTCAAAATCAACACCGATACCCAGGAATCTAATCAACACTTGATACCATTTTTGACACCATGGGGAAGATTTTGACCCCATCATGCAACAACAGTAAGGGCGAAGAACTCATTTCTTGAAAAGGTTAACTTATTTATTCGGCTTTTGTCTCCAGTTCAGGACTGTTGGCAAAGTGATGTGACACAGTTTCAGAAGCCACATCAGATTCACTGTCTGACTAGTTTCATGACAAATCAGGCAGAAACATCTGAAAAGCACTGCATGCTCAGCACCAATAAGCAGAGAGACACATTTTTGTGAGATGATGGTGGAGAACAAAACCTGACCTAACACTGAATCGAGCTCGAGTCAGAAACGTTACTTTAAATAAATGGTTTTGCTCATTTGTACCAGACTTGCTGTATGTGTGCAAACAGCATCACTGCTGGCCGGCAAGCTTACCAGCTTATAATGTTCTCATATGAGTGTTGTGTTTTCAGCTTGTTCTGCTGCCAGAAATGTTCAAAGTGGGGAAAAAAATCAGTTATTTCAGTTCCTAATTTCCTTTCAGTTGCAGAACATGATCCCTTCTTTAGCCAACAAGAACAGATATTTAAAAAAGCAAAATCCCTGAATTCTTCACTCAAATATTGTCATTGCACATAATCGGGTCTTTGTAGTAGAGCTCAAATATCACTCAGTCTAGCTGGAAATTGAGCCTTGTTAAATATACTTACATTACTAACATAAGAGGTAATGTTAAAATAATAAGAATCTTTTAATTGAACGTCTTTACAATTTTCTAAAAGTTTTTCCAAACTTATCCACCTTTCAAACTTTTTTTAAGGCATAAGCCTCACACAGGTAGTCATCTCACTGGTGTTTGCCATCAGTAGCACACTCATATATACCTCACTTTTAATAAATACACACATTTTTATTCTTAGTGCCAAAGCAGCTGATCACAAAAGTAGAAAAACAATAAAGGAGCAGCAGCCGGGTGGAGCAGGAGTGGAGTTCCACCCAGTGATGCCACCAGACACCGAGACCTACTGGAAGTCTTAATGAGTCTCTGAGGAACTGCCAGCTGCACAGCAGCCAGGAAACCCCTGTTTGAAATTCGTTTCATTGCTGCTCCTTGCATGCTTCCCTTCCAGACAAGCTAACACTGCAAACCTGCAGCAGCCTTACCACCTGCCAGACAATGCTGGTCTCCCCCCCTCCCTCCATCGCTCTGCAATAAACTGTGAACTTGGCCTCCAGTCACCTGAAAACGTCATCTGCATTTAAATCAAAGTCTGTGGCCCATTTTTACTCCAGAGGTTCAGGGTGTTTTATATAGAGGATTTGCATTCACGGTAGTAAATGTGGTGAAGATTGTGGTGAAGTCTGTTGTTGACTGGGATTAAAATACATAGATTGCTCCTGCAGCGGCCAATTGAACCTACCTCCAACATTCCCATAGATGACTCCAATATCCAGGTTCACTGATGAAATGAACATGCTTACAGATTGTGTTAGTCTTTAAAGCTAGTTTCCCCCATCATAATAAATATTTGGATACATGTTTGAATTTTACTGAAGCTTCGGTTGTTGCGCATCACCTTGAAGCTGAAGGCTGGACATTCAAAGTTATGGTTGTCTAGGTAACACTCTAACATAATTACTACCAGGTCATATATCAATCAGCGGTATCCTGCATTGTCATTGGTGGTTGCTTCAGTCGCTCACCTGGGAATCTTGTGTCCCGCCTGCTTTGTGGTGCCAACAGTTACTTCGCTCATAACTTGAAGTCACCAAATGTCATTCTGTAATTGATTTAGATGTGCTAATAGCTGTGTGTTTGTCTCACCTCTGCTATCTTGATTGACTGAACTGGACCTCTGTTTCTGTGTATTTGGTTGATATTCTTGGTTGGCACGGTGGTTAGCACTCACAGCAAGAAGAACAGAACTGATTTGCAACTTGAAACAGTCGTGGTGGTTTCCCAGTCCAAATCCAGCACAAAACTTTAATAAAACTCACTTCTGTCCATGTAGCTCAAGCAGAGAACAGGAGCAGCACTACTGTGAGACTTTTTGTTGCATATTAAAAAGAAAAGTCTGTATGTACTCTCTGTGACTGCGAGGTTTGTTGCTTAAACGTGTTCATCATCTCCCACTAATACTGATTCCTGTGAGTGACCACAGACGCTGGGTGGCCTTCTGTGACGAGCCAGGCTGTTTATGGACGCCAGAGTGAAGGTTAACTCGATGCCAGATCGCAGAGGTCACTGGAGATGGATGTGTGTTTGGTCTGGAGGGGAGACAGGCCTGGAGACTCTCTTGCTCTCCTTCTGAGCTCAGTGCAGCGTGCCCTCAAACACACACATAAAACTTAACTGAGCCATTCAACAGAGCAGACCAGAGCTGTAAAATTAACATATACCTCAAATTTACTTGGGTACTGTAATTATTTCTAGAGAGCTGGCAACAACAAGACCTTCTGCTTTTACAGGACTACCTAGTCATGCACAGTGTATTTTTAAAACGTAGGTGGACACCATTAAATTACACCAACATGCAACTGTTTCAACATTTCATCTGAAAACCATGGCATTAATTTGTTGCCATATCAGTCTTTACTCCAGTTGGTTCGAACTTTTTTCCAGATTATAGCTGCAGAGATTTTGTCCCTTTCAGGCATAAAAAAGCTGTGAGGTCCAGGACTGATGTTGGGTCATAAAGTGCTGGGTGGGACTAAGGTATATGAACCACGGCACTGTCCTCACTTGAGTCGCCATTTGAAACTTAAGTGTCATTGGTGACTGTGGAGGCCATTTGAGTAAAGTGAACTCAGAAACCAGCTTGGGATCATTTCAGCTTTGTGACATAACATGTTATCCTGCCTGAAGATGAGCAATACTCATGTAGACTGTGCTTTCCAAACAATGTTCAGCTGGTTGTAAGGGGCCCGAAATGCTCAAAGTAAACGCCCCACACACCATCGCAACGCCAGCAGCGGCCTGAATATTTTTACCATGATGGATCCATGCTTACATGTTGTTTATGCCAAATTCTGATCCTACCGTCTGAATGTTGCAGCAGAAATCGAGACTCATCAGGCCAGTGAACATCTTTCCAGTCTTCTATTGTGCAATTTTAGTAAGCCTGTGCAAACTCAGATTCCTGTTCTTAGCTCACAGGAGAGGTACCCAGTGTGGTCTTCTGCTGCTGTAGCCCATCTGCTTCGATGTCTGATACACTGTACCATCATAGACGCTCTTCTGCATACCCTGGTTTAATAATGACAATAATAATAATAATAATAATAATAATAATAACAACTTTATTGATCCCCATGGGGAAATTACTCTCTCTGCATTTAACCCATTCACTCAGTGAAGCAGTGGGCAGCCACTAATAAGGCGCCCGGGGAGCAGTGTGTAGGGACGGTACCTTGCTCAGGGGTACCTCAGGGTAGTCGTTCATTGGATTTGAACAGATCATGGGGCGAACACGCTACCTACTAAGCTATCCCTGTCTGTATGATGAGTGGTTATTTGACTCACAAAAACCAATTTTAGTTGAACAAAAGGCTTTAAAATTTTGCTGGATAACAATCATCTTCAAAGTAACAACAACAGAAGGGCAAGCCGTTTCTCAAGTGATCTAAAACCATCTTCAGAAAACAATGTTTGTGCATACATTTCAGTTTCAACACTTTCAACACCCATTTTCTATTTTGCTTAATCACTATGCTACTAAGGACATTAGTAACAAACACTTTTATAGGTTTTTTTTTCTGTAATAAAATGCAATGAAACCACAAAGGCTGCACAATCACAGTCTTTAAAAGTCAACTCATTGGCTCTTTTACGGGATCAGCAGCTTACATGGCAACAATGATTTCCCCGGGACAGTAAAAACCCCTCCCACCTAACCCTACGTTATTTAATTATTTGCTTTCAGTCATAACTCTGCTGATTTAGGACTCACAAAAACACAAGCAGTCACGGGTTTCCAGTGGGAGTATTTATTCAGCTAGGCCACCAAAACACTGTCACGCCCTGCCATCTGCTGGCCAGACTGCAAAAGACCTGAGTGGCAAAACCTGTGAAATGAGCAAGACACCCCAAACCTATTTAGCACGAAAGCTGTTTTTTCTTCTGGTATCAAATCCATGATTTTAATTAATAAAAAAAAATGAATAAAACTTTAAAATGGTGAATTCATTTGCATACAATTAAAAGACTAAATAAATCTTTTAAACATGAAATAGTTGTAGGTCACGAGCATAGCTCTGATCAGTATGGTTTGTATCCAGTAAGACAGAGAAGACAGAACCACAGAGAGAAGACGTGATGAGAGATTTATTGCAGTGAGTTTCAAGCAAAGTGATCACAGCACCTTCAGAACAATGCAGATGTGTCAGCTCTGCTTCGTTTAGGAGCAGTTTGCAGTACATCAGACTACAAAGCAGACGGACGGACAGCGCGGTGCGGTTTCGCTATCAGCGGTAAACAGTTTTCAGCCTAAACAGGGATCAGTTTCTCATTCCATAAACATTCATGTTTTGACGACGGCGTATTTCGACTTCTTCCACAACAAATGAGCATCTCAGTGTAAAATGTGACATGAGTGTTTCTTTCAGCTTGTTTGCAGCTGCGGGAGTTCTTGTTTGTCTTTATGTCCTCTCCCGGCTTTCCAAAGCGGTTCAGGAGCCTCTGTACAGAGACGGAACATTCAGCTGTCGTGACTGATGGAATAACAGCAGGGACCATGAATCTTTAAATAAATGGCTTTGAACTACAACCACAGGAAAATGATGAAACCCAAAGCAAATAATTTGCTGAAGCATAATTAGGACTCTGAAAATGACACAAAAGCAATTCAGAGGTCATCAGAGTAACTTAGTATCTCAGGGTTTGTAGTTTTCTGTTGGTTTTTTTTGCATCTTTATGTTCATAAATTGTCAACTAAAAGGCAACCACGAGGATTTTTGTGTAATAGCAGATTTTGTTAGTGTGTGACATAACAGGAATTTTTCATAGGCATCACCTGCCAGGTGTTACATTAACATTTAGCACCACTGTGGTTTGTGAGGTGTTGGTTTTTTTGTTTGCAGTCTCTTGAAATGTAGGTCAAGTTTAAGTGTTTTCAAAGCAACATGAGGTTAAAAGGAAAGAAAGAAATCTGCAGTCGGTCAAATAATAGCTGACTGAAGGCCCTCTTTTAATTTCCCATTTTTAAACTCCAAAGATGAGCGTTCATAACCTTTGCTATCATCTACACTTAGCACAAACTGCAGTCTCTCCAGTTCTTTCTGTGCCCAAACTTAAAAAAAAATCAAAGTTTAAAGCTGTCGCTTTTTAAAACAGTGATTTATAACCGTTTTGAGACTAGCTGGTATGGATGGAAACAGCTGGTAAAGACACATGTTTTTTTCCTAAGGAGGTGGTGGAGACCAAACACTGAGCTAAAAATTGAGATACATTTTACTTTATTTCACCAGGTGGGCGTAAATCCTATAGTTAAAGTAAGTTGAATAAACAGGCAATGTATTTCAATCCAAAACTTCAGAGTCATTATACTGTAGGTAGATTGTTTGTTTGATTGTTTTAATAAATGCAGTTTTGTGGGAGATACATATGTAAACGGCGCAATGCAAGATTAAACTCCACCATTAAGTCCACTTAGAAAAAGTCCAATAGGCCAGTCAACTCAAGAACAGATGAGAAGTAATCAGACGTGAAACTCTGGCTTTTTTTATGTTGACTAATTGTGATTTCTAGAATAGTGCTCCTGTGCTCTTGGTTATGTTTCTAAATTATGTTCTAATGGAGCCCCCCCCCCCCCCCCCCCTCCCCTCCTTTACTATTTTTTTCTTTTACATGAATAAATTTGCTTTTGTGTGTAAAACGTGCTATACAAGTAAAGCGGCCTCAGCTTATTTTCTTTGTTTCTGGTGTCCCAGTTGTGGAAAAAAAAGGTTCTAATCTTTGTGTCTTATTGTCTTAAGTGATTCAAGATATCATAATTTTTTAATTGAACCCACATTTTTTAAACTGCACTCCCTCATAAACTTTAAAGTTTACGTTCCAGCTTTACAAATATAATGATGCACAACTGCACATGGTGATGATTTTTTTTTTCATGTGCCCTCAAGACTAAAAAAACACCCAAAAACCCCATAATTTCTGTTCTGTAGGAAATGAGAGATAATCATAAAAGTTCACAGCAGCCACAATCCCCTTTGTAAACAAGATGTTAATGATTAATGTGTTTACAACAATAGAAGCTCCAAATAACGGCTTCATTTTAAGCACTGTAACCATAACAAGACAGAAAAAACAAGGACATGTGTGAAAGCTGAGCTATAGGCACTGATTTTTACACACGGTCATTAATGAACTAAGCCTCTGCTGTGGGAGACCCAAAGCTTAAAATTAAATAAATAAAAATGTTACAGTACAGCAGCATGAAGCACCTGTGAAGAGACGAAAAGACATCTGCGTGTCATAAACAAGTCACTTCCTCTTTCTTTTGTTTTAAGAGTACATGAAGGGCCGAAGCGTGCCACACATTCCCGGCTGAATGTTTTTTCTCCTCCCCAGAGTCAGACTGGCCCAGTCAGTTCACATATTTGAGAAAATCTCACAGCTCGCTGCGGGAGCTGTGAGGAGAGTGTGAAATATACAGGATGACAGTTTTTCCGCAGCATATCCAACACAACAGGAAGATTCCTCACAAAGCTGCGTTTACAAACTGCGCTCAGGTACGACAGTCAGGGATCAGCTACTGCCACATGACATATTTACATTTAAACCACGTATTAAAGAACACAGTTTATACTACAGTTAAGACCTCAAAATGAGCCATCAGCTGTTTTAAGTGCACACTTCATGGAAACTCTCAACTCTGTTATTTTCATATAGCACAGAAGCATTTGAGATCTGCTTCTGTTTTATTTTGTGGCTTTCAGCAGCAGGTACCAAACTGGCAACCACCCAAATCCCTCTAACAGATGGAAAGGTGGATCATCTTAAATAACATCCTGGAAGTAATGTTTGTGAGCATAAGGGGGATAAAATCAAGCGTTCTGGGATTAATAACTTAAAATATATATCTATATATATCCATTATTTAACTCTATACATAAAATAAAAACTAAATTGTCTATTTGCAAAGCACATACAAACATTGTACAGCTCTGATATTCACTCCCAGCAACCTAGAGTGACCCATCTAAAATAGGTAGTTTATACTCTTTAGCCTTTGACCCTGAATGCCAAAGATGCATTTTCCAAACTTGTTCATTTTACATCCTTCACATTGGAAATCATTCCCAGTGAAATTAAAAAAGGCCGCACTGTGTTACAGCTAACGCTCAACAATCCTGAGGGCAACAAGCTTTTTCAGCATTGCACGTTTCTGCCATTCAGTCTTGTCTTTGTCTCCATGAACCCGATTACAAACTGCATGCACAGAACTGTCAGCATCATCATCTTTGCATTGCTGAAGCCTCTCACAACCTCCCAGGCGCCTCTGTAATCAACACCTCCTCATTAGAATATTGTTCCTCCATAAACAAAAACTCCCTGAAGCAGACACCTCGCACTTCCCGAGATCAATGCGATTTCTTCAGTTACAGGCTGCAGGCCCGAAACGCCGTCGCCGTGAGCTGGTTTAGAGATGCGCTTCCCCTTTTCCTGACAGGCAGCCCAGACAAACTCCTGACACCTACCTGCTGAACCGACTGAGGTGTAAATATCTTTTGTTCTCTGCGGGGATGTGATGAAGGATGGAAGCGGAGCGCAGGAACAAAGAGGGAAAACATTTAACTTGACTGTTACAGGGTGTCTGTTGCTTTCAGCGGGTTCAGCTCTTCTGGTTTTAGTGCTCCGTTAGCAGGTGTTTACATTCGGCCACACACATTTCGCATGACTGGGTTTCATTTTCAGTATTTTAAAGCTTGCACAAAAGCATGTCATACACCGAGGAACAATGTGAATGTGAATAAAGTAGCCGCACTGAATGCATAGGGTCCCAAGGATTCCCAGTTTTACATCAAATATTCAGACACAAGCTATTGCAAATTTCTTTTGAACAAAACAGTGACACGAAAAAATACGTGTCACTGTTGGACTGTGTCTGAAAGCTTCTGCATCACAGCTGGGGGATTTTTCTGCGACTAACTTAAAGTGGAGCACTGTCTCGTATTTTGTCTGTGACACAACCCGGATCGCAACCGGGCAGCAAAGTAGAGGAGACATGTTCGGCCTAGAAATCCCCTCCTCCTGCATGAAATAGAAAATGTTTCTGTCAAATTCTTACAAGGAGCCCAGACTACACAGTGTGGTGTTAGATGAGGTGGACGTATTTTTGTTACACCGCGCCATCAGGAACACATTTTCCACAGTAATGTACCGTTATTTTTGAAAACAGCTAAAAAAGCTGAGAAAAAAAAGATATAAACAGCAAGCTATTCTATGTGTTTTGCATCTCATTGTTCTCGTGTCTCGCAATGGGCCACAGAAACCACTACAGCCATTAATCAGCTGTTCACAAGTTGCCTGTTTCAGAGATAAAAGGTCCGAATCCAAATATGACAATTAAAGTCGCTGATTGGCTTCTGCTTGCATGATATTTCCGTTCCTTTTAAAACATTTTAAGCTTCACTGCATTGTTTAGATGAGTTTTAATTATACATATTCATAACCTTATGTCTTAAATGGCTCCATTCTTTGTTATGTAACAGTTAAAAATAATCAGAAAAAGCTCTGTATAGGTAAGACTTCATAGGAAACATTAAATGACATGTAGACGTGCCGGTTTTATCACTCAGCTGCATGTCTGTCTATACGCGTCTCCACAACCAAGCGTTTTTAATTATTTAACAGCAGAGAGGAAAGGCAAAGGTTATACTTTATGCATTACACCGGCGCAGGCTGCATGAGTCGCAGTATTTCAACATGTTCCTGCTATTAGGAAGGTCAAATCCAAGGTCAAAGCAGAGGTCGAAAGGTCAAAGAGGATTGATATAAGATTTGAAATGTTACTTTTCATACTTCATTTAAGCCTTTCACCAAAATAGGGTGAATATTTAAAGTGGCCATCTGAACACGATACCTAAATATTAAAGTCGAATTGTGTCTCAGACGTTCTCCGGTTTTGACTAAAGACCAACAATTTTAAGAATCAGTTTCAGTTGCTAAGTGTTAGTAAAGTCTGACTAGATTTTTTTAAAGCATTTTTGCTGTAGTAACCTTTTTGTTAAAATGTTAAATAGAGCAGCTTTAAGAGTTTTTATACATACAGATTTATAGTATTTTAATACAATTTATGCTTATAAACCGTCTATAGAGCTGCCAGTCTGTAAAGCTGTTACATCAGCTGCTATCTATAAAGTCTCACCGTGAATTAAGTTGCACTCAAGTACTTAACTTAAAGTCGGTTTTCTTCTTTTAAGCTGATTTCTAAATTGAATGCAAACAAGAAAGCTTTAATGAGGTAGGGGATTAGAACGGCCTTATTTCTCCTGTGGAACATCGTGAGCTGTACTGACTGTGTGTGTCGAGTGCCTCCCTTCTTCCCTGCCACAATTATCCTGTTGCCCTCTCATTGGATACCGCTCATCCCGCTTCTCAAACCTGTCTCCAAAGTGCACAGTTAAATAAAGCCAATCTGAAATCTGTCACAGCGCCTGGATGAGCTCACAGCGAGGTCAGGAAGTGTCTCAGAACTAAACAGCCTGTCACCACAGAGGTGTCTATACCAAATCCAGGGTGTTT
This sequence comes from Oreochromis niloticus, assembly GCF_001858045.2. NCBI lineage: Eukaryota > Metazoa > Chordata > Actinopteri > Cichliformes > Cichlidae > Oreochromis > Oreochromis niloticus. Next base: position 7,049,471 of record NC_031983.2, on the reverse strand, counting down.
CTCTAACACTTCAGCATGCAGTTTGTAACCGGGAATTCACAGCAAATTACCACACAGTTTGCCCTGGGCTTTAGTCATTTATAATATCAGAGATCACAGCCTGGGGAATGAAACCAATGCTGAAAGCATCCACAAGATAGAGAGCAACCCACTCCCAGAAAGTCTGTACAAAAATACACACAGTCCAGATTTGTGTTTCTCTGTAGGCCATGCGGCATAAACCACGGTCACAGGACGGACGTGTGCGACCTCTGACGTAACTTACTGGACATATTTTGTTTAATTGGCTCGTTATGAGGTTAATGTAGCTCGGAAAGTGGGATTTTTTTGTGGATTTCACCATCATGCTCTGAACAAATGGGGCTGACAGCAAAAATAAAAGCTAACAGCATAAGTGCATAGCTTAGCATTAAATGATACAGAACTCAAGGTTATATTTCAGATCTTGCAAGAAAAAATAAGATTTCACATGCGAACATGTAACCGGAAGGTCGCCGGTTCGATCCCCGGCCTCTCTGTCCTGGTCGTTGTGTCCTTGGGCAAGACACTTTACCCTACCGCCTACTGGTGTTGGCCAGAGGGGCCGATGGCGCGATATGGCAGCTTCGCTTCTGTCAGTCTGCCCCAGGGCAGCTGTGGCTACAACCGTAGCTTGCCTCCACCAGTGTGTGAATGTGAGCGTGAATGAATAATGTCATTGTAAAGCGCTTTGGGTGCCTTGAAAAGCGCTATAAAAATCCAATGCATTATTATTATTATTATTATTATTATTATTATTATTATTATTATTATGTGGCTCAGTCTAAAATCCTTTTAAAATAAATGTATATAAGACGGTGGTTTGGGGTGAGAAATAACAACAACTGGCTTCACTGAGCTTTACAGATGACACACAATGGCTAAAATGTTGGTGTGGATGACTTAGAAAAGATAATGAGATGTAAAACGAAACAATAAAGAAATCAACAAAATCAAACAAAAGTGAGAAATCATAATTTATTCAAAACTTGTGACTCATTCTGCAAATAATGCTTTCTTTACATAAACACAAGATCTCAGTTAAAAAGTGTTGTCATACATTTGAAATTCAAGTTCAACTAAAATCAAATACCCAGTCGTGAAAAAAAGGAAACTTTGATTCAATAAATAAATAACAGAATTTTTTCAAGCAAAATGCAGTAAGCTATACGTGGATTATTTTTAACATGTCAAAAACATCGTGTCACCAGGTAAGATTTTACACTGCAATTTTACTGCAACTGTAGCATCGTCTTTCAAACTGAGATTTTCTCTGATTTCTGTCTTTTTTATTTGGTTTTCTTTTTTACAACTTGATTTCATAAAGTTCTTTGGGTTTTGTTTTTTTTCCCCTCTCTGAGGTTTAATATGGTGTAAGCTGACTGTGGCCTGTCTGATGCTTTAAAACACATCGAAGATTAATTTTGGTCCGGGTTTTTTGTGTCTGTGTGTTCAGAAAGAAGCCAAAGTGCATTATGGAGGCGACAAAGCTGTGAATTTGCCTTGGCATCTTCAATTAGAGTCTGAGCTGAAAGATTGCAGTTTCGGACACAAACGATCCCAAAGGAATATCAATATCAATAAATTATCAATAAAGTTTGATCTTAAAAGGGGAGGCACTTTGGCTTCTTCTTGAACACAGCTTTAGAACAATTTGTAACCCTTCATAGTTTTCGAGACATCGACATCATCAGTGTGATTGTTTTCCATCCAAAAAACTTAAATAAATTCATGATTGATACAAATTAAAGCTCATATGCAAGTTTAGATTTATTATAACCCTAACCCTTATATCAGAAGTTTCATAAACACTCCAGTTTCAAAAAATTTGAATTTTCTGGCAACTACTTCAAGGTTCAGTCTTTACAGGGTTAATGGTGTTGGCTGCACTATGATTTAAAATATAGTGAAATCATGTTTTCTACTTTTCAAATGAAACTACAGACAGAGCACATCCCCACTGCTTTACCCATTTCAGCTGCCTTTTTCCTCTTTAAACAGACTGTACTCTTACATCCAGCACAAGAGAAAACTCGATTATATTTTACAAAAAGCTGCATATCGCTAATAATAAAAAAAAAGACTGGCGCAAAAAAAAGTGGGGGGCTTACTACAAGCTCATCAAACCCCAAACAGGAAGAATAATACGATTATATCATCAAAAGAAGCCAAATCCGCAATGCTTTTTAGCTACTCTACCTGATAGCACACAGGACCAGGGCACAAGAAGCCCCCCGCCACCCCCCCAGCACAAAATATGTTGATTTTTGTCAGAAATTGACAAGAAAAACTAAACTGGTGGAATCAGCTGAGGCTAAAGAGCAAGCGTTCAGTCGTTAAGTTTTAAGGTCAGCTTCCCATCACCCGTGAGTTTTTGAAATCAGTCCATAGTTCATCAGCGTGGATGACTTTAAATTACAAAGATTTACAGCGTACTGCTAACAAACTGAAGCCACTTGTTTCACCTCAAAATGGGGGAAAACAAAAAAATAATCCTTTAAGCGTTTGTTCTTCTAAACCCAACACCCACAACTGAGCGGGAGTCTGAGAGGACGGTTTGTATTGTAGACATTCACACAGAGACGGCCAGTCAACACATACCAACTGCTTAAAAAAAAGAATAGTGCATTTACACTGTGGCAATACTGTGCAGAGAACAGTCAAAGTTAGTGACAGTGTGCTAAAAATCAGCTCACCTTTTTATTTCTCCTGAGTCACTTTCTTCTAAAATATCATGAGGGAACTAAATGAAGGAATAAAAGGCAAGAAATGAGCCTCGGCCTGGTTGGCAATGGAAATTTGCTGACACAAGCCTCGAGTCAAACTGCTTTCGCTGCCAACTGTATCTCTACATTTCTCTCCCTTCTTTCTCCAAGACTGCAGTTTAAAGAGCACAGCAGCCACAGACAAGGACATACAATCAGTTAGGGAAGTGTTAGTTTGAGGGAATTTATATTGTAATCATTTTGTGGTAATATGTAGGTTTTGAGATGTTTTGGAAGTTTAAAAAAAAAAAAACTGATTTTTTTCCCCCTTTTCCGTCATCTTGGAATTTTAGAGTTGGCTAGACTGGTAGATATCCAGTTTGCTCCAATTAAGTATAAAGAATATCATCAAATCTTCCCACTGGTGAAGGTGGAACCAGTTCGTTTTTAGCTGTTTGCAGAACAAAAGGGAAAAAGTGGCTGATTATCTGCTTGTTGACTAGTCGGGTCTCTTTGGCTAAACTGAAGCTCTGTGCATTTAGTAAAACATGGCAAAAATCACGTTAAAGGTAAAAATAAGCTCTCAGGAGCTCTCTGTGCAACTGTACATAACTGACATCAATACTGACATCTGCATTTCAGCAATGACTGCAACGCATAAAAAGTCCCTGTCGATTTCAACCCTTTCTGGACCTGCACAGGAAACCTGTGTATTGATCTCCAGCAGTCTTACACTCTGGTATTCGTCTCTTTCCCCTGCTCTGACCTTTGACCCTCTGTCCCTACAAACAGGGCCAGTCGTGCTGATATACAAAGTGCTCCTCAGAGTTCAACCTTGTCAGGCGGGAGGGGTGACACAAACACCACGCTCTCCTGCCGAGTGTAGACGAGACGTTGTCACAACGTTCTTTTAAAGTGTTTACACTGGCTGCTGATTTATGCAGCGCGCGGCGTGCCATGTCCCGCCGGAGCGTCTCTAACCTAAACACAACCCTCCAGCAGAGCTGGCTTTGGCCCATGTATGGGGCGAGTGTTTACCTCGCACCCATCAGTCTGACTGGTCCCAGGCGAAGCAGAGCCTTTGCTCCGCCAGGCAGCACTGGATGCGAGCTGGGACGATGCCCGATGGAAGATGAACAAGCTCTTAAACTTCCACGTGTAGGACGGCGGATTCTGGGAATGGATTAAATGAAGCGTTGTCCACTCAGCATTATCTTAAGTACCACTCCGTCACCCTCGTTTACACCCGAGTTCTTCTCTGGTTATGCAGGAGGAACACCAGAGCGGTGGCAAAGACCGTAAACTAGGTCAGCTCATCAGACAGAGGCGGCTGGAGGCGTTACGGTGGGTTCACACGGCACCGGCGTGTGGCTGGACAGGAATCCAGTTAGGTGAGAAATTCACCAGCGCTCAAAGAAGCAATCAGATTTTTGGATTTCATCACTACCAAGAGTTTTTATCTGAGGTTATTAGATAAATCTGTCTGCAATTCTTCTATTTTATCCCTTTTCCCCCATGAATAAGTTCATTAAGATTACATTTCACATCATTTAAATGTCAGAAATGTCAACATGTCTTCAAAATGCTCCATAATTATGATAATTAGACAGAAAAAAATGTTTATCGAATACTGTCAGCACCATTAATGGTTAGGGAAGAAAATGTCATTATTATACATTTTTTTTTTCCATTCATTTATTACAGGGATTAGCGAACTGGAAACATGAGGTTGGAGTCTTCTAGGGGGCATTTTCCTCACACTATTTTCAGTTTTTAGGAAGCACCAATGAGCAAAATAATAATTAGCTGCACCCCTGATCAAAATATGCAGTTAGTATGGTTTAAAGTTTCATTGCCAAGCTGATGCAGTGTGAACACAGAATGGGATATGTGGATAGGTAGCAGGATATATTTAATCATCTAAAATCGTTACACAGCCCTGAGGAATCCTTGTTTACATACTACGTACATTCATGGCTACAGTGCAAGGAAAAAAAAAAAAAAACTATATATAATTTAAAAAAAAGACAGGACTCAATTTTCAAATTCATCCAAACAAGAATTCACCTTGAATTATTATGCAAATCGGAAACGTCAAAACTCCGTTAAATTCTTAAAAATCCTCAGAAATAAATATGCAGTTATAAGAACCATAAAATTTGTGTGATAGGAAGGCCACTTTGCATTTAAACAACGACAACTACGACACAACTCATGAACTCATCTATCGCCTGAACGGACGATTTCCAGACTAATTACTGCAAAATGAATCTCTTACTTTGCCTAAACTTTGCCGTCCCCAGTATCGTTTGTTGGGTTTGCGTGCTTCGGTAAAAATCAACAAGGAACATTTAGAGCCTTAGCGACGGATGGCGAAGGCTGCTCTGAGAGACAGCGCGAACGAGCAAAACATCATAGCTGCTAAAACGCTACAACAACATCTCAATATCCAAACTGAAGGGCGAACACGAACCCAATGAACGAACATTCGGGGACAGCCCGACTGACTAGTCACAGCAGCATCAGACACATTGGTGGCTTCTGTCCCTACACTGATCCTACACAGTTTAAATGCATCTTTGCCGTTTTGCCTAATGACTTTAGGAGTACCTCGAATGTGCTAATAATGCATCTCAGTGCAACTTTGGCATTAAATAAAGAGCTACGAGTGAACACAGGAGGAGTATTTATGAAGAGCTGCACTAAATGTACTTTTTCCCCATTCGTGAGTGCAAAATGTAAAGAAATTGCAGTACTATAGTTTTGGTTTTCATGGAAAAAATTTGATGTCCTACCTAAGAAAAACCTAAATTGTTTTTAGCATATATTCGCTAGTAGCCCCTTTTTAAAATGGATTGTTTTAAACCTGTAATTTCAACATGTTTCGAGTATTTTTATGCTGTTTCCAATACCAATAACATCTTTGGTTGCAGCCACCGTTATAGCCAGTGATAAGCTACCTGCCCAAGTACAACTTTAAAAAAAAAAACTTTACAAACAGGTATGAGGTGGATAAATAAAATATAAGAGGAAATAAAGTGAGCGGAATGACAGAAATGACAATGTTGACTGTGCAAAGTTCGGAAATGATCGCTCATTTCTCCGAGATGATGACATGAACGAACTGAAAGGCAAGACGGTTCACCTACAACTTTAAATAACACGTCTGATAACACATTTCCCAAACCATTTTTCTGATTAGCTTTCAATTCCATGTCACTGATAAATACTGAAGTAAAACTACCACATATATCTTACACGACCAGTCAAGAATTTTTTAACATGACAGAAATTTAGTTTCTTGTTGAATTTGTACATTTTAAAAGGCAACAAGCCTTCTCTGAAGATTTTTTTTTAATTTTAGGAGCTCAATTTACAGCAGAATGACATTTTCAGAAGAAGGCAGCTGTTACCTTGTAGTTCTCAACCTCTCCAGATCAACCTGGTGTCCAGAGTCCTCTATGACCAGATACCAGTCACAAACTTCTCAGTGCTCATTTTTTACAAACACTCGTGTCTCTGAAGCAAAATGAGTTAACTTTTGAGTGTGGCTGCCTGTTCCTTCTCTGCCTTCTCTTTGGCCTTTTCCTTCCCCATCAGCTTCTCCTCTTTCTGAAGCATCACCATGATGTCGGCCACCTGTGAGGTGGAGATGTCGATGTCCTCCTTGTCGATCAGTTCCACTACCTGAAAAAAAACCAAACATTTTTTGTTTAAAACCACAGAATAGAAGAAAATCGAAGACATGTGGAAGATATACATACATATAACAATACCCTCAAGTCCTGATGATGCTTATAAAGCGCTTTTGTACTTATGGGAAAGACCAGAATGTTTTGGTGAGACTCAAACAAAGGGTAGTATTTTGGATGTAGAAATTACAGGACACTATGTTTTTGTATGTTGAAACCATTTTGGACGCCTCCATCCTGTCCTAGTTTATAGGTTCCCATTAGTTTCCATTACATCTTTTAAAGGCTTGTATGATGAAATGGGCTGGAGATTTTTTTTAGGTTAAACAGAAACAGGCCATACATTTGAAATGTTTGGACTCTTAGCAAGACTCTGAGTTTGTTCATTTTAAAGCATATCAAACCTCTCGAAACACATTAACACTGTGGTATGTTTTTTAAAAGCAAAAGTAAAAAGTGTGTGTATAAAACATATGTGTTTGGCAGTCAAGTTGGCAGCATGACCACAGTGATTTAAAAAAAAAAAAAAAAAAATCCCTCCAAACAGAAACTGCAGGGGCCAACAATAGATACCAAAGAGTGCAGTTCTTCAAATGGCCACTAGAGGCTGGCATAATTTATGAATCAGACTAATCTGTTGTTTTTTGGGGGGGGGTTATAAAAACTGCAATTCCTTGTGGCATGCTGGATATCAGCTCCAAGGACAAATTCTGATCGACGGTGACCCATTTTCCTCCTGCCTTACCAGCGATCAAAGTCGATCACACCTGTGCTTAAGGACTGATCAGGGAGTTACCTGGCCATGGATCCAAAATGCTAATTCAATAATCTCTTAGCAATTTAGCTTCTTACATGGAGCTACATAATGCTGATAAATGCAGTTGGTCAACAAACTGCTCCTGTATGATTAGAAAGTGTTGGACAGCCCAGCGCCGTGATAAAGTGAGCCGTCATTTGCTGTGAAATCAGCAGGTGCTGAACTTTAACAGGTAACAAACTGATGAGCAGTCAGGCTGCAGCCTCCGTTTCTGCCTGTTCATGTCTCTACAGTAGAATCACCGTGACGATCGCTTTAAAGTCTCTGTGTTGGTTTTAATCTTTTATTTGTGTTGTTGGCTTTGTGTTCATACCCAAACACTAAGAGAAAAAGCACATGTGTCCTCACTAGGATCTGTAACTCTAGCCTGCAGGTTTATATTTTTAAATAGTAATTATGAGACAGTTTCAGATCATTTTACAGAGTAACATGACGTGAACGTAACAAGTGTCTTTAACCCGGGTGTAATTCAGTATCGTACTGCATTACTTTAAAGAAAAGTGTTCTGTGTAATAGTGCAATAATTACTTTTTGAGTAATGACCCCAACACTGATCACAACAAAGACGGGACATACTTCCAACATGCACAAACATTGGAGCACTCAGCATTTTGCATGTATGTAATATCATTGATATGCTGCTTGGAGGTGGCGTGGCCTCTCAAGTGAAGCCAGTGAGAATCGATGAGTGATATTGATAATGAAATCGAAATTGCTAAATTCTTATCATTTCCCATCGCTAACGATGTTCCTCATAGCAGATCAACTCACTTTGATGACGTCGTCGATGTCAATCTTCCCGTCCTTGTTGTCGTCGAGGGCCTCGGCGATGCTCTGCAGCTTGTGCTCGGGAATGTTCTGGATCTGCCGCATGACGTTGATGAGCTCGTCGATGCTGACCAGGTTCTCCCTAAAGGTATAGAACAGACTGTATACAGGAAACGGTTACCAGGTTTGACGGGACGTAAAATGTGGTGGAGAAGTCTAGGGTCAACATGCTGCATTCAAGGTTCCCAAAAAAAATGAGCAAAAGAACCACACCAATCAAAAAAATTTGACGGCAATTTGTCGTAACGGCAGAATGAATTGAATTTGATTTAGTTAAACGCATTTATTCATGCTGAATGCAGCATATTTGTTTTAAACTAATTTCTTTAATCTGGTATACAATTTCTTTAAAGCTGCCCTAAGATAGAAACAGAAGCTTACATGCCAAATAATGTCCAAAACATCCTTTTTTTAAGATTTCATAGACTTTCATACAGTCTGAACAAACAAACATTTCCAATCATTTTATTTTTAATTAAATGTGATTTAATTCATTAAATAGGTTAAAAAAGAAAACAAAAAAACAACATTTAGCACGTCTGAAACACAGCAACCACATGTAGCGAGCAGAAATGGAAGCTGAGAGTAAGATGAGAGCAGTGTTTGATCCTTTATTGCACCGTTTCAGCATCTGACACCAAAAACCATGCTAGCATGTTACAAGCAAGCAAATGGCGGTTTACCCCAGTTTTGCTTACCTCTTGGCATCACTATATTTAGCAAAGAATAATCTGTAAAATTTCAAATGAATTAGGGACTCAATTTAGTCAAAACGACCGAAAACGACATTAAAAAGGTATTATTCACTTTTGAGGGGGGAAAACCTTTTGTTCCCTTTGTTATCTCCACCACCATTTTACAGTGACACTAATGATGATGATGATGATGAAGATGGTGATGATGACGATGAAGATGATGAAGTTATCAATAACAAAGACAAGCTATGTTAGATACACTGATGTCATGAAGAGTTTGGGTCAATGATCCATAAGCAACATTTTGATGTTTTCATGCTGTTGTCATTGTGTTTACCTGCTGATACAAAGTATAAACATGTTACAAGTGTTGCTTTAAAAAAATCAAGGAAATGTAACCTGAAGAAGATCAAAGTACTAAAGGTCAGACTGTGCAGCTTAATTTGATTAGCTTGATGTAACTGATGCAGATTCTACTAAAATCAACTTGTTTAACTTTTACAAACAGGAGATGTAAACCAGAAAAGCTGTACTCCATCCCATCAGTGCTAACAGTGAGTATGTCTATGCAGTCATGAGCCGGGTTGTTAATGACGGCTCGTACTCAGGCAAGAGATAGTTTTAAGGTGAGCAGACACGAACAGCGCTCTTCATTAAAAGGTTGCTTGTGGATCCTTCACTTTCAAAAGCTTCATGGCCTTTACAGACAAACACACACACACAGCTGCAAAGCCATCAGAGCGGTCTAGTTCAACAGCAGTTGGAGCACATCGATCATTTCCTTTATTTTTGTGACAAAAACTGATCATTTTTGGCAGGCATGACTTTGAATTTTGAGCAGAGAAAAGCTGGGTGCTGCTTCCTGCCTCCAGTCTTTATTGAAAGCTTTACTGTCAGCTGATCATTCCCTCACTTCAGCTTAACACAGAGACACTAAGGTGATGTTTCAGATGGCTCAGTTAGCCTCGCTAACTGATAGTCTGCATTTAAAGGATAGATACAGGTGTAAGTAGCCAATCTTTGTGTTGTATCAACACCTTTTGTTTGCTCTGAATATAAAATATTCAAAGAGTGATAGAGAGCTGAAAGACTTATAGTCTTTCTATAGAATAGTAAAATAATATTTTACTATTATTTATCTGTTTAACCACACCACAAGTGGGAATAAATAACTTGAAGTTATTCATTTCATAAGCCCTGTTGGCTGTTAATACGAATGAGGCGTCTCACTGTGGGGAACGCTCGGTCAGCATTGTCCTTAGAAGCTTCTATATCAACACTCCAGCAGGGGCAGCCCTCTTCTCTTTTAAAAATAAATAAAATCATTTCTCATTCATTCAGCCTACCTGAGCAACCTACAATAGATAAACTGGGTCAGGCAGCTGTGGTGAGAGCTAGAGTGATCTGGCTAGTGTAGTGGTTAGCGCTTATGCTACTGAGCCATGTGGCATTAATGCAGTTAGCTTAGCCAGCTACCTATTGGCAGCTAACATGCTCTAAAGCCTAACTCTATGGCAAAGTCTAGTCTGTTAGGAAGATGTGAGCCAGTGACCAAGGTGTTAGCTTGTTCAGGTAGCACATTAAGCTAGCACTCAGGTTAGCAAGAAGAATTTGAATGAAAGACAAAATGTGTCAAAGGGAACAGGATGGTTGTTATTCGACGCAAGTGTCACAGCTGCCAGTCTATACTGGCTGAACTAATGACGTAGAGCAAGGGTGTCAAATGTAATCGGCGCCAAAGACGCCAATCTGGCCCAATAGATGTCTCTGGAAAATGTGAAGGGAGGGGTCAATTTTGGACGTCTAACTGTAGTTTCACAAGTTTTGTGGCATTTTCTACTAATAAAGACCACGCCCCCTGCCATTCATACTGCACTACTAAACTACAGTAAATCAGAGATTGATGAACATGAAATGACACAAAGTTACCATTTTTCACTATGTACTATAGAAATTTTGGATTTTTACAGTGGGCTTACTGTTAACAAAAATAAATAAAAAATAGACACTGTGGATCAAGATCACCATTTAAAAGCATGTAGAGGCGTCTGGGGACAAGACTGAGGGAGCGTTCTGCACAATAAAACACCAAAACGAAAAATAATTATAGAAACAAAATAAATAAACTGAAAAAATATAAGTATTAGTCATCAGTAAAATTGTTATTTTGAACATCGGCATTAAGCCAGAATTCAAAATGGGTGCTTAGTAACAAAGCAAGTAAAGAAATTTCTTAGATGTTGAATTATTCATCTGCAGGGCAAAACTATCATGACGCCAAGTTCCCTGAAATCAAAGAGTCCCCCAGTTAAAGCAGTTATACGTGACAGATCCAATTCTGTCTAATGCTATACGGCAGCTTCTCTCACTGAGGCTGTTATGGCTGCTGTTTTCTTACCCAACAGGTGGGGTGGATCCACTGTCCATCTGTCCATCCAGGATGACCTTGTCCTTCTCCAGCTCCAGGATGATCTTGTCAATGCGACCGATCATTCGGTTCACCCTCTTAGAAAGCCGCTGGCTGGCCTTTGACTCCTCTATGGCCTTCTCCTGACCAGTCTTGGAGAGCTCTTTTTTTATCTCCTCCAGATCCTGGAAAACAGTGCATAGATGCAAATTTTGCACACAACCACATAAAACAACTCATGAAAAGTCAAAGAAGATGGAGCACTACAAATTAATACTCTATTTTGAGGTAAAACTGCTTAAAAAAATTAGGCCTGCTTGGCAATAAATCATTAGATTTGTCCATTGAAGCCAAAATAAGGCAACCTCATTGTACTCCTGGACATCATCCTTCAGCTCTTCCAGCTCCTCTTTCTCCAGAGTCAGCAGTTTCTTCTGCTCCTTCAGCTTTGAGCAGGCATCACTCAACAGGTCAATCTCTTCCTTGGTGATCTCCTCAGCCTGGAAGTTATAAAAAAAAGAAGAAAATATAAACATATGCTATTTTAAATCAAGACAACCTAATTTGAAGTTCACAAAAAAGTTACTTTTTTAGATTGTGAATTATTACCACAGCCACGTGGTAGATGGGAGCAAGATGGGTGTATACCACTACACAAACCAGGTCAAACACTTCACTTAGCAGGTATAACATGTGGATTTGATACAAAACAAACCCTAAAACAACTAAATATAAGTGGTAAAATAGGGAAGCTGGCAGGCATAGTGGGATGCTCCACATAAAAAAACAACAACTGTGGCACTACAAAGGTTGTTAGTAAAGGATGGGAAGGTTACACAGCTTGAAGGACTGACGAGGGGAGGTCCGCATAGACGTGGGCCAAACAGCATCTCCTTAAGAAAGTTTCAAAAATAAAAGTAATGAGTGGGAATTTTTATAGGTTAGAAAGTGCTGAGAAACACTCACCACAGGTTATTAGCACAATTTGGCCTAAATATATGGACGTTTGTATTTCCTGCTTTAAAATTTTTTTTTAATAGGAAAAGAAAAATTTTTGAATTTTTACATTCAGAAAATACAACTTCCTCCGAGTCTTTATAACAGGTCTGAAACTGGAATCTGTACGATTTTCATCCCAAAGCTGAACGTGCCCTCGCTACATTGTCGTTGCTCTCATCTCCAAGCACTAAGCATTGACTGATTTATGTCAGCATCAATGTCGTCATGCATTTGGAGGGTACTTCCTCTAACTCTGATTATGTTCTCAGTCTTGGGGAAAAAAACATGCTAGTGCTGTTTAACCCACATCTGGATCTGCTCAGAGGAAGACCAGACACCATAGGTTCAGGGATAGAACAGGTATCAGGGATCATTTGGGAGGAGGTGTTAATAAAGCCAACCTGGAAACACAGAAACCTCTGCCACTGTTCAAACTGCATGGTACAGAATGAAAGGCAGCAACAAGTGAGTGAAGAATAAAAAGACATCAGGATATGATACAATCTGTTGTCTGAAATTAAAGCTCCAGGTAAAGGAAATAATACAACATGACATTACATGTAGTAGAAAACTGGATGTGTGCAGCACATGAGGCAGGTTTAGAGGGTTAAACTGAAAAGCTTTATTAGAATTCTGACTTTAAGTCAAATATTATATAAATGCACAAAAATATGAAATAAGTAACAGAATAAATACAATGAATGTTATCATCTATTACTAACTTTACCTTGAGTCCCTCTATAATGGGCGCGGTGTCCTTCAGTGTCTCTGAATCAGCTGCCTTTTCAGCTTTAGATGAAGCTGGCTCTGCCTCACTGCGCTTCATCCTCTCTGCTTGAAGCTCGGGTTCGCCCTCCTGCGGAAAACAGAGCATGATTCAAACGCTATAGTAACAATTACAGAAACAACACTACAAATGACTGCAGGAAGCCTTCAACTTTAAGGGAAATGTGTCCTTGTTGCAGTAGTTACAAACTGACAAATGGGACTGCAAGAAAAGAAAGTTTTTCTTGTGAGAAACTTGCAGATTTAGCATTAATGCAATCATGTGGAATAATACAGAAAGCTTTTGATTTCTCTAAGCTGAAGCTTCAATGAAAAACAAAGAGCACATCATTCTACCTGAACACTTACAACTGTGTAGCAAAAGCATGGCCTCTAAGGCTTGGTCACTCTTTTAAGGTCTTCTGGTAATAACTTTATCTTAAACTGGCTCATAAAGTCTGTCAGTTTGTTGGCACTGGTATCAACGACTTAAATAGCACCTGGCCTAATCACTGAACAGACATCATACAGAGTCAGTACCCTGGCAGCCTTCTCTGCAGCGTCAGCCAGCCTCTCCATCTCTCGGTCCTTGTTGTCCTGCCGTATGGCTGCCTCCTCCTGCAGCATGGTCTCCAGTTTGGTCTTGTTATCCACTTTGGAGAGCTCCAACTCCGCCGCCATTAACTGGGCCTCTTTGGTCTGGAAAAGCAAGCAGAGGGTAGGATATTCGCCTGTATTCCAATATTGACCGAGGCAGCGTGTCAAGCTTTAAAGTACTGCCTGCAACTTTATATCCCAGCTCTGTACTGTTTACATACCACCATTTCAGGAAGTGTTTGCAGCGTGGTTTTCAGCTGGTCTGCAGGAGACAGGGTATCTGGGAGGTACATGGCTCGAGACAAAAGCAGCAGAGAGGTGGGGATCTGCTGGTTGAGATGCAGCTCCAACCACTACAAGAGTCAAACACAACATTACAGAGGTTGTTACAAATATGCAGTCAAACACACATCTTGAGAGTTTCACCCCTGAAGTCTCCAGACGGTCAAGCCTCTACTTTATTTTTACAGTGAATAATAAAAAATGCCCCCATCTGTCTGCTGTTGTCGTTACCTGGCCGAGTTGTTCTCTTAGTCGTTCTTCTGTGACTCCCAGAGATCTCATCCCTCTGACGCGACACGCTGCCTGCACTTCGTTCACATTCAGGCTTTCCACCCCCTCCTCTGCTATCAGCTGATAAACACAGAGCAGAGGTCACACAGAGTCAGGGGCCAGTGTCGCTGCTTTCACCCAGGTGCTGTCGTGTGCTCAGACATAAAACAACAGGTTTATTTTTCATTTTAACCACATAGATTCGTACCTTGTCGTCTGCGCGGATGGCCCTCAGCTTCATGATGAGCTGGAAGCGGAGGAAGTTGTTGGTCCCAATTGACTGGAGTTCCAGGAGACGACAAAGCGCCACAAGCTGAGGTCGAGTCAGGTTGTCCAGCGTCAGCTCATCCTCAAACAGTTTGGAGAACTTTATGATCTGCTCATTACTGGGACGCTCCCCAGAGTCCCGGATCTATAGTAATGAGAAGATCAGAGCTTGTAAAAAGTTTAAATGAGACCAGGTTTACATGCTGATGTAAACCTGATAACATTACAAGATGTACTGCTGTTCTCCCGTGCAAAGAATAATCCATGAAATGAATTTAGAGTTGAATATAGTCAGTGAAAGCATGTAGTAACAAGGAAATATGGAAGAAATACTTAAATTCCCCACTATAAACGCTCTTAATGGTAATCAACTGGTCACAACTCTGTTTTAAATAAAAAGAAATTAATGTTTTCACCACCAGAGAGCAGCAATGAGCTTTTTATTCTCCTCATTTCACACTGCTCGGTGTTAGAAAGCCGACCTTTTGGAAGAAGGTGGAGAATTCCTCCGTCACGTCGCCTTTTGCTGCCTTATTCCTCAGAGCGATCTCCTCAATCGTGTCCTGCAAGAACTTGGCCATCTCCAGTTTGACCCTCAGCTCCTTTTTCAACCTCTCCTCCTAAAAAGCAACAGGATACAAATTCAGTGTGCTTAAAAGCACTACAGTAAATCCCATTCAAATGATGTTAGCACTGATGGTGAGACATATGAGGACCAACACAGTCTGAGTTTCTACAGTCCGCTTCCATTCAAAGCTGGAACGGTTAGTTGAATCCACAGCAGACAAACTGTTTCAAACATTTTTTGTCAAATACAATTTTGATGACTGGAACCAGCTTCTAAAATAAAAGACAGACACTAAGGTGATGTTTCAGATGGCTCAGTTAGCCTCGCTAACTGATAGTCTGCATTTAAAGGATAGATACAGCTGTAAGTAGCCAATCTTTGTGTTGTATCAACTCTATGGCAAAGTCTAGTCTGTTAGGAAGATGTGAGCCAGTGACCAAGGTGTTAGCTTGTTCAGGTAGCACATTAAGCTAGCACTCAGGTTAGCAAGAAGAATTTGAATGAAAGACAAAATGTGTCAAAGGGAACAGGATGGTTGTTATTCGACGCAAGTGTCACAGCTGCCAGTCTATACTGGCTGAACTAATGACGTAGAGCAAGGGTGTCAAATGTAATCGGCCCGCCAAAGACGCCAATCTGGCCCAATAGATGTCTCTGGAAAATGTGAAGGGAGGGGTTTTTCTTTATCACACAGGACAGAACACAGGGTACCTCCACCAAGGAGGTCATGTTTTTGCTTGTGTGGGTTTTACTGTCTCTGAACAACCTTGAAAAGTTTTGAATGGATTGTGATAAAACTTTGTAGAGCTGTAGAGTGAAGTCACGTTAACAATCCATTCAAATTTAGCTCACATCCACCCAGGTGTTAACTGTCAACTAATGATTTATTGGGGGGAAAACTGTCTCATAACTTAGACACTGTGATTCTTACCAGTGATTATGATTACAGTAACAGGTTATAACCGTCTAAATAACAGCTTAAGTACATGTATAATATTCCTGAATAATACAACTACATATGACATACATATAACAACATTCCAACCACAATATTAAGCAAACTCTGCATCATGGAGCTAAAAATAAATGCAATAAATAAATAATCAACCACCCATTTCTGCTTACCTTCTTTGACTGTGTCTCAAAGGTGGACGGCAGCATGTTGGGGAAGAGTTTCAGAGCTACAGGAAGCAGGAACTCCATGAAGGGAACGATGATAAACACCAGGAAGGGAAGAAGTCTGAAGACATCAGCACATGTTCTGAGAAACTGAAAGGAAATTAAAAAAAGGAAATAATATCAGCGAATGGGACAGATCTGTGTAAACTGATGGAATCTTTAAGTGAGACTATGAGCATCTATGTCAGCGCTCCTGTTTGGATTTTCAAACAAGAGCCGTCATCTCATTAGGATCCAAGCACGTGGGAGCCCACAGTATCATTTTGTGTTGCTGCAATAATGCATGCATGATTTTTAAAGTGTTCTTATATTTTATATATATGTTATATTTTATATAAAGATTTTTCTTTTTTTAAAAAAAACATGGAGGCGACAGGGAAAAAAGTGCCATTCATTCCCACCATTGTAGTTCATATCTGCCACCAGCAGAGGGCAGCAGCAATGCACAAACTGTGTGAAAATGTTGATCTCATCTTTTGTTGTCTCTCCTTACAATCGCCCCTCTAATAAGTTTCAAAAGTCAGCACTTCCAAGCCCACCTCTATACATCCCCCGTCCACTGAACTCACTCAGACAGTATTTGCATGGAGCCATAGAGCAAAGCGAACATTTGGCCTCACAAGGCTCAAAAACTGTCCATTTGATCCAACAGGAAGCACATTTGTTCAGCGCACACACGAACAATCCCGAGAGCACAGAAGCACCGGGCCAACACTGGTCGACTTCATTGTACGGCTGTCCAAACGTGGCTCGCTGACCATCCGGGACACAATTCCAGCGAGCCATCTACAGAAACAGCCCAGAGGGGAAAAGGCCAAAAACACGAGTCCTCCTTTCTCCGCTCATCCCACCTGCATGTCAGTGGGCCAGTAGGGTGAAGGATTTAGGCCAGCCCGAGTGAAAAGGCCTTTGTCCGCAGGCCCATTGACATGTATATCATCTCCCAGAGTTCCACATCAAAGAAGGGAGGAGGGGGCGAGACACGTTCAAATGGAGGGAGCCTTAAACGGGAGGCCTGAGTATTGTAAGGGAATATGAAAGGAGGAGATTAAGGAGGCAAAGCCAGTCCAGGTTAGATGAATGGCATGTAGACGGGTTTGGGACTCCGAGGGAGCCTGCTGCATTTGAAAAGGTGCAGATGGGGTCATAGTGTGGGCTTAATGGGGGGAAGCTGCGGTCATCCTCTGCACTGACCTGTGACCATTAGCATTCCACTGAGGCTTTATATCCCCAGCTGCTTTAACATAATCACAATGAAGTCAGTTAATGAATGTGTATACTGTAGGGCTCAGTGTTATGGTGTATGACGCATACATATCTCTGAATTTGAATATTAAAGAAGCGAAGAAAAAAAAAAAGATTGGTCTTCACTTAAGAATTTTGTAAGACAGGTTACATCACATCATTTCACAGAATGACACACCCTACTGGACTTCTGTGCAAGTGGATATTGAGAAACATGTCGTAAAATGACTCTGCAGCGAGGGCTATAAAATCTCTGCATGTCCATAACTTTCTCCAGCACACTTTAAGATGAATAATCAAATAATAATGAATCTGAGTCACAGTTTCATCTGAATTTACAATCAAGTGTAACACGGCAAATGGGTCATTTATTTTTTTTAATGAGGAATTTACTAAAAGTAAAATAAACGTATAATGGCAGATTCCCAAATATCAGTTTAAGGGTTTCTTTTAAGTTGGACATAAAGCAGTGGGTGAAATGTGAATTTGGCCACATATTAAAATAAAGAACATGGAAGGATTCCCAGACAAGATCTCATTACATCACACAGTTAATACCTTTGTATTAAATCTATGTCTAGGTATGTCGTAACCACAAACCCCTCTGATACCCTGCCACATAACCTCTGCTGTTACCTGATGTGCACCTCCCTGGAACTGTATCAACACATCTCATAACACAGGCCACAACTATTGTGATTGGCCTACGTTTGATTCCCATTTTTGAATTCATCAGTGGGAGAATAACAATCATCACCACAACTCATGGATGTCAGCAAATTCCTGGGGGAACATAGCCAAAGCTGTCGAACTGAACGTGAGGGAATACACAGAGTGGAAAAACCTGAAAAAATACGTTTGCCTGACCGCAACAAAGAGCTGGGTCGCCGTCGGCCACTTGTGTAGGCTACGTTCCAGGCTCTGCAAAGATTCCCTGCAGAAGTCTAAATCAGTCACTAAGAAGCATTTGCAACTCGCCAATTGTGTCACCTAAATCTGCACCATCCTGTGCTGCTGGATTGGAACAGTACATAAGTGTGAACTGAGCTGACCTGCCCACCTTCCTTGAAATGACACCTGTCTGTGCCAGAACCTTTGGCAGATTACTGAACCGGGCCTCGGTCCACACCTCAAATCGTGCTGCCATGGATTCTGAGCAGCTTGTCTCATCAGAAATATACAAATATTTGCATTACTTCACACAAATCCTACAGTTCTCATGCAGTATACTCGTGAAGTCATTTTAATAACTGGAATATATTCTGTATTAAAACGAAACTGTGTAAATAATCGAATTTATCATATTTTTAATACCATGTCCTGTTGCACAGAATTTATCAACAACAGCTGTGTTAGTGATTTGTTGTGAAAGTCACAACAAAATGAGAGATGTAGGCTGAGTGTAGAGATGGGATGAATCTGGTAAGTGGGGTAAAGCTTCTTCCTGAAGAGCTTTAATGAAAAGGCACAATCTGCCCGGCGCCTGATGAGTAAACACAGCATGCGGCCCGTTTCCATAATTGATCCCATTAGGATTGAGAGGCTATGGATAAAACGGTATAGAACAAGATGTCTGAGCTTTCAGGCTTGAATCGGTGCTCAGTCATCGCTGATCTCTTAAACTCGCGTCGGTTATCCTCAGTGGAAACTCTGAGCCGGACTAGAAAAAGAATTGTTTCCTTTCGCTGGAAGCACTAAAAACTTTCATTTACTTGTTACTGAGCAACGTTAGAACGCTTCTTCATATTCTTCTGTTAATGATCCTGAGCTCTATAGCTCAGTTACTACTGATACACCTAAACATGAGGTAACCAAAGATGGCAGGAGGAACTTTTAAAACATGAGCCTATTTTTAGCATTATCTAAATAAGCTTACATTAGCTGTGTTCATGGGCTCAATTCACAATCTTGAAACTGACATTATTGTGTTAAAGACAAGCTAAAGTTTGTTCCAGGTGAAAAAAAAGGAAACTGTTTGCTGACTGGAGGTTGGCATTAATTTTGCTCTGGGCTACAGAAAGAAGGCATAGTTCAATGTGGAAATGCTGGATCTTGTAGATTCTGTAAACAATTTTTCATTTAATAAACACACTTTTGTGCTACTCTGAGTTTGGTATAAATTAAAAAGATCCTAGGCTTAAATATTTACCCTCAGGGGCTGGAAACTGAACTGCAGCAGCCCACACACACACACCTCTGTGTGTGTGTGTTACCAGCGAGAGCAATCACCAGGGAAAACCCTTCCTTTCACCTACATTTTTGTTCACTAACTGAAACAAAGTATAGCCTGCACTTGGATTCTGGTATGACTGTGTAGTACAAATGTAACCTTCACTTCACTTTTATAGATTTGGTAATGTCTTCTCCTATCTGTGACATAATGGCATAAATTCCAGGCATTAAATCTGCTCATTCCAGCAGAAATCAGCAGGTTTTTACATTTCTGCATGACCGTGAAAGAATTGCATGCTTTATGTGAATGTTTGAAGAAAAAAAATGAATACATAAAACGTCTGTGATCCCACTTTCAGATTATTTCAAATGATCACACTGAAATCTTTTGCAAGGTTTTAAAAGAACATCAATTCCTGAAAAACTATT
The DNA here is from genome assembly GCF_001858045.2 of Oreochromis niloticus. Classification (NCBI taxonomy): domain Eukaryota; kingdom Metazoa; phylum Chordata; class Actinopteri; order Cichliformes; family Cichlidae; genus Oreochromis; species Oreochromis niloticus. Next base: position 7,029,536 of record NC_031983.2, on the reverse strand, counting down.
AAAGATGAAATGTTTGCTGCCCTTTCTTACCATTAAAGTAAATCAGGATCTGTAACTCAGGACAGACACATAGAAAAATGTCTAATTTAAAAATGTAAACCCCAACCGGCACCAGACTCTGCAGCAGACAAAGCCTGGCAGCACTCAAAACAGTATCTATCCACAATGTAGTTTCTACAGAAATGACAATGTCTAGCAGCCACACTGTGCAACACTCACCTGTCTCCTCTCACGGCGAGACAGGGGATGTCCGTTCAGCACCCTCCAGAGCATCCGCCCAGCAATGGTGGTATCGATCCAAAGCAGCCTGAAGCCATGGTAGTAGTGCTTGATTTCATCTACAACCCACTGTCGGAGCGTCCTTCGGACAGGCTCTGCGTCCAGTGTCGGGCTGTACACCGGCCCTCCTTCCTCCAGCTTCTTTTTCTTATCCTTTAACGAACGCAGCGACTTCTCCACCTTGGAGTCGTCCCATCTCCTCCTCGTGGTATGTATCCACCTGACACCAGGGATGTCTCGCGGTCGTGCTATTGTCCATTGGGGCCCCGGTGCGACCGCAGGGTACAGTGATCCAGAAGTCCCCAATGCAAAAGTGCAGTAGAGCCGCTGTGTGTCAGAGCTCTGACAGGGACCCACAAATTCATCTGACACGGGCAAGGAAGGACCGAACGAAGAGACCTGAGCCAAGCTGCCAAGTCGGAGCCCATCAGGTCTGAGGAGACAACAGAGCAAAGAGTTTCAGGACCAAAAGTTTATATTTTGTCCAAGACTTGATATAAAGTAGCATTTGAAATGAATGACTTCCTATAAAAAAGGAACAGAGTGTTATTTACAGGGAGGCACAAAAAAAATTACAAAATTAAAATAGAATTTCACCTGAAAATGCTGATAGATCTTAATTAGCATATCATACAACACATTTTGGATCATTTGGTTAATTTGTCTTACTTTTGACTGGAAAGTGTGAAGGCTGTGCAGCTGAAATAGGAACCCTCCTGTAATTTCCCTGTAAGAAAGAAAAGAATAAGATTAAAGCAGGTGTGTCCTTGGGGAAAAAAGCCTTCAGCTAAACACACACACACACACACACACACACACACACACACACACACACACACACACACACTATATGTTGGTTTCATGAACGTCCAAGAAGCACCTCCTCATCGGCAGTTATCTGTAAATCCAACGCATTTATGCAGATTTTCTTAATGAACTGATAATCATGCTATACTAGCAAAAACACACTGTGCTTAAAACTAGTCAGGAAATAACATCAATCATCAAACTTTGTGTCCTTTGCAATCGCCTGTTCAGGAATACCTAAAAAGTTCATTCTGCTTGAGGTTGCCCTTTTAATATTTTGGGGGATGCTTTAGTATATACATAAAAAATTAGTTCTTGCTATGGCCACATGTTTTGTTTTTTTAAAATATTCTGCTCTTATGTATTTGTCTGTACAGAACCGCCTTGAAGTCGGTCAGTCTTCTGTAAATATCTTTCCACTGATCTTTCTTGGGTGGCTAATTATTCATACTCTCAGCGAGGCCCACAGCAGGGTTCACAGTACTACAGTGATATGCATGCAGCTAGAAGGTGGAGTGGTGAGACACTTCTAACCAATCACACCAGAGCTGAGGCCTGGGCCACGCCCCTTTTCTAGCTCTCACATGGCCAGCTGGAGTGAGTCCAGCATGGCCAGGCTGAACATGAGGCTGTGGCCTGCAGCCAGCAGGACAGAGAGTTTACTGGAACAGTTTCACCTTTGTGGCTTGGCAGTCATCTACAGTAGCACAGAGAGAAAACCCTGGAAATACAGTGGACAACTCAACTCTCCAGCATGTCCCCAGTCTACACAGCACTGCTGCCTTCTCACAGTTCGAATCCCCCTGGGGGTTTTTATGGTTTTGGTTTCACATTCAAACACTGCAAATACAATGAAACTGATTTTCCAAAAATTAGTCAAAAGAAATAAAAAGACACAGAGTTGTGATCAATGTATGAAATTTCTATTCCAGGTTTCTCATACTTATGATGTCGATATGAAATCGTGTACTTTCAGATAATTTGCTTTTTCCTTTCATTTTTGTTTTTGTGGTGATGTGATTACAGACAGTTGCATAGCTGCACACTGTACAATCCTTATTAAAGCAGAAGTAAGAAAACTGCTGACAGAAGCTTTCCTGCATTAACTGTAGGAATAAATCTTCATTAAGCCTGGGCTGTTAGTTCAAATGAATAGAATATGGTGAAGTTAGGACATGGACATGTTTCACTAAAGTAACAAATCAATAAACTATAACCTGGACATAACAATATATTGAATATTGATTTGTTGAATCCAAATATGTGAGGCCAACTGATTGGTTGACTGGTTTACCAACAGGATCGTCCAAAAAGGAAAAATCAGGGAAACTATAAAAAGATTTACATCACCGCCTCTATATTCCAAGGACCCGATGCTTAGAGGCTAATCCTGGCCACATTGATCCGGCTCATTCAGTTTCAAAGCCAAAGGATAACTAGCGAATTAACAAATATATCGATACCGGAAACCATGATCAGAAACTCTGATTGGAGTGATGACAAATGGGAGACCACAAAGCTTTTCACACATATAAGTACTTTACAGAGATGCTTTAGAAGCAACACAAGCACAGCAAGACAGAAACAAATTGCACCAATCCCAACCGGTTCCCCCCACCAAAAGGCCACAGCCATGGTTAGTCAACACTGTTTAAGTCCCCCATCTAATTTTGTTTACACTGAATACACCCGCCCCCCCAAGTAGGTTTGACTTTATGTACATGTTGCTGAGACAACCAATCCAACAACTGCTGTGAAGAACTGAAAGATCCATGCTCAAACGAATCTTAAACTAAGTCTTAATGCACATATGGAAAACAGGAGTCTGCTGTAGTTCTTTAGAGCGACAGCAGACTGTCTGTAAACAAAACCGAGGTTTGAAACATACAGTTGAAATGCTCGACCCTCTGATTATACAGTCCCCACAAAAATGTAAATATTCAATCACAGTGATTGCTTGTGCAGAGACAATGAACACTCGCATTGTGCAAATGTGTAAATCAATAACAATGCACGTGTACCTCACTATCTTTGTCTATGACGGTCACAAAGACGGCAGCCTGGTCAATGCTCAGCCATCATAGCACAACAGAAAGCTCAATCTGCAGCTCCAGGTCACTATTACTACAGATCTTAAACTTGAAAGATTTTCAGAACTCTACTTATTAATAAGTAGATTCAACCATACTACAGGGATACTCCTGTACTCATTTTCACACATGATTACATGACAGGAATATTAGTTGTCTCAGGTGGGGTTATAAAAGGCACTGACCTTTCTTCATGGAAAGCAATTTGTCTGATAATCTGGGCCTAAAGCCAAGAGCACAGTCTCAGTCAGTCCACCGCAGGCAGGCAAATCCCCATTATGACCCTCTCATCTATTTATACCCCCAGGCTCAGTGCAATGAGGAAACACATCACCTTAACTTCAGACAAGATATTTATTCTGTAGCATAAACCTGTAACGTCTCTAATGCCTGCTGTGGTACACCTATTAACTGTTCAAGCCACAAGCACACAGACATACCAGCTGCTGTGATTCCTTTAATATTATATTAGTCATAAGAGTGATTTCATTACATTGAATTTATTTATTTTATAAACTTGTGAGATGAAGTATCTTATTTTGGGAGCATCTATGTGACTAAGTCTCAGTACACTAACTGGTGCACTTTTCATGTCTTTATTGAATACATTTAGCGTCACAGAGCACAGGCTGGGAAAAGGAAGTAAACCAGTATGCTAGAAACATCTGCGATTTAAGGATGTGAGATTAAAACTGCAGCAGCAGACGGTCCACCGTGCTCTCTGCAGACATCTCTTTGCAAACTTGCTTAAAAAAATGCCTTAGGACCTGATTGTTATTGTACAACAAACCAGGGACCACACTCCCTGGAAATACCAGACAAAACATTAACAAATGCCAACATTTCAAAGCTGAATCAAGAAATCCCAGAAACGCTGATGAACTGAAACACCAACTACAGGAAGGTTGTTGCTACTACTAAAAGGTCAAAAGTTCACTTGTGTTCACCAGTCTGCACTTTGAGTGTTTATTCATGGGGAGTACACGGGAAAGCTAAACTGTGTGTGTTATTAGTTTGCCAGACTGTGTTTGTGTATCATTTCACTTGGAGAAACATCAGACCACATTGCATAACTGATCAGCACAAAAGTCCTGGTAATTCTGATGGGGTCACGGTCTTTTTTCTTGCAACTTTAAGGGGACATTGCATTTTTCATATTGCAGTATTGGGGCACTAGTGTCCTCTATACTGTAAAAAAAAATCCACTGTAGCTAAACAGTCACGATGCCTTGGATTTTATATTCAGAAATATTTAAAAAGGAGGGCTAGAATGACATAATCGATTATAGCAAAATCTATCCCAAACAGAAAATGCAGTCGTCATATTACCCACCTCAAATTAATCAACCACAGAAAAACAGTCAATGCTGATTTTACTCATAATCAGCTGTGACTATGACTGACTATTTGGTATTTTCATCTGCCAAATCACTCTGTGGCTTCAAAGTTGGGAAATATTGAGCAAGGCTAAAACAAACTGCCCTCAATCGTGAAAGTAAAGCAAGACACCTGAATCAACTAAGTGACATCAGCATAACACACAACAGAAATATAGCCTCATGTATCCATAGATCCTACTTTTGTTCTTCCTAGGTCCTGACTAACCACAAGGGAACAAGGGAACCATAGCAACGAGCATCTACTCAAACGTGTGTGTGTATAACCAGGTTGCCTTCAGATAACCAAGTTAAAGGAAAAATCCTGCCAGGTTGTCCTCAGATAACCTAAATCCTTGGTTATGCTTCGCTTCGAGTGTATCACTCCGATACATCCATCGGAGTGATACACTCTCGGTCCAATTTATTCTTACAGACTCGTTTCATATAGGTAGCTTAAAAGAATGAATGAGCGCCCGGAGTGCGATGAATAGTCAGGTGTTTATTCCTGAAACCGGGGCCAGGACCACCTACCTATATAAAGGACCCTTCTAGATGCTAATATCAACAAGCTAGTTGTTAGCGTTATTTGGTCAACACTGGCAGAGTAAACATCAAGCTAGGTAGTAACAAACCAACACAGAAACCTTACCTTTGCCTTTCCTGAATTCATTCTTTAGGGATCGAGACGTTTTCATTAAAGGTGCCCGCGATCTTGTAAACAGGATTAACGCCATGCTTTCAGTATGCAAGTGGTTATCTTTACCTTAAGTTCGAAGGTAGCTATCGGGTTAGCGAGCTACTGCTTTTTCGAGAAGTCGAAACGAAAAGGCCTCTAACTTGGTACATATAACTGACAATTCCTTAGATCGATTTAACAAGCCACGCCGCATATATAATTGCAGATGGGAAAATTTAGCTCCATGTCATGCCCTTCCCTGTTACGCATATGACAGCTAGCCGGGCCAGGCTTCCAAAATGACGTCAAACCGTGCGGCAGCGATAAAAAAAAAAAAGCAGCTTCCGGTGACCTTATCAAATAAAAGCCTCCATTTCAGAGTAGAAGTGAGAGACGAAGTAGTATTTATAATACTATAAAACCGCTTTATAATACCACAAATGCGAATAATTATATATATAATTTTATAAGACGTGTAGCATGAATTTGCGTTTATATATAATCTAAATATATAAGGAACCACAGATATGACAGCTTTGTCTTTTTTTTAAATTCTTTTTTTTGGCAGGAAAATGTACAGGCCATGACTGTACATCATTCTGAAATAAGGCAAACTAGTTATTAAAAGAATATACAGGGGAATATTAGGATGTGTAAGTAAATTAAATAAATACATAGACATATTTATACGTATTTAGTTACATAAATATTTAAGTAAAGTAAGGAGATGCCAGTACTGGTAAAGAAAGGGTGGGGTGGAAGGGATGGTGGGGAGACAATCAGTAACTATGTTGGCATACATGAAATAGTAGGAGACTCTCCCACATTTCAAAGATTACCACGGCTAGGCATCAATTCATTTTTTAGTCAAGCAAGCTTGTTTATTCAGCAGTCAGTGGGAACTTAATTACACTATTGTCTGTGACTGCCAGAGAGTCAGTAACCCGGTGACCCGCATGCTGTCCACCTCTTGGGATTACCCTAGTTGGTTCAGATCAAAATAACCCAGTGACCTTCGTGAGGTAGTTTAATTTAGTTTTTTTTATTACAGTTAGTTAATTTTATATAAAATTATAACAGAACAAAAGTCTGCATCATACCGCTTGCTCAATTCATTTTATATATGTATTTGGAGGACATTTAAAAAGAAAAGCTGAACAAAGAGAGACAGGACAAAATTTCACTGATGATGACATTTAAATCCCCCAAACCAGCCTCTACTTAAAAGTTAATGACAAATATGATGTTCTTCTCAGCACCTTATTCTATATAGGTCGATGGAACCTATAGCGTATGCTGATAAAAACAGTAGACAATTGCCATGTAGCACATTAAAAGAAGAGGTGGCTTACTGGTATGAGCAAACGGAATCTAACAGATACATATATACATATTTTTACATATTTAGTTGCTAAATATTTGAGTAAAAATATTTTAGAATTCCTCAATTTGTGGAGTATCGTTAAATGCTGCTTAACAGTTTTGCAGCTGCTGCTGAGTGACAGAAGGGGAGAATTTGTCTTCTGTTTTAAAGTAATTAAAGTGCCCTGTATGCTAGTGTTATGATGGGTTTCTCCTACTTGATCTGTGTTCGCCTCGTGGTAAAATGTTAAAAAAGCTTAATCCTGACCAAGACTTTAGCTCAGAGACGAATATATATATATAGTTTTATTTTGAAGGGCCGTTCTTGTTGTTAAATAGATTACTGTAAGTTTCGCGCCCCTTAGCACGCCCTGCTGGTACTGCATTTTATATGCCTGAATTTACAGCATGAGGTGCAAGTAAGCGTCGGGCCTATGCTTAATGCTCTGCCGTGTTGGTATTGGTTATCATAAAGCACTGATAAGGGATTTGGACGAAAGCTGAATGTGAGCGGAGAGTTTCCCATTAAGCGGAATCACAGTGATGTGGCTGTAACAACTCTTCTCCTTACAAAGGACCCACACAACTTTTCTTGTAATTCTGTGATTTTGATTCTTTCTCTCTTTTTTTTTAGCAACCTAACTAATGCTGATATTTAGAATAAATTCTCTATATACCTCAATTAGCGTGAAGCATTTGACGATTTTAAGCCACCCCTATGATTAGAGTCCAGTGAGACAATGTGCAGTTATTTCACAGCCATCATAGCCACCTTCCTGCTATTCTAAGTTTTGCCTGTATAGTCATCTCATATTAGCTTGAGCACTTCAGCCACTGTCAATGTTTTTGTCCATATTTGGCACATTTTCGACGGAAATCTTTGAAATTTGTATTTAAGTATTAAACACTAGCTGTAATGTTGAACACTACACCACTGTTCATAAAGCAAACAACGACTTATATTGAATATATGCCTTAAAGATAAAAAGGGACGAGGAAATGTGAAATGTCATTAAAAAAAAAAAACAGACGGGAGACTCCGGGGTCAGCTACTTCCTACGGTTGTTTTTTTGAAAGGACCGGTTGGATCCTCGCTCTGCAGCCGACCAATCGGAAGTTAGTATTTTTCGCGCTGGTTGGCCTGAGAGTTTGAGTTTCCCGCAAGCTTTTGATTCGACTTGAATGAAATCCTTCGCTTTACATGATGAATACGGGTATTTTTTCCCTTTAACCACCGAGAGGAGATTCAGCAGGTAACTAGAAAGATGCTGTCTTTCATGTTATTGTCAATCCGGGAATATGAGGCTGGTTGCGTTTTTGCTAGTGCAGTTATCCGGGGCGACCATCCATTTTAGCAAGAGATGACTCGCTAGTTAGCCATCTATGCTAACGTTAAATGTGCAGTTTGAGTTGGCTTCAATGGTACACTGGGGCTAGCTTTGGCTAGCACTGTTAGCTTTTTGAAACAAGCTGTCATGGCGCCTGCAAAATAAATTTAGAAGTGAAACAAAAGCAGAACATTTTAAATGAGTTACCGCCAATGTGCAACTATGCCGCCACGTAGGTATTTGCCTATTTGGTTTAATCGGATAGCAAGTAGGCTGATGTCTTAAGCGTCTTGGTGGCGGCTTTGTCTATTTGCTGGAATCCGGTGTAATGGCTGACTGTAGTGATGACAGAGATGCGGTTGTACGCTGTATGAAAATGCTTGACCGCCTGTCCATGGATGTGATCCATGAGATTCCCTCATCGTGGCTTCCGCTTCAGGAAATAGCCACGGCCTCTTTCTTGCATGACATTATAGAGAAGTCCGCTTGGCAAAGTAGGTAGCCTACGCTCGCCGGCGGAACACTTTAACGTAACGCTAATGTTTAACGCTCCGCTCGTTAAAACCGCTTGCGTTAACGTTAACATTAATAAGGCAGCTTCAGTCGTCCTGCAGTTACATTGCAACGAACGAGCACATTACTGTCACAGTGTAGGGCAATAGACAATATGATTTAGCTTTGTACAAAGGGTGGTATGGATTAAATTCCAGCAATTATTCGCACTCCCAGTTGCATTGCTCTGTATGTCAGCTGCTTCCATTTCCGCGGCTTTTCTAGCCGGTAATGCGGTCGTTACGCGGCACAGCCAGCCATCCGCTCATTGGACATTCGCTGCATGCGGTGGAGCCTGCAGGCTGATTCTCCATACTACTTTGCCACAGTCTGCAGCTAGCAGCTAGCAGCTAGCGAGTCATTTTCCAGGAGAAAGCCAACTTAAAATTATCGCGGTAAGAGGGTTTTCATGCCGCCAAGTGGGTTTCGTTCGCATGCATGGCTATAATCAAGGATAGGCTTGACCTGACCTCACTCTCATTAGTTGTGATTGGTCTGGAGGATGGATAGATAAATATATAGATATCGTTTCATTAAACACAGTTATTGCTGCTTCAGACTTCTGGTCAATCGAGTCGCTCTACTTTCTTGTAAAAGCATCCGAAACTACAAGGCTAGAACATTCCGTGACAGGTGCAGTATTCTGTGTCCCCTCCCAGCTTTCTATTCAAGCTCGCTGGAGCAAGTGAGTGCCATTTTGTAAAATGTGTAACGTTATGCTTATTGGAGTCATGTCTCAGAATGCAGTTTAGCAAATTGAAGGAATCAGAAGCATACACACACACAAATACTGGATAATATTGTTTTCTGATTGAACCTGTGGAATAAGACGTTTTTATGTGTCACTTGTTCCCTTGTAGCTCAGTGACCCTGGAGGGGGTTAGAAGTGATGGATAGCAAAGGTAGCTCCCTGCCTTCAATGCCCGAACCAGCCAATCCGATCAGCATGAAGCAGCCACCGGAGTCCCTCAGTGTACGGAAAGGTCGAGGGGATATGAGTAGTGACCCGGCTATGCTAATGGACAAAGCTGCTGCACAGCTGGCTGCCACACTACAAGACAGCGTTCTTCAGAAGATGGCTGGCCATAACAACCACAGTCACGACAGGCTCAAAGACCTCACCTCCCGCATGCTCAACGGTGACCAGGACTCGCTACCCGAGCTTTGTACCCCTGAGCCACCTATGTTCAAAGGTGCCGAAGCGCCTGCCACAAATGGCACCCATCAGCACAACTGTACTCCTCACACTGAAGCTGAACTAACAGTAACGATACCCCAAGTGGTCACGCAGCCGTTATTTGAGCCATGTTGTGCCAATGGGACCAGTTTGGCCACAGCCGCTGAAGGTACTATATCTGGAACCGATGAGAGGCAGGATATGAAGAAAAGGAGGGGGCGAACTGTCAAACCAAATCCTCAAACAAACTTAAATCCCTCTGACATCCCAGTGGAGCCTCCTGGCCACACAAACATTGTGGAGGGAACCGAAGAGACTGATGAGGTTTTACTTTTATTCTTACCTTTTTAAGGTCTACTTAACCCCTTTGTACAGTGTAGTATACTGCAATATGCTGAGAGATGGTACAGTTAATTTAACAGGACTGTTTTACATTAAAAGTAGGACATTTTCAGCTAATAATGATGTGTTGGGAAAATAATCATTTCTTACAAAGAAATTAATGTGTTTGTATTTATTGAGTAACTGTCTTTCTTTCTCTTGTGCAGCCTGAGAACAGGTCAGAGTTGAAAGAGGAAGTAAAGGAAGAGGCTCCTGTGGTGAGCCGCTTCTCCGTTGGGGATCTGGTTTGGACAAAGGTGTCAGGATACCCCTGGTGGCCCTGCATGGTGACCACAGACCCAGAACTGAACAATCACTTTAAACAGAAACAGAAAAGTGAGAAACTCACGGGCACCTGCACGATTTTAACATGTCTTGGAAAATTGATTTATGGTTTTATTGATTTGTCCATTTATTTTGTTTGTTTTCAACAGCCAATGGGAGGTCAGGCCTCCTTTACCACGTGCAGTATTTTGGAGATGCCCCAGAGAGAGGCTACATTTTTGAGAAGAACATGGTGTCTTTCACTGGTGAGGATCAATACCAAGAGCTTAGTCGGAGCAACAAACAGCCGGGCTCCCGTATCAACCATAAAAAGGTATGTCTGCTGTTTTTTTGGGGGGGGGGTTTCCCCTCTATGTGCCATCTCTGTGTGTTGGCTGTGTAGCAAATGTGGTGTGCCGTTATAAGAAACATGTTACTTGGACGCAATTTTGAAACACTGAATTTCCTCAAACTGTTTTGTTAGTTTCACTTTGTTCAGTCTTGGGGTTTAGAAAATCTTTTACCTTAATATCACTTCATTACAAAACCAGTCTTAATTCCACTTAGAGCTCTTTTCTCACAAACAAAATGCTAACAAAGAAATTATGTCTGCATCTCATAAGAGGCTTTTTTTTTTTTTAGGCTTTTTTTTTTCTACTCAGAGTTGTAAAGTTGAATATCACTGCTGTAATGTGTCACCTGTAACTTGGCACATAACCTAGCTCATTCCTCTACCTGTCCCACAGACGACTCCCTCTGTGCCGCGTAAACTCCAGACTCAGTGGAACATGGGCATCATTCAGGCCAAGGAGGCACTCGACATGTCCCTGGATGCTCGCATGGCCAACTTTGGATTTCTGTATGACGACGACGGGCCTCATCTGAACCTCCACATCTTGGAGAAGTTAAAGCCGGAACAAACCAACAAGCTGAACCAGAAAGCAGAGAATAGGCTTAGCCCAGATCTCCCCCTCCAACCGGTGGGTACTGCCACTCTGTCACAATTTGTTCCACAAACAATACAAAAGCTCGATTTTTTTATGCTGGTGTAACAGAAATGATAAAGATGGCCTTTATTAGTCCCACAGGTGGGAAATTTGTTTAAACCTGAATCATCAGATTGTTGAAACCTAAAACGGAGAGCTGTGTTGATCTGTGATTAGTCAGCATTTTAACTGTGTTCTTAGAAATGCCATTTTAAGCGCATGTTCTTAAGATGTGTAATACTGTAATCATGCTTTAAGTCTGGCAAATTGCATAGCATCATTACATACATTAAACAACATTTTTTGTTTTTTGCAGAATTCCTCAAAGTCTGTATCAGGTAAACAAGGTAAACCAGTTGTACCTCAGAAGAAAAAGAGAATATCCAAACAGGGTCATTCTCCCACTAAGACAGCGAGGAGAAAGAAAACGTCTGCAGCGGACAACACTTCTGAGCCCGTGAAGAAGGGGAAAACAAAGGAGGTCTCGTCAACAAATGATGTTTCAGAAGTGGCCTCGCTTCCAGTTTCAGTTCCAGGTTGGTTGAAAGTTGAAGACCTCTCAGCAGATCGACGCTAGCCACTAATTGAGTTTTGGCCGAATTTGACCTTAGCTGGTGTATAATTACCAAAGCTGTGGAGTGTGGCTGGTTTATGGCAACCCGTTTATCATCAGGAGGCTGAAGCTTAAAAATGCTGCAGAGTTTTTAGCAGGAGCCACTGATGTTACAGGGACTGAAAGTATGCTAGCGCTAAAATGACCACAACAGTTGTGCATGTAGCAAAGGTCAAGGCAGCTTCCGTATTATTCCTATATTCATTTTAAATTAATAAAATGTAAAATGAGTCATTGGAAGGAAGCCAACCAATGACTCATTTTACAAAATTTTACAAAAAAATACAAAATGAAAATGAATGACATTCATTTTCTTTTTAGTGAAAAAGGAGCAAAAGAAGAAGAAAAGGCTGTTAACAGATGCTGTGGCAGACAAGGATCAGCAGTCTAAAAAGAGATCCAAACCAAGCAAAGATACTCAAAAACAGGTGAGTTTCTTTGTCAGTCACAAGTCTAAGAATTTTTTAACACTTTGTTCAGAAGAAACTTTTCCCTGGTGAAACTGAATTATTCACTTGGCATGTTTGAATGCTGAAAACGCAACATGTTTTGTATCTAACATGGACATTAAGCGCTTTGTGATAAACAACATACTGAGCAAACGTTTACTTTTCCAGGCTTTGACTTCAGAAGGACCAGTGAAAAAGCGGAGAAGGTGGACAAAGAAAACTGACGTAAAGGATGCAAAAGAACCCAGGAAACATCTGAATAAGTCAAAAAAGTCCCCTGACTGGTAAAAAAAAAAATAAAAAATTAGATTACTTTATATTTGTTTGACTGCTATTTTAAATTCACATCTTTGTGGATTTGTGGCATCTTAGCTGCTTTGAGTCTTGGAATATATTAAAGTTACAGTCCAGATATTTTGATGGTACACAGATGACCAAGAGGCAGAGAAACCAAAGCGCAAGAGAAAAAGGAAACAGGATGGAACGAATCAGGCCACACCCTCCAAGGCAAAGAAGAGGCGTTCCTCCCCGTGTCCTGATCCCGAGGTGAGGGGATGTAACAGCTGCTGGTACTAATGTGAAAAGGTTTCTCCAGTAATTCAAGTTGTTTTCATGATTGACGTTTCTTTTTGTCTTTACTCTTTATAGAGCGGTCAGCCATGTTGTCAATTAGTTTAGCTCGTTATTCAGATGAGAAGCAAATTTAGAGGCTTCAGTATGAATGGTACAACTGTAGCTAACTGGCATTGTCTTATTCAGAGTTCATCACACGTTGTTTGCTGCAGGGTTCTGGGAGTGAAGGACGCCCTGAATCTCCGAGTGACAGCTTAGACGGGACAAAGAAGGGTGAACGCAAAAAAGAGTTTGTCTGTCAGGTACGTCTGCTGTTTGTTTTGAAATGAGTCGGTATTAAAGCTCACTCAGTTCACTCTTTAGCTTTAGTTTAAATCTGTCTGCATGTGTTTTTCCATTAGATGTGTGAGCAGGCTGGTGAGGACCTGGTGCCCTGTGAGGGTCAGTGCTGCGGGATGTTCCACCTCCACTGTCTCGGTCAGACTCTCAATCCTGACGACAAGCTGTTGTGTCAGGAGTGTAGCACAGGTGAGATGAACAGAGGTGGCATTAATAGTGGAGCAGAAGGAGACTGTTTATGGTAACACAATAATTCTGTTCCCGTTGCCGATTCTTTCTTCTGTTTCTTCTCTTTAGGAATTCACTCGTGTTTCATTTGTAAGAAGTTGGAGGGTGAGGTCCGCCGCTGCCACGTCCCACACTGCGGCAAATTTTACCACGAAGCGTGTGTCCGCCTCAACACCCTCACGGTGTTTGACAACAAGGGCTTCCGGTGCCCGCTACACACCTGCCTGAGCTGCCACTACGGCTGCCGCACAAAGCACAAGTCCAACAAAGGTAGGCTCTCATCAGGACATTTTAGCTCATGGAGGCGGAGCTTGGTGTATTTGTAAAATTTGCACTTGAAGGTAGATATAAATTGTTGGTTTTCTTGATTCTAAACCTCATACCAGTTAATTAACTAGTATCACTGTGTTACTTGGAAAGTTGATATTAGTACAATTGATTGATTTCTGTTGCAGGTTTGGTCTTACATTGAATTAAAGTGTTATAACAGTGTCATTAAGAAAAAGTCTTAAATGTAAGACTTTGCCTTGCTTATTTGTAGAAACCCAGTTATCTCCAGTTTGTAACAGTTAACACTATATTTAAAATTGCAGTTTCATGTAAAAAGGTTTATGACTAACCTTTCACAGGAACAAACAAGTAAGTGAATACCTGCCACTTATGTTTGAGGTCATCGGTTATCAGTAGAGTCCTTGTCCGTGTTTACAAAGGTATCCATTCAGGGTTTCGTTTGTGCCCTTCTGGCGCTTTGGGTCACTGAGTTTACTGACTTAGCCGTATGTTTGTGTAACCTGGTCCCGCTCTCTGCGCTGCAGGCAGGTTGATGCGATGCCTTCGATGCCCAGTAGCGTACCACATTGGCGATCAGTGTGTGGCTGCAGGAAGTGAGATGATCACCAACACTGCCATCATCTGCACCAACCACTTCAACGCCAAGAAGGGCTACAGCCACCACAGTCATGTCAATGTCAGCTGGTGCTTCGTCTGCTCCAAAGGTTCGCAGCAGCTGCTCACCTCTTCACACAGGGCCATTACTAAAAGCTCCAGACTGATTGGTTTTAAGAGACTTGTATGCAGTTAAAATTAAACTTCGTACTAGTCAGTTTTACATAAAGCTGCTTTCCAGTACTGAATGACATATTTATAGCTCACTAAACCTTCTATACACGGTAAACTGCTTCTCCTTTACTACTCGAAAACTCTGTGGTATGCCTTCAGTTTCTTTTTTTCCTGTGTCTTTAATGTTATGCATATAGTGGCTGGCTTCTTTTGTTTTTTTTGGTTTTGTTTTGTTTTGTTTTCTAAACACCTGACCACAGTCCAAACAGACCTTCTCTCTTAAAGTTAAAGCACTTAACGATGGAGGTCAAATGTGGAGCCATTAATCCCAGGCTGCTATTACTGTAAAATCAGAAAATGTTGAACTGCAGCAGCTCAAGTTTTTTTTTGTTTTTTTTTCCTTCCCTTTCCCACAGCCAGTTTTGACGTGTTGTTGTGTGGGAGTGTGTGAGATGAACGGACTGAAACAGAGAAAGAAAGTTTGTCTTTATTAGCTACAATATTGTGTCCTGCAGAAATGCCTCACAGTGAGCTCACTAGCTCTTTTCACATATCTCAGTTTCACAACCCAAACAGAAATGAAGCTATATGCTCTGTTTTAGGCTCTATATTGACAAGTGTGTACGTAGGAGCTTTCTTTAGCTGAGAGTCAAGCTAAACATTTGTTTTAATGTGCTTTTTTTTTTTTTTTAATAAATCAGCACAGTACAGATTATACTTTGAGATTTTCTTTACAGCATGTTGCTTCTGAGTGACAGGCATATGTTAAAGACCTGTATGATTTCTACTTTACTGCTTCTAAATTCAGATAAAACGGGTTATTTGTACCCAGCCTTAAAAATCTTGAGAGTTACCTTGTCTAACCAGATACTTAATCACTTAAGCCTCCAGTAACACTGTGAGGAGTCTTGAAATAATTGTTGGTCAGGATGTGTCCTTCCTCATGCTCATTAAACAGATATGTGGGAAATGTATTTGTGCAGTATCTCTAGAATTGGAAACATGCTTTCTCAAAGCGATGGTGAAAAACGACTTCAGTTCAAAATGCTGCAGCGAGAGTACTGACGGGACTAGAAAGCAAGAGCTGGCTTCTCTTCATTGGCTCCTTGTTAAATTGGCTCCTTCACCTCACGTAAAAGGTCTTGAATAATTTAAAACTAGAATGGGGGGCGCAGCCTTCAGCTCTGGTTCCCTCTTCTGTGGAACCAGCTCCCAGTTTGGATTCAGGGGACAGAAACCTTCTCAACTTTTAGGATTCAGACTTTCCTTTTTGATCAGGTGACTCTAAACCATCCTTTAAATCTGCTGCAGTAAGGTTAGGCTTGTCATCCTACAATGTATTGCACCTTTAGGCCACCGCTGTGAACTGGTAGTACATAAATAAAATTTAATTGAATTTGTAAGTAAGCATCTAAAGTACCGGTCCCCCATCTAAAGTTGTCCTTGTGTTGCAGGGGGGCAGCTGTTGTGCTGTGAGTCCTGCCCGGCAGCTTTTCACCCTGACTGCCTGAATATCGCTATGCCGGATGGGAGCTGGTTCTGCAACGACTGCCGAGCCGGAAAGAAACCCAAGTACAGGGACATCATCTGGGTCAAACTGGGAACATACCGGTAAGGGAACTGGATGCAAGGGTATCTTTTTACCTTCCATATCTTTGAGCTAAATCAGTAAGTTATACATTTGTTGTTTCTATCTTTCTCTCGTCCTCCTGAGATGGTGGCCAGCAGAGATCCACCACCCAAGAAACATTCCCACCAACATCCAGCATCTTCGACACGAGATCGGAGAGTTCCCAGTCTTCTTCTTTGGCTCCAAAGATTACTTCTGGACTCACCAGGGCAGAGTATTTCCCTACATGGAAGGCGACAGGGGAAGCAAACATCAGAGGAATGGAATTGGCAAAGTCTTCAAGAATGGTGAAGATCTCCTCTACTGTCTGCATGCTTTAAACTTTTTCCCTAATTAAGTAATTACTCAGTTTTAAAAAAAAACTTAAAGGCGATGATACCAATCAGATTTGGTTTCAAGCCACACATCATTATAAAAATGCTTCTCTTTTCAAGCTTTGTGTTAACAGAAGTAATTAAATGGTGGGTTTTTGCCAAAAGCTGCAGCTTCCACAATAACTTCTTCAGGTTTTGCTGTAGTTTTAATGCTTTACAAAAATCCAGAAAATAGCTTTCTTGTCTAGTTGACCTTGTCTTTATTTTTATAATGTAACAGATGCTGTCATAATTACAAAAAACACAACGTGTATTTTTAGCTAGATGTGCTCATACTCTGTTCTGTTTTGTCTTCCTCAGCTCTGCTGGAGGCCGAAACTCGATTTAAGGAGATAAAGATAAAGCGAGAGGCTAAGGAAGCGCAGGAGAACAGCCGTAAACCTCCCCCATATAAATTTATCAAGGTGTGAAATGTCTTTGTTATGTCTAAGCACCTGTCCACAAGTACAGAGTTACATGAATGGAATTTTAGGATTTTCATAAACAGTTTGTTTTCATGTGGACGAGGAAAATTCAAATGTTTGTCTTGCCGCGTTTGATTTTGTTTGTAGACTGCTGATTGGTGTCAGTTTTACATTTTCATGTTGTTAGAGATTTTTCAAAATAAAAGCAGAAAAATTCCCCATTTAAAAACAAAAAGAATGGCTGCTTATGAATTGATGTAGCTTAAATGCACCTGTGTGTAAGGTGTGCTGTATCTTGTGAATGATGAACTTTGCTTTTCCTTTCCATAATGAGGTATAAAGCATGTTCTTTCACATTTTCACCAAATGTTTTTTTAATCCCCCCCTTTTAGGTCAACAAACCTGTCGGCAAGGTTCAGGTGTACACTGCAGACATTTCTGAGATCCCCAAATGTAACTGCAAGCCATCTGGCGAGCGGCCGTGTGGGTTTGAGTCGGAGTGCTTGAACCGCATGCTGCAATACGAGTGCCACCCTCAGGTGTGTCCCAGTGGGGAGCGCTGCTGTAACCAGGACTTCACCAAACGTCTGTATCCAGAGACCAAGATTATCAAGACTCCCGGCAAAGGTTGGGGCCTGATCTGCCTGCGCGACATCAAGAAGGTGAGAAGCTTTCTTGCATTGACGTGTTCTCGCTTGAAGTATTGTATTTGTCCATTTCATTAAAACTGCTTAAAGATGCTGCCCGTGAAAGCTCAGGGCCTGTATTCATCATGACGTTGATCACTGCCCAAAAATACTCATGCCGTAGCTCTGCAGACCCGGCCGGAGTATACAAGTAACACGATATCTCTGGTTTCTGGTCTGATTGGTTTCTGATCATTTCTCGAACAGGGTGAGTTTGTGAATGAGTACATTGGAGAGCTGATCGACGAGGAGGAGTGCAGGGCGAGAATCAAATACGCCCATGAAAACAACATAACCGACTTCTACATGCTCACCATCGACAAGGTTGGTACCGACCGCTTATCGAGAAAGCCCAGCACGCCCTGCGGGTGGGCTGTTTGCGCTCCTCACAGTGTTAGGGTGCCGACTTCTCTGTAGCGGTGCCATTTCCACGGGGAGCTAGATTAACAGATTGGTATTGCATTGGGAATGTTGCATGACAGACAGCTGTAACATTACAGTAGTCAATACTACAAATACTACAAATGCAACTCGACTGCAAAATTTGTTAAGTGGGAAATCAAAGTGTAGCTGGGTTGTGGATGTGCATTAGTTATAAACTGCTAAGATGCTGCAAATGACTGACTGTGGCCCTCTGTTTGTGACGGTAAGGACCGAATCATCGATGCTGGCCCGAAAGGAAACTACTCTCGCTTCATGAACCACAGCTGTCAGCCCAACTGTGAGACACAGAAGTGGACGGTGAATGGTGACACACGTGTGGGGCTGTTCGCCGTCTGCGACATCCCAGCAGGTGAGAGACATTTGACTGCAAGTTTAGTCTTACATTTAAGCAATAAATATGCTCTTATAGTGTATTCTTTAATCTGTTTTGGTTTTTTTCTCTATCACAGGCACTGAGTTGACTTTTAACTACAACCTGGATTGTCTCGGCAATGAGAAGACCGTGTGCCGCTGCGGCGCGCCCAACTGCAGCGGATTTCTTGGTGACCGACCGAAGGTGAGCTTCCAAATCCAAACAAATTCAGTACAAATCGATTGAGGAGCACTGAACTGCTTTGGTGAAGGTCCATAAGTTTGCTCACCTCTACATTTCCTCTGTAGAACTCAAATGGCCAAACAGCTGAGCCAAAAGGAAAGAGGTTGAAGAGAAAGTATAAAAAGAGGAAATCTGAGGGAAAGAAAAAATCTGAGGACGAGTGTTTCCGCTGTGGAGACGGAGGACAGCTGGTGCTCTGTGACAAGAAGACCTGCACCAAAGCTTATCACCTGTCCTGCCTGAACCTCACCAAGAGACCGTTCGGTAAGACTCCACAGACAGTCTGAATGCATCTGTTTATGCTGTGTTAACTTCCTGTTATTATTACTCACAAATTACATGGCAGTAAGCAGACTTCACTTATTTAGTCTGTATTTTATTTTACTCCAATCAAACGAGTCTGAACTAAATGAGTCAAAGCCAGGCTTTCAGAGAGGAGGGAGTCTGTTTACCCCCAGAAAAGTTGCTGCACCTGGTGACTAATCACCAAGTTTGCAGTGGAGATGGAGATAGAGAGCTGTACTGCTTCCAGCATAAAAGGAGAAATGGGCTTCAGCTGCCTATTTCTTTAATCCTTCTTTTTCCATTTGTTTTTAGCTGTTTTTACAATAATGTGTAAAAAAAATGAGTTTTTATTATCAAAATTGATACCTCTCACAATGTTTAGGCCCCACATGGGCACCATGAGGCTATTCTTTGATGAGCTGTAACTGACTGAGCTCTAGTGAAAGTGTCGTGGCTCTCTACAGGCCGCTGGGACTGCCCCTGGCATCACTGTGACGTCTGTGGGAAAAACTCTGAAGCCTTCTGCCAACTCTGCCCCAACTCGTTCTGCAAGGCTCACCAGGAGGGGGCGCTGCGTCCCTGGCCCCCCACAGGACAGCTGTGCTGTATGGAGCACGAAGAGCTGGAGGGAGGCGACAGCCACGCCCAGGATATCGACTCGGAGACGAAAACGGCCGCCGCCGCCGCCAGTCGTTCCTCTAAAAGCTCCAAGAAGGCGGAGGGAGCAGAGGGCAAAACAAAGGGCTCCAAGAGAAAAGCCGCAGACACCTGAAGTGACCTTTCACAGAGCCAAAAACACCAAACCAGACTCGGGCCCCCTTCTTCCCCATCCACATATAGTGTTTTCACAGGAACCAAGGCACTGAACATCTTTGTTATCAGGGAAAGCCGCTGATCTCTCACATGCTCAGCAATGGCTCATCGCTCAAGAGTCTTTTTGTTTTTTACCTTTGAAATTTTCAGGCTTTTTTTTTCTCTTGGTTTTTTTCCCTCTCCCCCCGTCACGCCTGAGGCAAACCATCTGTGGTGAAGCACAAATCAGCAGATCAAGCACAGGTCCAGACACTCATTCCTCCAGAAACCAAACAGCCTCTTCTCTTACTGTCAGCTTGTTGGTTTGTTTTTCCTTGTATATAACAGAAGAAATGAGCTGGCGTCTGCATTAACACTGATCCAGCCAGGGCTGAAACAGCGTGCCAGTGTCACCGTCTAACTTGAACCTCAGTCGGGCCCCCTCCTCTCACTCAACACGGATTATCTTGAACAGCAGAGTTTTATAGCTTATATCTATATGTGTATATCGAAGACCAAAAGTATAATTACTGGAGTAGTGTAAGACATCACACAGGTTGCCAAATGGATTGTTTTTATTTTTATATATAGTATATATATATGCCAGATGTAATATGGAACACCAAGACACTATGGATAGGCGTCAGATGACCTCTTTTGTTTTTGTAGCCATAGATGACCTGTAACTGTAGACGTGTGCTGTTGTTTTTGTTTTAGCTCAGTTGAACCTTTTTTTTTTTTTTAAATAATTTTATGATTATTTTTTTTACTTGAGTTTATTTGTGAAACAAAGATGTTGAACAGTGTGAAGCATGTCCAGTAAACGAGGGATTACAGAAGGTATTAAAAACGAGAGCAGTCTGAAAACTGCCCTGTGACTTTTAAAAAAACAAAAAAAACACTACTTGGAGGATTTCCAGGTCTTAAATACTCTCTGTTCGATGATGAGCCACATTCTTGAAGGAATGACGGTGACTTTTCGGGTCAGTTCAGAGTCCTTAAGGTGCTCTCTCTCTCTCTCTCTCTCTTTTTTAAATATCCACTGTAGCGTCTGAAATCTGAGCAGATTTTAGGCTAGAGATATAATAATGCTGTCTGAAAGTCGGGCTTTTTATCGACGTCAATCTGAGATTTAAAAAAAAGAAACTTTTTCTTTCTTTCTCTCTTTCAATCCTCAGGAGGTTTTTGTCTCAGAACTGCAGTCCGGTTATTGTTTAACACTCACACACTGGCAGACGACAGCACACTGGCTAACGTAATGGATCTTAATATTTGACGTGTATTTTGTCGCATTTAACGATGAGCCCTGAGGGCGACGTGTCAGACACTTGGTTGAGCATAAAACTGCTAAAATACTTTGCCTGTGTTTGGCTGATGCAAGTTTCATAACCTCACCCTGCAGACGGTGTAAGGATGGCCACCATGTCCCCCTAGTCCCATACCGAGGGGTTTTTCAAAAATTTGATGTTCCGATACGAGACGTGATGAGTCGCTGTCATTGGCTGATGACTGCCAGCGTTTGCTGAGGTCACAGAGTGAGGGAGCTCAGTGCTTCTGTTTGTGCAGCATTTCACTAGAACGCCTAAAAGCTAGTCCTGATATTTGTGCAGGGGGGAGTCTCTGTATTTACCTTCTGCATGTAATGATTTTCTTTTATTTAAAGTGCTGAGCTGAGCCAAGTCTGACAATATAGAGCTCTGAAACCACTGCTTCTGAAACGCACACACACTTGGGGAGGGAAGAGCACAATCAGGTTGCTGTAATCATGTGACACCTTCACACTTTTGCCAGTTTTTGCCTGAAAAGTGCTGATTATGCTTCCTGAGCGGATTTGACATATTTTAGGTATCGCTGCTGCTGCTGCTCTCTGAGTCGGTCACGAGGCTGCAGACGTTTGCTTGTGCCTTTAACTTCACATTTGTCCGACTGTTTAAATTCTCTCTTCCAAACAGGTCGCTTGTTTCAGCAACTTTTTTCTTTTCTTTTTTTTTTAAATCTCTTAAAAAGAAAAAGACTCGGAAGCAGATTTTACTTGTATACATCCATCAGGAGGCTGTTCTCTTGTTTTTGTTTTTTTTTTTAATAACTGCACTTTTTTTTTTTGTAAAGTTTTCCCCCAGGGCATGTGACTGGGACGTGTCCAAATGTTCAGCGATACTTGTATGAGTATTTTTGACTTCCTATGTTAATGATCTTCATCCTAACCTTGATTTATTGTTCTGTTGAGTGAATGTAGTCCAACCAGTTCCTTTTTTCTTTTTTTTTATTTTATTTTGAAAGCACTGTAATTTCCTGTAGAGCTGAAGTGTAATGCGTGTAGGGGTTTCATTCTGTAACTACTGTCATAGTAAACCAGACTAATATGTACATAATGTATAAGTGGTAATAGTGATGCATTTATTGTAAATATACAAGTTTGTCTTTTTTTTTTTGTCTTTTTTTTTCTTCTTCCTCCCCTTGATGCAGTGCTGAAACACTTTTGTGCAGGATCTCACGTCAGCTGAATCGTGCAATAAAAAGTGGTCGAACATGTATCCACCGTCTGCTTTTTTTTTTTCTGTGTAACTGAGAGAAATAAATGTATCTCTGTTTTTTACCGAGACACCAGTGTGAGATGGCACGCCTCCACAGAATTCAGTCAGGAGCCAGAAGAATTGCTTTATATAGCATAAAGTCAGTTTTGGTTTTGGTTTTTAATAAAGGCATTCAAATCACAAATCATCTTGGAATTTTCTAGTTGTGATGGAATTATTTTTTTTTTTAAGCTGCCAACGAGATGAGTCAAATTTCCTCAGTGTCCAGTGTTAACGAGGAGGTTCAAAGGAATTTTGAGGTTGTTATCATCGGGGGCTCATCCGGTCAGAATATGAATGAACAGTCATCTATCTGTTGCTGTATCTTGGTTTATTGAAATGAATCCGTAGTAACTCAACTTAAAGGACATACATGGACTGCTAACTCAGCTGCCGCCCCATGTGGGAGTGAAAAGAGTGAGCTGTAAGTGAGTGCAGTCCTTATATAACATGTGACAGGTGAATGCAATTAAGGGCAAACTCCAAAGCCAATCAAACGTGAGAAAAGGAAACAAGGTGAATCAGATGAGGGATAGTGAGGAGAAAAGAATCTTTACAGCATCCAGGTATTACAATACTACATCCCAGTGCCAACACCGAAGGCATGTTTCTTCCTCCAACATGACTTGCATTAACAAGCCTCTGATAACTACATGGACCATATTGACCTTCATTCACAGAACTCCACTGTAGTCTGTGGACCAAGAGATGAGAAGTAATCTGATTACTGGCTTAGTTTTCTGCCTCCACCAAAATTAAGATGAGATGCTTTTGTTGCTACTGTCTTTGAAATTAGCTGTTTGTCACTTTGAAACTGTTTTAAATGGAGCACCTTTAGCAGTGATAACTTGACGTAATGTTTTTCAGTGACTTTGTCAGCTTCTCACATCACTGTGGGGGAATTTTTGGCCAACTCTTCTTGCTTCAGTTCACCGAGGTTTAGAGGTTTTCATTTATGCACAGCTCTAAGATCCTAATCATCACCTCTCCCTCAACAGCCATCATAACCTGTTTGTGCTGATGTGGATGTGATTGGTTTTCACCAAACGTGGCACTGACTCATTACCAAACATCTCCTCTTTGGTCTCCTGTTCAGGGGATGTTGTTCCAGAAGTCTCGCGGTGTGTTAGATGCAGCTTTGCAAACATAAAGGTCAGCAGCCCTCAGTCTTTAATGGTATTGTCATAAACTTTAACATGCTGAGACCTGTAGAGTCTGAGCTGTACCACAAGTTCTGTGTGACCCTACAAGGACATCCTCCTAAAACCAGCTCTGACCAGTCACACTGGAGGACGTTTGAAGGCAGCCTAACATTTGCCAGTGTCTACAGACTCTTCGACACCTGTAACCTGCATTCAGGGCACCCATAGGTGGACCTGGCAGTCCTGATGTTCTCAGTCAAGCTGCAAAGCGAGAATAAGTCCCTCTGCAGGGCAACAGGCCCTCATGGAGTCAGACATGCACGCAGGTTCTCCTCACACATGAAGCAGCTACTCACACCAGAAAAAAAGTTAATGTATTTTACTTTATAAGGAGATCTTCAAGATGAGAGCATTTTAACATATACCTTGAATGACTGATCAGTTATTGTATCTCAACAACTTATCAATGAGGCACAGAAACCATTTTTCAGTCCAGCAGAGTTTTTATTCCTCTTTAAGACGACAACAAAAAAATAATATTTTGCATAACAGTAGTACAGCAGCGGCCAAGGGTACAAAACGCTTTTTTTGTTTGTTTTAATTATTCAGTGTAAAAATAACTCTACTCACACCTGTGCCGTCCTCTCGTAGTGCAAACGCTTCAAATAAAAGTTAGGCACATGATGGATACGATCGCAGTTCAAATTACACTTAAGTGCTGATGACGAGTAAAACATCATTCTGTATTCCTGTTTCAGTTTGCCAACCCCCACCCCCCCACCCCCGCCATCGCGTAGGACAACCACAGACTGAAGAAGTACTCCGTTTAAACAGCGTTAAAAGGGCAGTTTGACCTCCTCTTTGAAGCGGTCGAGGTCCGATGAAGCCTGATTAATTAAAAAGACCTACGCAGTCCTGATCACTGACAGTATGAATGAGGATTACCTGCTTCTGATTCTTCCACTAAGTGCAACTGACTCATGGCCGAGTTTAATACTAGAGATGAAAAGAAAAGACATAGCAAGCTTATGGTCCCAAGCAACAATCCCAACTTCTCCCTCGTTGATGCTATTGCTTGTTTATATCTGAGCGAGCGATTAAGTGGCAACTTGACATCTTTCTATTCTGAGGAAAGGAAAAAAAAAGAACTAGCACAAAATAAAATAAAATATTTCCCAGTTTTACATATGTTACAAATAAAAAATAAATATCAGCTCTGTTTTTACTCTAGCCTTTTTTGTTTTGTTTAGGATTTAGAGAAAAATAAAGGTACAAAGAGCGGCTGTCGTTCTTCTCCGAACAACACAGTGCAGCTTCATTTCTAAGAGTTGTTCCGTCATCAGGACGCCAGGACGCCCCGGCGAATGATGTCAGACACGTAACGGCGGCTGAGTGACGAGTCGCCTCTCAGCTGGTGTGAGTGGCATCGTTTCAGGCAGGGCTCCAGCTCGCCGTCGCCTGCCTTGGAGTCAGAGGTGTAGTCCTCGTTTTCCGTCCCCGTGCGCAGTCGGGTCCTGGGGTATGACGGCTTAGGCGTGTTGGTCAGCGGCCTGAGCAGGGGCTTGTGTAGCTCCGCCTGCTTTTGCTCCGTTATACTTGTGGGTTTCTCGTTTCTCTTTGGGATTCTGAACTTCCCCCAGCTTCTCAGCTGTCCAGCCTCGGGCCCGTTAGGCGCGTGGGAGCTGTCGGCCGAGGCTCTCCTCAGCCAGCCGTTGGTCTTGGCGCTGGGAGCGGTGTCTGTCACCGTGCTGGCTTTGTTAAATTTAGTGTTGCTCGTCACATCCGCAGAGACAGGGCTTCTTTTGATCCCTTCATCTATGAAGTAGTTGTCTGAGTCAGAGTTTCTGATGTCTACCAGTCTGATGGACACCGTTTTCTCCAGATGCTTTGACCCAAACCTGTTCTTCCCCTGGATGGTGAAGCTTTCTGTGGAATCATTCACCTTTTTTCTCCTCCTCTCCTCCTGCTCATGCTCAATATCCCGTTTTCGTCTCGCTTCCAGTTCGGGCTCCGCAGCCTCCCTTCTCGGCCCTTTCCGGCTCTCATGCTTGGGCAGTTTGACGACGGCTGGTTCCTGAATGACCTCTGGCTTTGGGAGTTTTTTAAACGGTGTCTCCTGGCTGATGGGTTGGATCCTGGCCTCCATGGCTGCAGCCTCTTTGATCTGGGAGCTTTTGCTATCCCTCGTCTCCGATGCCTTGCTCAGATTGTCTTTCTTTTGAGTGTGCGGTGAGTTGGGCATGCTTTTTCTCTCGCTGCTTTTCCTTTTTTCCTTTCGTTTGGTCTTCAGTCCAGAGGGGCTCCAGGAGGAGCTAGACTGGGAGCCCTGAGACGATAACCAGCCCAGAGAGAACAGCTTTTCCAGATCCTTCGCTGAAGGATCTCCTGAAACACACAAAAAACATACAGGTTTATTACAACATGAGAGGTAACTATCTGTAATTATCAGCCAGCCAAATTAGTTGCTTTTTCTAACATTTCTATCCTGATGTAAAGGCCAACAGCAGAACGCAGGGCTTTGTTGTGAGCACCAGTTCAATTTTTTTAGTATGTAGCAAACATTTGTAGTCTTTTGATACAGGAAGTAGCTTTATCATTGTACTGACTTATTACTGAGCATGAATCAGACCTGGGAATAGGATGAGGAACATGACCTGTGTGCAAGTCGCATCTTAATTTCTGCCCTTCTCTCGCTAAAGTTTCCACGTGTGATCGGCAATGCCATCAAGGATATCCACAAAGATCTGCTTGACGTAGCCTGTAACACGTCGCCTGCTGATGGCCTTTCAATCAGCTCAGCAAATAGTTGCTGGGTGTAACTATACAGAAATGACCAAACCCCACATCAGACGTCGTGTGTGTAGAAACACACTTTTATAATTCAATACAAAATATCTCAACACGTTACAAACTGCAGGCGGTTGCAGTTTGTAACGTGCAGCTTTCTCACCTGCAGACGTGAGAAAGCTGATGGGACACACTGTCTACTAGCTAGGTTTACTAACATGAATGTAAAGTTCATATGGAAGCTACCACATGCAAACCTATTAGTTTCTTCATCTCATGGACTCACCACTGAGCAGCTCATGGTCAAGCAGTCGGACCTGGTGCTGGAAGATCTGCTCCTGGACTTTCCACAACGACCGCTTCATCTTCTCTCTCCGAGTCACCATGTAGGTCAGGTTACGAACCTGTGGAGCAACAGCAGCTTTTTTAGTCACGCTTTTATCAGATTGCATCCTACAACTCTGCAACTACGGCTCGTGCTCACGCTGTCTTTTCACTTCTGCTGACTTAACTGTCGTGAGCAAGTGCCTCATTTCTGCATTTCTACAAACAAACCTGATATCCCAATTTCAGAAACCTGGATAAGCATTCACAATCACAGAAAAGGATGAAAACAAAAACAGGAAAGTTGACCAAGTTCAGTCAAGTTATGTGATAGTGACACAAAATAGATTTTTAATCCGTTTTAGAATGATGGGATTAACCAGGTAAAGATCCTTTATAATTTTAGACGGAGACGCTGACCTGGTCATGTGTGTAAACAGGTTTCCCGACAGAGTGACTCATCCACAGCACTCTGTAACAGAGACTCTGGTATTTGTAACGTAACCTAAGATGTGTTGAACCAGATGTTTAGTGTTCGTGATAATATAATCTGGGATCAACCTCACAGCACACAGCTAACTAACCACACAGACTGTCAATATAAACACTGGAGCCATAACCAGCTTTCCATTCCCTGACACAACTGAGTACCCCTGCAGAAAGGTACTGATGTCTCACCTGGGCCTCACCTGGCCCACAGAGAGCATAATCTTCTTGAATGTCTCACTTAAACTTGTCTTTGTCAAACAGCGACTAGCTTGTGTGTGTCTACCAGGACAGTTTTTAGGCTCAGCACTACTGGTTGGGCTAATATAACACTAACCAGTCCAAAAGTCTCAACAGCAGAGGGCAAGAGGGTGAGAAGGATTTAGCCTACTGTGTTTAGAAAATACAAGAGGACAGATATCAGCAGAGCAACTGAAGATAAACTATTTTAAGTCATGACACTTGAATTGTTTTTTTTTTTTACTCTTTAGTGTGACTGAACACTATGACCCTGATGAAGGCCACAAGCCGAAACGCATTGGTCAATTATTAAAGTTGTTCTTCTTTCCTCAAGTGTTGCTGGAGTTCCTGTTTTTTTAATTCTCTCATCTTCTCCATGCACCTTGGAAGCAGGTGAAGTTGTGCCAGGATTTTTTGCTGTTTTTTTAGTGTGACTGAATCTGTCAGGCTTGATTTGAAATACAGCAGGATAATTACATCCATCAGCTTAGTGGTTGTATTTGGTTTCTAAAAATCAATGCTTCAATGTTTGGAGACCTGCAGGAGGTCGATTTAGGGCTGGAATATTTCATCACCAAACGTGGTAACGATGGCAGCTCTCACAACCAAACGCAGCACCGAGAGCACATTTTTTCATTTAAAGCCTCATACAGCAACACTGTGGATTGCGGTCAGTAGGCAAACCTGCTGATTAGATATTTAAGAAGTATTATAAACCAGCTAGTGATCGTGTAGTTTCATGCAGCGCAGGTCAGTGATGGTAAAGATTATTGGTCCATGTTTTTTATCACAGAGCTGGCTCACAGTGCCAAAGGTCCATTCTATATAACATCAATCATCTTAGAAGAGTTTTGTCCAGCTTTTAAAAGATGGTTATGTTAGAATAAATGTACCTATACAAGCAGTTGTCTGCTGTACTACTGAAAGGCCCTCTCGTGGACATAATTCAAGCCTGTTTGTTTTGGTTTTTGAATAAATAAACGACCAGCAGCCCTCCTCTCCTCTACAAGCATCAGACTTTTATGTTGCACTGGAAATTTATTGAACTGCATTTAAGCGTTTCTCTCGTCATCCCCTGCTCTTCATAACATTTCTCTTCTTGCCTCCGCTGTTGTCTTAGCGCCTGTGAGTCCTGCTGCTGGTGAAGTCGAAACCTACCCGCTCCAGATCTTGTCGGAGATGTGTGAAGAGCTGCAGGCGGCGCAGCAGCACCTCCTGCTCGCGCCGTGCCAGGCTCTCCTCCTCGTCTTTTTTGGGCGTGAGAAGCGGCTGGTTGAAGTTGGCTTTGCGTTTCAGTTTCCAGTACTGATAGAGAAAGTCCACCACCTCGGGCACCAGCTTCAAGTTACTAGCTACCTCCTCCACGTCTACAAACTGATAGAACTCTTCCTCCATCTCTTGCAGCTTCAGTTTGCGGAGGTTGACTCGCTTCTCTTCCTTGCTGAGTGCCTCTGGGTTGGTGAGTGCTCTATCGATGAGCTGAGGGGCCACACAGGAAGATGAAGAGGGGGAGGCAGCATCTTCCTCCTCTAACACCTTCGCTCTCCTCCTGCCC
Source organism: Oreochromis niloticus (assembly GCF_001858045.2). NCBI lineage: Eukaryota > Metazoa > Chordata > Actinopteri > Cichliformes > Cichlidae > Oreochromis > Oreochromis niloticus. Next base: position 7,000,677 of record NC_031983.2, on the reverse strand, counting down.
TTCTTGTCTCTGGCACTTTCCTTCTCCTCGTCGCCCGAGTCGCGGTCCCTGGACTCGTCACCCTCAAGCCCAGAATGTTTGGGGCAGTAGGACTTGAACTTGACCTCATCGTCATCTGTGAGGATAGTGTTCATTTCAAGGTTGGCGTGGAGGCCGCACGTCACGTGGAAGGCAGTCCGGCAATTTTTTGCAGAGCACTACAGAAAGAAACCGAAAGAAACAGAAAAATGTTTACTAAAATTAGTTTTTTTGTCCCCCATTCCTACAGGAAATATAATATATAATTTTAAAAAAAAAAACACACAAAAACTTATTACTTAAAAATGCCAAAACTGAAATTCTGTCAAAGATATCAAATTCACCAAAGCACAGCCTGAGACATGAACCAAAAAAATCTCAGAAACATCACATTTCTCCTCTAGTTTTTCTTTAAACCTGCAATTCTGTATTTTGCCATCTGGGGGCAGCAAAAACAACATACAGGTATTTAATTGATCAAAATAAACCAATCAAATATTAAAGTGACACTCCAGCCCTCTACTAGCTGTGACTCAGGCCCTCATACAAACCCGCTTCAAAGAAACAGAACTACCTTCAGCTTAATAAGAAGTGAAAACACTCAAACAGGTATCTGCACTATCAAAATGTCATGAATGACATCACTAAGGTTTCTGAAAATTGTATCAGTAACAATTTTAGAATCTTTGAAATGAGACTTTTCCATTACTGATGAGTCCCTTTTAATAAAAAAATGACTGTGATATCTCACAGTGTGATGTACTTTCAGCTGCCCTCTTATTTCCTAAGGGGTTGCCACAGCGGGTGGATCCGCATATTTGATTTGGCACAGTTTTTAGGGCGGATGCCCATCCACACAACGCTGATATCTCACACTACCAACACATATATCATGCACCAACATTCAGCCTAAATATACACAGAGATCATTTCTTTCTCCATATCACTCAGTCCAGATCTGCTGTGTGTCAAATTGTCTTTCTGGCTTACTTTTATGTTGTTACTGTTGTGAATTTAACACGTTTAACACAAAATCTAAAACCACACACTAAAACGTTTCAGTGCTGGGTGAGCTGCTGTGCCTTCACTCCTCCACCCTGCTGAGGTGTGAAGTCACTGCCTTCATTTCCAGTACATGGAAACTGAAGAACACTGATGCACTTTCACCCGGTGTAGATCAATAATCCCCACACTGTGGAAATCTCCTCCCGTAGTCTGAGTTACTGACACGTGCTGGATGAGCTTTTCACATTAAATGAACTGTGTAACGTTAATAACCTGTATGCATGCGCCAGTCTTCTCTTTGCAGAGGCAGCAGATCAGAGCCCATCTGTTGCTGGGAATGTGGGACACATTGGTGATCGGCTCCATCTTCTCTGGATTCCCAATGCTCACCTGTGCAGAGGATTTAACACACAAAGAGGACACGAGTTGCTCAAACGTCAGCGCACATGGTGTTGACAAATGAATGGTAAATGGCCTGTATTTGTATAGCGCTTTACTTAGTCCCTAAGGACCCCAAAGCGCTTTACACATTCAGTCATCCACCCATTCACACACACATTCACAAATGAAAGTACATGCCGAGTGGTCTTAGACACAGTGTCACTGCCATGTGTGTCGAAACGGTTGCCAACATTTTAAACAAGTGGGATTAAAACCTCCAACTCTTAACAGTGCAAGCAGCTGTCAGGAGCAGCCAATCAGAAGAGAGTCCCAGAATGACAATTTGATTAAAAAACAGAAATTATGACTGATCTTCACCTCTGGAATCCACAAGGCACAGCTGACGTGGACCCACTTGGTTCCACTTCGGGTCGGCTTCATGGCTCCGCCCTTTTTGGGACACAACTGGCACTTTGGCAGGATGCCGAGGGCACAGATCCGACACAACCAGCTGCCCTTAGGGACTTTCTGGATGCCGTAACACGCCTGAAAAGAAACACAAACAGCGGCTCAGTTTCCAGAAAGCAAGCAGAAATGACGATGCAGACAGGAAGTAGGTGTGTCACATGAAAAGCAGACCTAAAATGTAAGACGCTTTTTTTTTTTGCCACAGTGAGACGAATCTCTAAAGTCTTGCAACTTTCTTTTTTCTTTGAACAAGTTAACAAAATCCATCTTTTTCCCCTACAGGAAACACTAAAACTGGAAGAATTTTAATTTAACTCCTTTCATGTACAAAAAGCTAAATAACTGTGTTGACGTTGGCATTACACAGCCAGTTTATTCAATGGGAGTCACTTCATATATTTGACTGGACAGGGAGAAGTTTAAAACTGACAAAAGAAAACAGATTTGACTTCATATCACACATTAACAGATTCAGAACAATATTCTGTGGGAATTATGACAGATTTGTCCTCTGTCTGCTGTGTTTTTTTCTCATTTTAAAGGGACATGATCGCTGACCTGGTGAACGCAGATGTTGCACTTGTCGCAGAACACCATCTCGTTATTGTCCTCCCCGTCAGGTGACTGGCAAACATCACACACCACATCCTCGTCATACTCGATGCCTAACCCCTCCTCGGTCTCCATGGCGTGCGTCATGTTTTCATGGCAACAGCGCTCAAACTCTTCCATCACACGCTCCATGGTGATTTCATCCAGTGGCGGCATAGCTGGAAAAAAATATACATGAATGAACATGAAAGATGTCCTGCTCTATTATAAAGTTCCCTTATTTGTTGATGCTCTCTTACACTTTTGGTGAGACATTATAATCAGAATGCAGTGATAAAAAATAAATAAATAAATCCTGCCTCCTGCAGGAGAGTCCGGGTTTTATCATCTTCAGTTTCACTATAGTTTAAGCATCAATATTTCTCTGTGGGCTGAGTAAATGCCCTTTTTGTTTGGCTTTTAATTTGTAATTACACCCTACATTTTCCATCCATCTAACAGCAGACAGAAGGCACAAAATGCTCAATAACACTTACAACACAGAGTTATCAAAAAGAAACTGGAAACAACAGTGCAGTAACACAAGAAACCTAAAATAAAGCCGGACTCTTTACTCAAAACACAAACTGGACACAAAAACCAAGTCTGTATATAAACACAGCTTGCAGCTGAAGGAGCAGAGGAGAAGTTCTGAGGGTGTCAAGGACAAGAAAGATGAACAGGAAAGATTTCGCTGGCTCTCTGCGTCTCTCAGCTCACACTCCTTATGAAGAAAATAGCTTTGTGACTGTAAACCTGCACTGCACGTATGCTTATACAACAAGGATTTATAATAAATAAATACATAATAATAGTAATCTTTCAGTGAACTTCACTGAATACTGATGGCAATCAAGCAGGCTGACAGACTGTAAAGCTCGATGTCAACATCTCAGACCTTGCAGCTAGGGCTGCTCAATTAATCGAATTTTAATCTAGATTACGATCTGGGCTTTCAACGATCATTAAAAATGACTGAGCCTATTATTAGCACCTCCCTCGTGCTTTACTCTCGCGCTGCTCCGTGTGGCAAATCGAGTGCACCTCTCTGTGTTTCGAACACGCGTCACAACAATTAAGAGGACCCGAGGGAAGCTCGGAAAGCTAAGCAGAAGTTCTTTGGAGAGGAGAGGATAACGGCTGCTGAAGAAAGAATGCCGTTGGTTGAAAAGAGAGGTAAAACGACTTCAGTGGTGTGGAAACATTATGGGTTCACGGAGTCAGACGTGGATCAAATATTATGCAGTATTTTGAAGTTCACTAAACATAGATGTTTACATTTTTCATTTATTTTTTATACTGCAAACATTTCCACTGTAATCAGTATTTGCACACTATTTTATACTATTTTTTGACTATCTTTAAAGCCATTATTCAATACATTGTTATTGTTAAATAAATATCGTCAAATAATCGAGATCTCAATTTCAGTGAAAATAATCGTGATTATCATTTTTGCCATAATCGAGCAGCCCTACTTGCAGCTGTGGACACAGCTTCAAAACGCTTTCATCTGCTCTGTTTCATTTCATTTGATACAACAAAAAAACAACTATATTCAGTTCCTGAGCCTAAAAATAACTTACAGATTTAATCATCAAACAAGCAGCTACAGAACAAATATGTACTCAGTGACTCACCCATCTCTGTAAACTCTTCATTTATGACCTGCAGCCAGGCTACGTCTTCCTCGTTCAGGTCGTAGCGACACATCCCCTCCGCCAGCGTGCGGATGTCCACGTAGCCGAGCGCTTCTGTGCCTGATGTCCGGATCAACTTCTTTGGCCTACCAAACATCGTCTCCTTTCCTTTCTCGGCCAGCACCCTGCACAACCGAGACCTTTACATTCACTATCGTGCACATGCAGTACAATTTGGTAATGTGTTTAATCGAACTATACATTATTAACCAACAACGGGTGGTCTAACATGTACGGCAGGCTTCACAGTAGCTCCTAGCCTAGCCAAAAACACCTCTGGACTTTTTAAGGAATTCAAGGACTTTTCTTTTCAATGACACTTTCAAAAAGGACGCGATTTCCTGAAATGCACTTAAATAGCCCTCAAATTTATAAAACATGTAATATTTACGATTCTGATACTGGTGAACAGTAGACAGGACAGTAAAAGTCAGATTATAATAGCTCTTTCATGGTCATGCAAATGAATGGAAACACTGTTACTAAATTAGTAACACTGTAACATTTCTCTGCTGTAATTTTGTTAGAAGGGTATTTCCTGCACGGTGGGATTTCTGATGTCCCCTCAAAGAGGCTTTAACCAGAAACTCACCAACATTCTAATAACGTTTTGTTAATAAGGGTTTCGTTTACTCATATTTTCTTGAAATGCATCAATGTCTGTTAGGCAGGATGATACAAACTCACTGCCTTTATCATACACGGACTGTGTTTGCTCACTGACATCCCCTAAAGGCAAATTCTGAACCACAAAAACCCTTCAGCACTCAGTGGTCGACAGATAAAACAATACAAGTTTCAAAGGTGACATTTTAGCACCATCAGCTTGATATTTTGATCTACCGCTACACAGGCTTTGCTAAATCACTTGGAGCCTCAGCTTGACTCGACTCTGTTTCAGACGTTTTCCGTTACAGCCGAGTACCACCTAATGCTGGGTTGTTATAGCAACGTGATCTCGTGACTTCATTGTACGTCAGACAAACACCACAGCAATGGAGAACGTCAAGGCGATGGCATACCTGCTGCTCGGTGTATAGCTTTTTGTCACTCTGGGACCACTGTGGTTTTTTTGTGTAGCCATTTCATTTGTTGCTCGGTTTCAAAAATGGCAGTTTTGATTTTCGTAAAGGCGTGATCTCATGACTCATCGAGTTACGCCACTGACTAGCCAACTGGTGGTATGCAGTCTCTTGACATCACATTTTTGCACTGCTCAGAAGCCCAGTTGAGCAGGTATTTAAAAAAAAAATAAAAAATTTAAGTACCCGGTTCCAGGTACTACCACCTAATCGAAAACCATAAAAACCGAGGCAAGTCGAGCCAACCCAAGTAAGTACAAGTGGAAAAGGACTAGAAGTGTCAAAGTCGCCATCAGCTACGCTGCCTCTCATTCACTGAAGTGAACTATGAGTGAGATTGAATGTGTTACTTTTATTTCCTACCTCACAACAGGCTGTGGGATGGAGTGGGGGCTGACGGGGACCTGGACGCCCTTCTCCCACTCCTGCCTCCATGGGTCAGCTAAGACGTAGTAGTCCTCGGTGTTCAGCTGATATGAGTCGTGCACTTTCATGGCCGTGATCAGGTCCGTCCTGAAAACCTGCAGCACATAGCAAAATGTTCATGTTAAGTGTATAATGAGATTTCAGAGAAAACTGTTGCAAAACAAAGCTTGTCTCTGCAACAGCTTCAAGAACTTCAATCAGAATGAAGTAGAAAGCTGAAGGTTCGCTAAATTACATTTTTGCAAAGCAATTAATAAATAAATATAGAATATATGAAAACGTATATCAGTGTTTGAACAGGTTAAAAAAAAGAAAGGGAAAAAAGAATCGACCACATTGTGCGCACACAGCTAAAGACGGCAAATTAGGATCCTGCATTGGCTCGAGTCATTGTTTTGCTTTAATTTGACTGGCTTTCTAGTGAAAGGGAGGACACAGTGGACTGCAGGGACCAAGTCCACAGACTGTACAGTAGATAACAGTAAACGTGCTTTCATCTCAAGGACACACTATCGAGTGTGGGTCCAAGATAGCACGTCTTTTCTTACATGTATAAACAACCACATAAACACTTATTTTACAGATGTGCTGCCAACTGGTCCTTTCATTTTCACATTCACGTGTCAGCCACATATACACGTCTTTAGTTAAAATCTAAAGTACAATCTCAGAGTACAAGACTGACAAAAAAGAAGGGCCATTAATTATAATCTACACATTTGAAATTTTACAGCAACCCTTTAAAAACCACAATAAATAGTTTGAGATCAAATGCGTACCTCAGAGGGTTTCTGCCCAGTCCACCTCCTGTGCTGCGATGAATGCTGGGACCAGCAGGTGGAATTACCTGAAACAGAAACGCCACAAACTGTTGTACAGACCCACATTTCTTCTTTGAGCATCAACCCGAGTCTGCTGATTTTGTAATAAACAACTTCACACCATTAAATATGTCTGGATTTCCCCCAATGAGGGGAAACTTGAGAGAAACACAAGCGTGGCTCATTTGGATAGTCAAACTGGAGCAACTGACATTTTCTGTTTTCAATTTCATTTTATCAGCTAGAGTCGCCAATTTGACTTTGGGCCAGGTATGAAATTGATGACAAAAAGAAGAATCAAATTGGGGGTTTTTTGTTCTGATTTTTTAATTCACTTGTGTGGCACTCATATCTAACTGCAAGAACCACAATAAAAAGTGCTTGATCAGTGTGGTGTGCTTTATGGCATTAAATATTTTAACTTGTCTGTCTCATAAAACCCTAAAACAGACCAGGCTAAAAGCAATTCCCAGTAAGCGCTTGGGGTTTGTTTTTATAACAGATGGCAAAATGATAAGAATGCTCAGTCATAATGAAGCACGTACTTTGCTTTCTGTAATTTACAGCTCCGAGGAGCATTTTAAACAATGTGGTAAAACTCCAACCTCTGAGGGAAACCAACAACTGCAAGCTGTTCCCAGATTTGAGACCATCTGCCTGACCTGCCAGGATGTCTTTAAAGGTCCAAACATGCCTCCTGTCCCTACTCTGTCTCCTGTTTCTCGGACTACAGGACTTCTTTTGCTTTTCCTTTATTTTTGTCCATCTACTGCACTTGTTTCTCTTTCTTTTCTTCTTTCCTGAAGATGGAAGTACAGACTTACTCACACTGACACCAACAACATTAGAGATACATTTTCAAGTCTAACTGCAAAGCAAAAGTGTCATGGTTATCAAGGAAGCTGTCAAAAGGCTTTACTTTTACTTCTAAAAATAGCCAAACTTCATGAAGTCATTCACTTTGTCTGAACTTATCTCGGTGCTTGGCACTTGCGCTGGCAGGGTTGTGCCAACCTCGTTCCTGTCTATATTTGGACCTGGTATGAATGAGTCAGCAGAGACAATATTTTTGCTTACTTCCATTGTCCGAGTCATCGCTGCTGCTGGGGTGTCTGCTTCTCTTCATTGTCACCTGTCTGCGGAGCTCCGGCATAAGGGCACTTCACAAACAAGAAATGAGGTGGAGATACAGAATGGGAGGATGAAACGGTACACGATAAACAACTGTGGAAAAGATTTGGTAGTAAGATTAGTAGGCTGCCTTAAAAACCCTCACACAAAGAAAGTCAAGTCAGTTAGTAAATGCTACCTGTGGTGAGTAGCTTTGCACATTGTTGTGAGCAAATCATTCTCAGTTACACCATTACCAAAAGCAAACATGTTGACCAAAAATATTCTTCTGGGTATTATCAAGTAGCTTCAATTCACTGCAGCTAAACACGGTGGTATAATGTATTGATTATGCAAAATCTTGATCGTTTCTGGGAAAACGATCATGTTGTGGTGAAATATGTTCCCAACAGTAGTGGGGGGGCAAAAGTGGATCATTCAATATTTACATTACCGCCATGCTAGTGCTAAATTATCACTTCTACCATATGAGAACGAAGCACAACAACAGTCCAAGAAGTTGTCACTATCCCACCGGTTTCCGTCCTGATCAGCCAGCAAGGCTGTGTAAACACACACGCACCAGTCACTGCTCGAGAAGAAGTTACCGCATGCTGCACTGACAGGAAGCAACACTGTTATAAGATCAGGCTGCCCGTGCACGGACTCTCAACTCCCAAGAGCACAGGAGGAAATTTCTCGGAATCCGCCGCCAACCCGCATAGGGAGAAAGGTGCTAACCCTAATTTAGCTGGCTAGGCTAAAAGCAGGCTAGCCTGGGTCTGTGCGACGCCCCTCCTTCCAGCAAGCAGGCTGCAGAAAGTACGAGCTAAATTACGAGAAACTAGCTCAAGCCACCAGCTGTTCAAAACAACGGCTCCCCGGTGCTATTCTGGCAGCCTTATGTTATAAGGATGCGGATGCAAGTTCTAAGCAGACCACGGAACGTTGCATTTTTTTTAGTCACATTGCAACTCTACATGGCTAATGTTAGCCTGGTTGCTAATTTCCGTTATGTAACATAAGGGCCCATCCCTAACCGGTGCCTCAAATTGGCATGTTTATAATGTTTTTTTAAGTCAACAACAACATTCGCTATATACAAATAAGCTAATTTAATAAACAGAACATATGGAGGCTAATTCGTATCACGAATATTTAATTTTGTTGTCTAAAGTCATTGTACACCTTATGTTTCGCTGACGTTGTTGGTTAGCACATCGGCTAACTAGTTAGCTGGAGGCTACACGTAATGTAGTTTGTGTTTAGCATTATTAGCCGGTGTTGCTAACGTAACACAGGGTTCTACGGTGCCACTCACTAAATCCCACTGCCACAGAAAGCCGCTGTCAAAGGTTAGGGGTCAATTCTTGTGCCAAACAAACTACACCAAATCAAAAAGAACACGTGAATTTAAACTCATTGTTAATACAACACTGCCCTTTCACTACTATGCAGCTAACCAGCAGGGCACAGTGTGGTAGGTTTACCAGCGGTCCACTGGTTGAGGTTAATCTTTGGCGCCATTTTAAATGACGATGTCGCGTTTTCCTAGCGGACTGCTAGTACGTCCATACTAGAAATATAAACTCGCTCAAATTTCTAGATAAAATAATTCTGTTACATATGCACCTGAATTAAAACAGCGTAGAGTTGAAATAAATTGCATAGTACGTACAGAGCACGTCAGGCCGATGCGAGCCGCTGTTTTGAGTTTGAAGTGAAGCGCAGTTTTTGCCTTGAGTTCCGCTTGACCCGCATTCCACATACACAAACACAGTGGCGGCTGGGGAGGAGATTACTCTGCACACACGCAGCTATGTGCATCGGCCGCTAGAGGGCAGCAAAACCGAAACTGGTAGCACCAATCCGTCAGATCACTGCAGGAAAAAACAAGAAGTTTCCACAGCCTCGGTAACAACCCACGTTGCCCGGTTGCCAGTTTGAGTGTCAACAAACCATAATAATGTGTGCATAATTCTTTCCCAAGTGTGTACGACGGAGGTTTTCTACTGACATCAAAGTCCCTGCTTTCTGGCAAGGACACCACACTCTACAGGGACAGACCATCAGCAACATAAAAACAAACATTTAGTGAGGAAAGGACACATTTTCTCCCCTCCGTAAAGGTTTCCTAGATCAATACTATCCCTATGGATCCTTTCTTTACTGATACGCCCCTTTTTTTGTTTCTTTCTGTGCTCTTTGATATTATTTACAACATACTGTATCAGCTCATTTATGAAAGTAGTTTGATAATATCTGATTATTTATCCCAGAAGCTAGGAAACTTGCAAGTTACAGCAAGCAAAACACTGAAAATAGCCTTTGATAAAATAGTCCTGTTAAAGCAGAATAGCTGAATAAAAGGCAGAAGAAAATATCTCAGTGAAATGAAGTATTTTATCAATTTGTTTATGGATACACCAGATTATAAATTAAAAAAAACTGTAAGACTCATTATCTATAATTCTTGGATCCTCGTAATTTTTGCCAGGAGAAACCGAGACAAATGATCACATTACATATTGAATATGACTTCTTAAAATTGCTGCTTTGATAACAAAGAACAATTCAACACAAAAATAATAATACAATAACTAATGTGTAAACTGTGTAATCTCCAGGCACAAATTCAGGGAGGCTGTAAAAAAAAGTCTTCTAAAAATATTTAAGAGTAAAGAACTGTCACAGTATCAGCTACAAGGACAAACTCCCAACACCCTGTGGCTGTGTTTACATGCAAGACTTTTAATACAAAAAATTATAAACATAATATTTTTTGTTCAAATGAACTTTTTGTACAGAATATCCAAGATGTGTGTCTGAAGGATGCATGCTTACTGGAATGAGCAGGAGGAGGAGGGTCCGATGACTCAAATGCTCCATTTCTATTGCACCTGTTGTTATTCTACATTTACATGTCATCGGTGACACACATGCTAATAAAACATAATCTCACAGCTCCATTAACACATGTTTTAATTCACGTGTGAACTTATCAGCAGCTATGAGGAGCCGGTTTGATGCGAGTCGGCTCCTGGTGTGAACAAGAGCTTCAGTTCCTGAAGCCTCGCTAACTAACATCATAAAAAAAATAAAACATATAAAACGACAAAATGCACCAGACATCAACAAAGAGGGTTTTTTAAACAGCCCCCAAGTGATTCTTTTTTTCTTCAACCAGCAAACACAGTGAGAACTTCATAATAGCAGCAGAGGAATGATGAAGGTAAACTGAGGTGATCATAAAGGGTTAAATCCAGTTGAGTCTCATCTTCCACTCGTCACAGTGAACAGGAAAGCTGGGAACACGCGCACGTTTACACACATCACATCACTTTTTTTAAGTTTAACAGTCAGTATTTTTCCTATTTGAACTTCACTTCTTTTTAGTCTGATGTGTCTTCATGTGAGTGAAACAGAATCATTAAATACATGAAGACACACACATCGAGCACAGACTTGGTAAGATCTACAAGACAGACAAAACTGACTTTTCTACAGAGACTGACAAATGACAGACACGTTACAAGATAGACACAACTGAGAAAATCTTGTGTAGAACAATGAAAGCAATGATGGCAGCAGGTTTACAGTCTGATTTTTGCATGAACAAATATTATAGGCTCAGTTTTCCCAACAGTGTGAAAAATGACTTTTTTCTTTATTTGGTTAAAAACTGTTTATGATCAGATTATATCTGAGGTATGGATGTAATTCAAAATTATAAAAATAACTTTGTGCAAAAATGTTTAAAAAGGTTTTGGGATGCATATACAGTGCCCACTATGATATACTGGTCTAATATTCTGGTTGAATAGGCATAAAAATAGTCATAAAAAGCTATACTAAATCTGTAGATACATGGTCACTAACTCCATAGATGGCTGTGCCAAACTGATAATAAAAACATTGTTCTGACTAATTGTACTGTTACTGTAACAGGATTTTTTCAGTAAACATTTTTATCAGCTTCACACTGTGTCCGTGTCAGTGCTTGTTTATCATTGAAACACATATGAAATAACTGATTATTTGTTGTTTTTTTACAGAGCATTAGGTACAGATTTGATGGCTGAGCCCACTTTCAGGTGTCTCTATAAAATAACACACTACAAGCAGCAGCTGGTTAGCCTAGTTTAAACTATAGTTAAAGACTTACTAGACCAGGGAACCATTAAAACAGCTACTTATCTTTTTAAAGGTAGAAGCTGGAGAACTTTAAAGATGCACAGGTGTGGTTTTGTAGGAAAGCAAGCGTCAGTGTTGACATTAACTCGTCCACCAATTTGGATGTGTGATGATCACAGTGATAATGTAGGATCAAGTAAATAAAGCCCCAGTCACACAAGCCAGTCAAGTGGTCTGTGATCATCTGGCAACCACTGACTCTGAGGGAAGTGAGTATACCCCACCCAGTTGCTTGAAGTTGATAGTAGTTGCTGGGACCTAGACAAGGAGCTTCTAAAAGCCATAGGTACAAGTTCAACCAACTGGTGAAAACCTCTCTGTGATTGCTCTGGTTGCTAGCATGTTGCTGCTGCCCTAGTTTGACTGGAAGTGACAGAGTTGACTATAAACACTTCCCAGCCACTCTCCGAACTTTAGTGAAACGGCAAAAAGTGCAACACAAACTGGAAATAAAGACTCTTTGCCTTCAAAGTAAAAGTTGCAACTTGTGAAACATGTTTGGCTCCGTTGTTAAGGCACGGCTTCTCCATTTCTAGTTTGCGTAACATTTTTACAAATTGTAAAAACGTACTAGTTCTCAGCTACTAGTTAATGAGTAGTTGCAGACAACCACGAAAAACTACAAGCAATGTGCTAGCAACCAAAGCAAGGATGATTTTGGTCCTGCACATATTTTGCAACCATTTTCACCCAGCGAGAGCCAACAACCACCAGGAACCACTGCCAACCCATTGGGGAACACACACTTCTTATGCAAACGCTTGTTGTGTCATCTTCAATATGGTGAACAACTCTTGAGCAATGACTTCATGTCAGAAACCTCAACACTGAGCTAACCAGCTGCTGCTTAGCTTAGTGTATTTATTTAGTTAAAGGTAAATTAAACATATCTGCAGGTTAACCTAGTTTTGTCTTTATGCTAACTATGCTAAACAGTTCCTTGTTAGCTTAGCTTAGCTTAATGTCAAGTTAACAAGCGTCTGCTGGTGGTAGCACCTTCATATTTAGCATACAACCATAAGAGTGGTATCGAGAGGAAATCTTCATCAAATATTAAATTCGTTTTTTAATCTGAACCCATTCTTGGATCTTATTTTGCTTGTTTGGTGTAAGGTGAGAACATTACTTATAGACGCAAGTATGACTAAAAGATATTATCTATCACAGCAGCAACCTCTATCCAGAGGTGTGGTCGAAAGACTGTGTCAGTGAACTGGAAGCAAAATTTTAAAAACATAATTGGGGTTGACAACAACATAAACTGGAGATCCATGTAGTAACTTTTTTTTTCTCCCCACAGTTTACAGTTTGATGTTGACATCTGTTCCTTATCGAGGCCTTGAAGTTTCCACTTAACCTTTCTCTAATTTCCCAGACTTTTGACAGATGCTTCCTAAACATCCCGCTCTCGGTCTGAGCTCATCTGATGGCCAATATGGCATCATAGGACTTGCCCGTGCGGCAGACTTGAATGTTCTGGAAGCCGGTCTTGTTGAACATGCGTGTGTACTCGGACGGTGGGCGCTCCCTGCCCTCCATCTGCACCAGCATGTTGAGGGAGAAAAGCTGAGTCATGACGGGCCCTCGTCTGTTCTCAAACAGCATCGCTTCCACCAGCAGGACACCGCTGCCTGGCAGGAGGACAAAAAAGATAGTGAAAGCAGTTTTTGTTTCAAATAGAAACAAAAACTGGTTATCGCATAAGCAACAAGAATGTATTCAAAAGAAAATCGTGCCATGCCGTTAAGACCCAAAGTATAATAATCAAATGAAAAGGCAGAAAATATAGCAACAATGTGTACTCTGAGGGAAATAAGTGTTTGATCTCCTTGAAATACATGATTTAGTACTTAGTGTTGGCCAGCAGGTTTGTGAACATCTTACAGTGCAGCAGATAAAATACAGGTCAAATCATTAACAAATGGAAACAATTACTAAAACTGTCACTCATGCTGTGTTCGGAAGTCGGAACTTGGGAGTGTCGGCAGTAAAGTTGCAAAAGTGAAGAAAAATGGGATTTGTTTTCATTATTACCAAGATAGAGGCGTTCGGAAATCTCAACTTCGAACCTGATCGCTCAATAATATACTCATATTATTATTACTCTTTTGATGAAGCTAATTAGCAATGTGAAATTTAATACTAGTGGCTATTATCAAGCTGGCCACTAACTCTGGTAAGAAAATGTCTCATTTTGACACAAACTGAACATAACTTGTCCATTTTTGAAGGTGTTACTTCTCTACTTTCCCAGACTTTTGACAGATCTCGCTCATGACACTAGGTGAGAGCAGAACATAGTCTATGATGATGTATGATAAACCATGACATAAGAAAGAGGTTATGTTGAATAGTTAGAACAACTAATTGATTTATATAGTGCTAAACAAAAGGAGCATAGCAGTGGAAGCATTATGCTTTTGGGTGTTGAGAAGGAAAGATGGAAAAATAGAAAAATTTAGAATGGGAGCCTCATGCTTCCACCGCCATGCTTGATGGTAGAGAGGGTTTTCTTGGGGTCATTCTCAGCTTCTACTGGGACTTGATGTCACACACTGGCGTTTTCATGCAAACAAACAAAAATTGAGGCCACATTCAGTGGTTTGTCGCTAAAACAACAAAACCCCACGTATACCTGGTGTACTGACCTGGTGCACACATGTCATAGATCTTCTTCAGCAGCGTCAGGCACTTCTCTTCAGGCCAGTCATGAATGATTCTGGCCAGAACGTACAAGTCTGCAGTGGGGATTTCACCAGTGAAGAAATCTCCTGCACATAGAGAGTGCAGCATTAATAAAGACCTATTTACCAGTTTTTTGGTTACAGTGAAGAAAAAAAAAAGCTTTTTTCCCACTAATCTCATAGGGGACCTATTATACCTACTTCCAATGTCATCTTTTTATCATTGGTCTATACAACAGTAGCTTTGCATGATTCAGATTTCAAAATAACCAAAACGAGATGTTTAAGCTCCTTTCCTCGTCTTTTTTAACCCAGCTTTTTTCTGATTGGCTGCACCTTGCAAACAGGAGCTTTGAACAGCATGTGGTTGTGTTACCAATGCTCAGTGTCTGAGAGCACAAAGACTGGCAGCATTCTGAAGTCTTAGCTTTGGACTCTTAGAGATTACTTATACCTACATTATATGGACCTTGTTACATAAAGTTAGCAACCACTATGATAACAGCATACAGGAAAGAAAAAAGAGAAACATAATTGGTCCAATATAATGTTAATATACTTGATATAAAAAAAATACAGGGTCTTCTCTCATTGTTTAAAATTGTGATTCTAATACACAAAAGATGAACTTTATTTAGTATATTTTGTTAGATTTTCCCCTCAAACACATGTATGACTATCACAGACATGTAAATGCTAAATGGACTGGTTCTCTATCTGAGCACTCAAAGCGCTCTACACAACTTCATTCACCCATTCACACTCATTTGCACAAGCACTTTTTTCTATGCTCTTTCTAGGGAGGTACTTTCTATCTAACATTCACACACATTCATACTCTGATGCAAGCAGATGATGATGGTGGAGAGCAACCTGGAGTTAGTAGCAGAGGATCATGAACCCACCAACTTTCCGATTAGTAGGTGACTTACAGCCACCCCCATGTATGTTTTTTCTTAAACATTTAAGGTGTTTTAAATAATCCATAGCAGACTTACCGGACTGAAATACAATGATATCATTCTCCTGAGAGAAATGCTTCTGAGCTGTTTCCACGACCTGCTGGAGATCAAACACTGTGACGGTAGATGAGGGATACGCCTTTGCCATCTCACGTGCCAAAGCACCAGTGCAACCTAGCAGTCATTCATAAACAGCGATCAACATTTATCAGAGGGAAACGCTACAAGGAAGCCACGTTGGTCCCGTTTGGAACAACAACAATCATTCAAAATGTTCATTTTTGATATACATGAGTTTGAGGTATCTACACCAATCAGGTATAACATTACGAGCACTGACAGGTGAAGTGAATAACACTGATTATCTCCTCATTATGGCACCTTTTAGTGGGCGAGATATATCTGGGACCAAGTGAACATTTGTCCTCAAAGTTGATGTGTTAGAAGCAGGAAAAAAGGTTGAGTTTAAGGAGTTGAACGAGTCTGATGAGGACCAAACTGTGATGGCTAGACGACTGGGCCAGAGCATCTCCACAACTGCAGCTCTTGTGGGGGGTTCCCAGTCTGCAGAGGTCAGTATCTATCAAAAGTGGTCAAATGAAGGAGCAGTGGTGAGCCAGCGACAGGATGATGAGTGACCAAGAGACATTGATGCATGTGGGGGAGTGAAGGCTGAATAATGTGCCCTGCCACAAAGCGAAAATGGTTCAAGGAGCACAACAACGAGACTGAGATGTTAACTTGTCTCCGGTTTCCCCAGAACTCAATCCAATTGAACATGTGTGGGATGTGCTGGACAAACAGCCCCGATTCATGGAGGCCCCACCTCACAACTTAGATGATTTAAAGGATCTGTATCTAACATCTTGGTGCAGATACAACAGCACACCTTCAGAGGTCTAGTGAAGTTCATGCCTTGATGTGTCAGTGAAAGGTGGACACAATGTTATGTCTGATTGGTGTATATTTGCCTTCTCGAGAAGAATAACAGGCCCTCTCAGATGTCAGAGCATCCCTGAAAGCCTCTTACCTCCAAGATCTACTATGTTCTGGAAGCCGGAGAGATTGAACGCTGTCACAATGTCATGTCCATCCAGAACCCATGACGAGTTCATCAGACCCATGAATTTCAGCATCTCCTCTTCTGATCTGTGCGGTACAGTTTAGGTTCATATACTGACTCCTAACAAGCTCAAAGCCACACTTGAAGCAGCGGGATCAACACCAACCTGTAAATGGCTTGGAAGACCTCCTCTGCTGGAAGGCCGAATGTCTTTTCATTCTGATTCTTCCCCTCCCTGCATGATGACAGAGTATAAGGAACAATTCTTTTTGCTCATGAAAACAACACTAAGTGAAAGAGAATGGTTGCTTTACGTCTGCAAACATTTCTAAAAGCCCTGATAAATCAGCTCATTTTGTGTGGTATTTTAGCCTGATGTGGTCCCATGTGGATACACAGACCTGACAGCATCCACCATGTTGTTCCACAGTGGGTAGATGGTTTGGGATTGGTAGATGATCATGTCATGGAGAGATTTGGTGCTGCCTTTGGCTAGATAAAGATTTGCCACGTCGGTGCTGCTGTACAAAGCTGTATTAATAGAAGAGAAAGAGTAATAAATTAAAATGAAAGCCTTAGAAGAGCAGCTACATGTAACTATTACACACAATTATATATAATTTAATTATACCTTTTTTTTATTATAATAATATTATGATTATAAATCAACCCTGGTGTAGCTTAAATTTGACATGTTGGCTTTTTAGAATGATCACACTGGAGATAATTTTCATGCCCAGGCAGAAACCATCATATTTTTGTAGTTTCCTTCTCTCTGTACATCGAAAACTACTTTTGGTCACCACAGCAGGTAACTCTACAGATTTCTACCCCTTGTGCCCTTCTTGACACAACCCCAAGGAGTTTGCATCTCCTCCCAGAAACAAAGCAGGGATCTTTTGCTTGCTACACTATACCCGCCTCCTCCTCTTCCTCACCTGTTCCATCTGTCTTCTCGACCTCCAGGATCTCGATGCCCACCAGCGCATCCAGCAGCCTCTCCATCCCATCCAAGCTGGTGCCCAGCTCCTGAGCAACATGCTGGGCACTCAAAGGCTCCTGGGACCTGAGCAGCAGGTCAAATACTCCCAGCTCACAGGCTGAAAATATCACCTGCAGAAAGACTGTGAAGTTAACAGCTTTGCACTCGTAGGCAGACTTTTAGTTAAAAAACTATGACTATGGGCAGATCCACCACCTTAGTCCAGTTTGTAATACTTCAACAGTTCCTGGTGGACTACACTGAAGTCAGGTGTGGAGGTTAATGTTCTCCACTGGGTGGCTGCTATAGACTTTCAGGAACAACTTCCCTCCAGTCATTGGCCTCTAATGGGATTGTTTTTGCATGTTTAGTCTCAGTTGCAGCAAGCTGTAGACACAGCAAACTAGTCAGTATACAGAAAGGCCATTTCAGATTGATAGCGTTTCTTTATAAGTTGGGACTCATTTGATCTATTTTATGCACTGCTGTCTAGTATAATACATATATAACATATTATATTCGTAGGTTTAAATAGCTGTTCCTTTAAAATACTTACAGTGGTGTAAAAAATGCCACAGTGGGTTGCATATAGTGGAGAAAAACTGAGTCTACACACATTAAACCAGGCTGACACTCCCCGAAGATAAACTATGAAATGTTTACCTTGGACACCCTGAAGCCGTTAAAATACTCCAGAAGTTTGAACGGGTAATCCAGCTCACTCTGGGACATATGCTCTGCCATTACTGCGCTCCTGATGGGGAAACATACCGACACAACGCCCTCACAGCCGGAGGAAAAACTCGCGCTTAACGTGGACAAACACTCTCCACGGGATCACCACTTACCGTCTGGAAAGCAGCCAGAAGGATCCGAGTCTGGTGAAGGCGGAGGATTATTATGATGATGATGGTTTTAGAGGGTGTAAGTGCAGCACGGTTAGTTTGGGTTTTAGATAAAACAGCCAAAATGTCGGCGGTGTGTGATGGAGCTGCTGCTGGGAAATGGTCGGCAGAGAATCAGCTGAGATGCATCCGTGATCCGTGATCTTGCTGAAAGCAATAGGAGAAACCCCCTTTGGCTTTACACAACGGCGACAGTGCATGAGCCACAACAGCCAACATCAAACACACACACTCACACACGTTGTGATGAAGTTCCCGAATCAATCAGCGGCGGAGGGAGGCGCTGTTGAGTCGTTGTTGATGTCAGAGATTTACGCTCCACGTGAATGAATAAATGCAGCTCTGAAATATGGATTAATGTCTATTATTGTTATTACATGTACCTAAAATATTCCAGCGTCTCTGGATATGACAGCGAACCCGGGAGAAGAAATTAGTGAGCAAAATAATATTTACTCATTTTTTGTGGCTGTGAAGGACAAGAGGGGGGACAAAGTGTTACATTGTTACAACCAGGCTGTCATAAAAAACAGCACTTGTTCCGATTTCTTGAATTGAACATATGAAAATTCACTAATTGTCGAACTGTCGAAATCTTTGATCTGTAAATTTGCAATTTTGTACATTTATATACAACATTATACAACTTCATACAATATAAACAATTTTAATATTGCATATTCTGCATATATTACCACTGTGACAGTGTTGCAACTACTTGCACTTTAAATTCTGACTACACCCACACATAAGCTACATAAGCACTTGTTTTACTTTATTATTTTCTGTGCTCAGAGTTAAGTCTATTCTTTATTTTAGTTATTTGTTTATTTAATGCGAAGGGAACCTTGGCATGTCTCAGCATGACGTGCAATGTGTCCTTAAAAAAAATAATTAAAATAAAGAAGTGGAGGAGAAAAGACGTGGCAGACCTAAAAATGATCTTTAACAAACGGACAGTATCTTAAAGTCTGTAAGAAACTGGAAAAATCATGACACGTGCATCTGGACCATTAGATGATCAATCAGCTGTTTGCTGAAGGTTATCAGAAATAGTCTCTATGGAGGGGTTAATGTCAGGAAGACATATTTAGAGAAAGGAAACAGGAAGAAAAGGCTGAAGTAGAGGAAATTACGCAAGAAGTGCAGTAAAAATCAGCAATAACACTCATTCGTGGATTGGCCTCCCCAGAGCCTGGACCTCAACATTACTGAAGCAGTGTGGGATCAGCTTGGTAGAGATCAGAACAATACGCAGAAGAAGAGCTTTGAAAGTCCTTCAAAAAGCCTGGAGAATTATTCCTGACTATTCCCGTTCCTACTTAATGAAATCACAAGAAAGTTTGTCTAAGAGATTTCAGCCTCTGTTGAAGTAAAAAGGTCCTCATACAAAACACTGACTCTCAAAGCTCATTAGAACTGTACAAACTCTGCTTTTCCTCCGATACAGGATGCAAAGGGTGTTTCAAAACTTTTGCTCAGTACTGCAAATGTTTGCATACACAAGACTGTTAATCCAGTATGTTTATATATGCGTAGACTTCCAGAAGGTGCAGCAATAGGAGGCCAAATTTATCAGTCTTTGCAAAGATTTGCATGTTATAAATGTTGGTCCTAATGTACCAGCGAGCTACGGTATCAAAATATTAGTGTTGTTAACCTAAGTCATGTTTCAGTTTCATGCAAACATGTTGCTGCGTGTGGTACTTCTTTTGCATGTTTCACGTTTGAACTACTTCTTTTGTTAGGGACATCTTATGTATGGGTTGTCTTAACCAAGCAAATCAAACCTGTCCTGATGAGGCCGAGTGATTCATTCAAATCCTATTAAGTAAAAAATTGCTCATTATTAAAGTCACCCCAAGTATTTCCTACAACATATACATTTTTTAAAATTAGTGCAGTATCGAACAGTAATTTTAATTCTTAGTTAAAACAAAGGTTTTTACTCTTAAACTAGAAGCAGCCTCACATTTTGTCAAACTCTTAGCACATTTTCTTTTCTTCTTAGAAACACATTACATTACAGAACTTTGAATTACTGCATGCGTGTCCCACCCACCCAGACTGTTCCCCCACCATCGCTGTCTGAAGAAAGCAAACAGGGCCGATGGAAAGACACCCAGTGATAAAACACTTAAATTACGAGAAAACTGCGTTCCTGCTAGCGATCCAATCACGCATCTCAAATAAATTCCAGACATCTTCAATTATTAACCAAATTGATTTATTATGCATGAACAAATCCCTTCCTGCTTCTGTCACGCAGACACACACACACACACGCCCAACATTTAAATACATGATGTGGTGGGAATTCAGCATAGCTCACTTTGTTGTTGCACATGCTTTAATAAAATGATAGATATATTTACAGGATAAGCAACGGCTCTGAAAAGAATTTTCTGCAATAACAGCTCCCGGTCCCACCCTGCAGCACACTGCAACGCTCCTTGTATTTTATTTTCCCCCCGTTTGGAAATTCACCCACATTTAAAAAGAAGTTCAGAACGCAAAGAAGGAAAAACAAAAAACAAAAAAAACAAACAATGGAGGGGGGGTTTGGCCAATACGACATAACATTATACGTATATGGAGTTCATCAACTACATAAATATGGCAGTAACACTGAGTAATTCATACGGACTATTTACAAAGTTTGTGAAGTGGGGAAATATTACAGTCTGTGCATGGACGACTGATAGAACATATGCCTTCTTAAAAGTCTGGGGGACCGAGTCTAGGAAAAGCCCACACCTCCATCCTTCTGCTTGCCTCCTCTGTTAGACCGGTCAGGACTGACACAACAAACAAAATAAGGCACAATTAATACTTGGACCATTTTCAGGGGAATCTACAGACTTGCAGCTGGCTTGTGAGGCATGTAAACAATTGAGTCGATTGATTAGGACTGCCCTGTCATCTTCCCTTTGTATTCCCGATCACTGATTCAGTCCATCTGATGTGATTCAAAACAAGTTTCATATGGCGAGGACCTCTGACCCCTCCACCCCCTCCCATCCAAAATAAAAAGGAAACAAAAAAGAGAAAAAAAAACAAAAGGAGAAAAAAACAAAACAAAAATTTGCCCTCCCGCCCTGCCCTCCCTCTATGCTACTCAACAAATACAATCACATGGTGACAAACAAAGAAAACTAGTAGTGCATACACTACAAACAACAGGAAAATGCGACGCCCTGCCAATTGCCTTTGGTTAGGCCACAGCACTGCCCTCTGAACAAAGGGAGACAATGACTTGAACACCAAAAAAAAAAAAAGAAAAGAAAAAAAAATATCAAATGATTGATTGATAAGCTGTCCGAAGCTGAAGCAGTTTCAGTTGCAATGTGACTAAACCAAAGATAAAAAGAGAGAAATCCGCTTCCCCATCCCAGTCCACTGATCATCTCAGACCAATGTGTTTCTCTGACTACCTCGGACCAGCCTCCACCCATGCCCTGCGGCGACCATGACGACCGCGCTTTCCCCCTCCCCCCGGACAAATGATTAAAATATTTTAGGATTTTTGTTTCAGATACATCTAATGGCACGAGGCCTCTCACCGCCCCCAGACGTGTTTGCTGTCGATAAAAAAAGCTCCTCGAAGGTTTTTGCAGTCAATCGCTTTCTGTTGGTGGTGATCTCTGTGGGATGGAGAGAAGAGGGAGGTCTGGGTGTTTACACTTGAATTCTGCCATTCCAGAGCAGCCATGTCACCAGGCAGAATCAGGAGTGAAGATTTTGGCCAGTGGGGCAGGAGAAGGGAGTGGCAGGTAGGCCAATAGGGCAGGAGGAAATGGAGGAAGTGGTCTAGGGGGGCCTGGGGGGGCCCTGTCACAGCTGTTTGGGGCTCCTGGCTTTGGTCGAAGTGATGGAACCTCTCAGTCGTGTTTCAGGTGGTCCTTGATGTCCTCCTCGTCTGTGTACTCTGACGGCTCGTCGCCCGGCTTCAGCAACCTTCCAACGTAGTCATACTTTTCTGGAAGAAAGTGCAGAAAGGATTTAAAGCTCAAACTAAGGGCTGAGTGATCAATAAAATCACCTGACAGACAGCTAACCTACAAGTAACTGGGCAATAGAAGAATTGTTTGGCTGGGTTTCCAAGTAAAATGTCAGACAGCTGGTGAATCTGGCTTCTCAAATATGACGTCAGGGTACATTCAATTTTCTTACGTGGTCAATAAATTTTGGAGATAAGGGATTGCATGTCTGATAAAGATTTGGCTTTGATTGGGTTCGCTAATTTTCTCTGGATTTATAAATGACTGTAGGGCGTAGGGCTGTGCGATATGACCAAAATCTCATATCCCGATATTAAGACATCTATCGTCCGATAACGATATAAATCACAAAAATGTAACATTTTCTGTAAATTCTGTGAATGTCGGGCAGCTCGACTTGCGTGAAGTGTTTCCAGCTGGGCGTCGCGTACCTGGAGTCGAGTGTTTTAACTGATGCATGAAACGATACATTTTTAGACATAGGTTGTAACGGCTGCCGTTTTCTTTGTGAGTATTTATTACACAGCGTGCTGCGGGGAAAAGCCTGTTCTAACGTTTGAGTCTAAGGTTTATTTTTTAGCACCTGACGGCTCTTTTTTGCTTCTCATCCGTAAATACTCTGCATCTTTCACGTGATTCAGTTTATTTTGAAAAGTCTCAACAGGATCTTGAGCTTTATTGTGAAAGGTTTATGTGGAAAATAAACAAGTGGACACGAGGTGGTTTTACCGTCGTTGTTGCTAACGGGACAACGCATAACAACAAGCGCTTGTCCGTCTGTAGTGTGGTTATATTAAATATAAGAGAAAGAGAGAACTTTAGGAAATTAATATAGCCACTACAGTGACCATCAAAATAATGAAAAAATATTGCCGTAAACAGTTTATTTTGCGACACCACGAAACAAACGATAGCGTAAAATGAAACGATATACGTTTTTCTATCGTCATCCGATATATATCGTTATATCGAACAGCCCTAGTAGGGCGGAAACAGAAATCTGGGCCTGCATGTGTGCTGGCTGCCCTAAAAGCCCCCCCCACACACACACACACACACAAAGTGACCGTTGACCCCCCGAGGCTGAATCAGCAGACTGGTTTTGGCTGATAAAAACAAGACATCTGACCCATGTGTGAGACAATCAGCAACAGTCCAAAAATCAAAGATGCTCAGTTTTTAGGCTTCGTTTGGGAAGGCTTACGTGTTTGAGGCTGGAACCAAAATTATTACTTTATAATTTGTTTTATGTCAGTAAATTAATCAACTGGTGATTTAAGCTCCCAAACCTCTCTCTCAATACTTAAGTGAATACATTTGCCCTCGATGTCAAGATACAACTTTGGGCTGGAACAGTGCTGAGTGTAAATGACATGCTGTCATCCTCTTGTAAGATTCAATCAACTGCAGTTTGGGATTCAACAACTCAGCCAAAGCTGCTCAGTCCTGCTTTAAAGTCTTATTTAAGCAAGCAGAAGCCCGGCAGTACTTCAGACGAGTTCCAGTCCAAAATTAGGCACTAATACAGTAGATCTGAGGTAAATCACACAAGGAGAGTTTTAAAATGACAGACTGTAACAGGATCCAACACTGTGCTGCATGTACAGCGAGCACAGAATAATCCTTGGATTATGACGTGTCAGAAAATGAAGGCCTTTGTTTCCTTCCAGTTTCAGTGCTTCCTGTTGTTAACTGCTCTGCTGCAGATGTGGTAGCGGGAGATATTTTCAGGGTTTTTTATGTTTTTGTTTTTTTGCATGTCTCTTTCAAGTTCACTCCAAAGTTTTGTTCAACTCCAGACAACCAACAAACATTCAGAGCTGAATGTAAAACACATCATGGAAGCCATTCATATCTTATTTATCTCTTAAAGAAGACATAAAATAAATCTGGAAATCATTATTACATTTCTTTTGATTTGCATCTATATGACCCAATTAAAAAAGTCATTTCCGTGATTCTTGTCAGCTGTTATTTTGTTCCTAAGTGTGATGATTTTTTCTTCATCTTCATGGCTTTTTGTTGCTATAGTGTCATTCTTTAAAATGTGAGAAAACAGCAAAAAACTTGTTATAATATCCCAAAACTAAAGAGTGTTTGCTTCATTTGTTAAGTATTGAAGTTCTCCAAAGCACATACTGAAGAAATGGATCAAATCATTGTATCTGAGAAGCTCAGACCAATTTTTGCCTGAAGAAAATAACAATATAAATAATTTTGTAGCTTCAAATCCTTCAACACCTCCCTTTCTTAAAAAATATTTTAATTAACTGCAGGTTTTTAACTATAGACTGCAAATAGTCCATAGTGAAAATAATTGCTGATATAATTTGACAGTGTACTACTTCTGATCTTTATATCACACACAGTAATTAGTCTGTTTCCAGAGTAAATAAGACACTTTATGGCATCACCATAGGTGTATGGCAAAAAGCAAAAGATGCCCGTGTGGCAGAAACAGTAGGTCACTTCATTAGCAGATTAATGAGTTATGAAAAGAGCTCTTAGCTACAGCTGCTTCTCCATACTTTCTACAAGAAGGGGGAAACTGAGGCTGCTGACCCATTTGGTCCACTGATGGTTTTTCCACCACTGACTCACCTTTAAAAGCCTAATAAGTCACTAACGAGTATTTAGTGAGGCTCTACTTACATAATGACTGCAAGTAGTGTTTTTTTTCCCAAAATGACAGGCCTGAGGGTCCAGTCTTTTGGACAGTGAAGTAAACTCGAAATCAATACAAACAGAAGATTAAAACTCAGTCAGTGCTGTCTAGCTATTTGGATCCTCACTTAATATGATGGGTGCTGTTGTGAAAGCTGAGCTAAATCAATACGAGTGTATTTTCTCTTCATAAGCGTACCCATAAATTGCATCTCCCACTCTCTAACACTCTCCATCTGTACAGCACTGAGATCTGACAAGTCGTCGTACTCGTCCCTCAGGATGTCTTTCTCCAGGCAGAAGGTGGCCAGGCCTCTCGAAGCATCCCGGCCAGCGAAAATGCCGTAAGGACCATCTGAAAAACAAACAACAGCAAGAATGAGTAAGAGTTAAAGTACTTTCATATCTCCTTTAACTAATCAAATAACCAACAAAGTGTTTGAGCTCCACTGTGTGTGCAGCGCAAAGGCATCACATGGTTTTACTGAGAATAAGGGAAAGTATACAGATAAAGTTGCAGTAAAGCAACAAGTTAACCTTTTATGATTAACTCAGACTTGCATCTTGTGACTATAGCAGCTGCTTCACATTAAGTTTTCCAGAACAGCAGATGTGCATGAACGTGTTCATTAAGCTGCCAAATAAATACATTAAAAAAATTGTTTGTTTTTAAAATCATCC
Organism: Oreochromis niloticus; assembly: GCF_001858045.2. Lineage (NCBI taxonomy): Eukaryota > Metazoa > Chordata > Actinopteri > Cichliformes > Cichlidae > Oreochromis > Oreochromis niloticus. The sequence continues at coordinate 6,974,939 of NC_031983.2, read as the reverse complement.
ACATTGTAGATGCTGAATGAGCACTACTGATGTTTTTATTAGAAGTCTGGAGATAGATTAGTATGATCATATTGTAATCTGAAACTCAGTATCAGCAACCTGAGGAGTACATTTCCTGAGTTGCACAAGAGTTTAACTGGGGCTGCAACACTGTCAATTAATCAGTTACTCAAGCAGAAATTTAATCATGTCAACAGGCACTTTTCAAGCAGAAATGCCAAACATTCACCCGTTCACACCACTCAAAAGGAATGAGTCCTTACAACTCTTCTTGTTGCATTAAAAAGAAAAATCATATCATGCAAATCTTCAGAGTTGCAATGAATAGGCAGTTGTTAGAAAAAGAACTAATTTTTTGTCCTGTAGAAATGTCACAGAAATGACAGGTTCCTGTTGTCACATATGGCAATTTGTTACTCTAAACCCGACCTGCAACAAAACTCACCACATTATTAGCACTGAGGGCTTTAGTCAAACAAACATTGTAATCTAATCAGTTCACATCCAGTATTTGCCTGCCTTTGTCACAGCCCAGTCTTGTAACATCTGCCAGCAAGATTAATTTTTATAAGGACGTGTGTTACACTAAGGGACTTCTGCTTCTGATATCTGAGTTTATTATCGCTCGAAAGGGACCAGTGATATACAGTCTCATAAAACTCCTGAAGTTTTTCTCCACGTTTTGAATCCTTCATCATCTTCCAAGAGGAGAATCATCTGACTTGCATGTGTAAACTCTGCAGGCTCTCTGGTTTTGTTCTAATATAACGGTGCAACCCAACACAGATCAATCCTCACTCTGGCACCGCTTAAGAGTTTATGAAGCAGAGCTCCTAATCAGCTCAAAGATAAGGAGTACTCTTTACCTTTCACAACCAACCACGAGAATTAGAGATAAAACTCCAGCCTGCACTTCACATGAAACGTCAGTGTGCAACATAGACATTTACTAAATCATGCTGTTTTTTTCATGTTGACTTGATATGCAACAAAAAAGAAAAGCTCACTGAACCACATTAGTGCCTGAATAAGGCCTGAAAGACTCCAGAGCAACAGCTGTGAGTGACAGCTACAACTGCAGGGATGCAAGTGACTTAATATAATTTCTGATCAAAGGGTGGATCTATTTAATGCCACAACAAATGACAAATGCATCAGATCTGACAAGGAAGGTGGTGATGGAACAGCAGAAAACACCACCATTACCAAATTGCACATCTTTATTAATTTTAACTTAGTATCGATTATGCCTTGTTTTAGTTTTCTATCAACTGTTTCTCCAGCATTAAATCCAGTGTGACTAATATACACTACAGTTTATGTCACGGTCCTGCCAGCTCCACTGAGCCTCTGGTAGTGTGTCATAACTTGGTGAGGTGGACAGATTTAGGGCCTGCTTGGCTCGGTCCTCTCAGTGTGAAGTAGCAGACTGACACATGAGACTGCTGTTTGAATAATTATAGTTTATTGCAGAGTTGACGGCTGACTCAGCCTAGCCAGAGAAAATGCAGAGTAGTAGGTCACATTCGTTTGGTCAAAGTGAAAGACGTGTCACATCTTCTTTTCGTGATTTGCCATTCTCTTCCATGTAACTCCGTTTAACTTCACACAGTGGCGTCAAAACGTGCTTTTCCCAATCGCAAATAAACATACAGTACGAGTACAGTAGTTCTGAGGTCATTTGAGGTGAAAATATTCATGCAAACTATCCAGAATTGATGCATGGTGAGTCCCATCACTGTAAACAAGCGACGGGTCCAGTCCAGACACTCGCACAGTGTGCACGTCGACAAGCTAACAGGCTAGCGTTAGCAGGCTAGCTTGCTAAAACGTAATAATCATCTCCCGGGTGCATAACTTTAACCATAAAGTGTTTCAGGTTTGCGGTACATTAATATATATAAGGTTCAAATGTCTGCAACTTTAGTTGCAGTCACAACCCGTGAAGAAAAGTCGTGCTAGCGGCTAGCTAACAGCTAGCACTCCATTCAAAAACATAGACAAAGCCAAAGAGCTAGGCTAACCCCGACGGTTTGCGCCCAAATTTTGGTTCGGGACAACTCACCCCAAGCGGGGACACCTCAGCTAACTCACCCAATCGTAAAGATGGTCGTTTTTCCACTGCTCACTCACCTTTACCGTAAAACTTTTTCCCGCTGGTCACGTCGAAAACTTTCATGTTGACGGCCATCAGGATGCGGGGGTTCTGGATACCGTCGTACTCCCGCAGCTGCTCCAGAGTGAAGTCCCGTCTCCTCATCTTGGGAAGCGCCGAGGCCTCGTCGCCCTGGGCCGCGTACGAGTATAGCCGTTTGCCCCACCGTCGGTAGACCGCCAGACAGACCACCGCTACCAGAACTAAAATACTGATATTCAGCAACATCCCTCCGAGGCCGAGCCCGTCCGACTCCTCCGCTGCCCCCTGCCCGCCGCTTGTGTCAACTGGTCCGCTCGAACTGTCTCCATCGTCCGCCATACTGCACGGTTAGCGCCTACCCGCCCCTGGCCAATGCCGCGTTCACGTCCTGTCGGGAACCACTAGTTGAGCGAGGGTTCAGCGTTGCTGCTGCTGCTGCTGCTGTTACGGCTAGGCAAAAATGAAAGCGACTGCTCCACGGGAGCCCCCAAATCTTCAGTGTCCTTGTGTCAGCGGATTCGCCTTACACTGACAGAAAATATGTTTGAAAACAGTACAAAATTATATTGAGATAAATAGCTTTTGAGACCATGAAAATATATATATATATATGTTTTTGTTTTTAGTTTAAGCCCTTTACGTGATTAGTCTCTGTGCTCCTCTTATCTGCTCCTTCTCTGCAATCGAGATGACTGACTCTTCCCCAGGCTGGGTCTGCTGTAGGTCTCTTCCCGTTAAAAGACAGTTCTTCCTCCCCACCTTTGCCTGGTTTACGGTTCTCTTCTTTGAAGTGACTGTTGTTGGTAACTGGCTTTCAATACAAGTAAAATCAATTATCTTCTGCTCACAGGGTGAATCTTCTTAAATTTATATATAAAATACTATTCTAGCACTGACATGGTTTTCTATTGTAATACAGTACTGTGCAAAAGTCTTAAGCAGCCCCAATTTCTTTATATTTTCTAGAAAAATAGGAAATGGGTGCAGGGATTTCTTGTAACATCTGCAAACATACACGAAAATATAAATTATAAGGCAACGGCAGAGTTTGTACAATTTTAATGAGCTTGAAAGTTAATATTTGTTATAATCACCTTTATTTTTTCAGTATAGTCGGAACTCTCTTAGGCACCCCCAAAAAAGGTCATTCTGTTCATCTGGACGTAGCGTTTTCACTGGGAGAAACGTCTCGTCACTGATCCAAGTGACTTCTTCAGTCTCAGCTAACTGCAGGTTACCCCAGCCTTATAAACACCTTTGCACAATGACTGAAACCAGCCCACTGAACGAACAATGGGCTGTGAGGTCAGTTTTCTTTTAGGCAGCTTTCTTGTCATTTCTTTAAGTCTTCAGAAATAGTTCTCCTGGCTTCTTGAAGAACATTCAAAGCTCATCTTTAAACGCTGTCTTTCAATACTCTAGAGATCCAGACTGTGGGGAGGCCAATCCATGACTGTTAGCATTAAGGGATCATTGTCATGCTGATAAATGAAGCTGTTGCCAGTCAGATACTTTCCAGGTGGTATTGCATGGTGGATCCAAATCTTATGGTACGTCTGGATTGATGATCTTGTCAGTTGACAAGATTCCCAACTGACTGAGATGCAGCCCAGATCATGACACAACCTCCACCATACTTTACCTGTCTCTTAACCAACTCTATACGTACTGGTAAAAATTTGAACCAGCAATTTAAATTTGGATTTATCACTCCATAAGGCCTGTTGCTACTGATTTTCAGTACAGTTCTTGTGTAATTTGGCCTACCTCAGCCTTTTCTCCCCATTTCCCTTCCATAAGAATGGCTTATTGATAGCTACCCTTCCACAGAAAACATTTCTGATTAACTATAGGTGGATCAACTAAAGGTTTAGATGCATCTCTCAGGTCCTGTGCCAGGTCTTTGCTGAGTTTCTTTCCTTTCCTTCGAATACTGTTCATCTACTATAGATAGAGTTTTAGGCCCGCTGCTTCTTCTTTTGTCCTCCACTTGTCTAATCTCCTGAAATATTTTAAGGACACATTGCACACCATGCTGAGATATGCTACATTGTCAGTTGGGAACATATTTATTCCCAGCTAAACAAAAGTGCCAAAAGATACATTTTAAAACTATTTCTTTATTAAGTTGAGTGTTATTGGTAGACAACACTGATTCATTCCTTAAGTGACTTTTATGCTTGAATGATTCATAGGTCAGTCTTGAGAGGCTTAATAACCAATACAAACAAAAACCTTTAAAAATTGCAGGCACAAGAAGTGGACTGAAAATGAGTGAAAAAGCGGTCCATGTCCAAATAAAAACACAAAAAGACCTTCAGAAAGCCTGGAGAACTATTGCTCAAGACCTCTTTAAAAATCACATGAAAGTCCAGCTCATTTGAAGCAAAATATAAACAAATTACGGGTGGCTCAAGACTTTTGCACACTATTGCAAATAGAAAAAAAAAAAAAAAATCCTCCTTCAAGTTATTGTTTATATCATTTATATTTCAAGTAGCTCTTAATCTGCTAGTCACTGATTTGACCTCTGGTATAAACTGTACCTTTTATAATTATGTTGTTGAAATTTTGAGAAAATTAATATATTTAGGACTTTAAATGGACTTTAGAGGGTTTTTTTTTTTTTACAAAAGCACTCTTAAAGATCCACTTCTTATTAACCAAGAAATTTACGATGGACACCCGAAGGCAGCAAATCACACACCTATCACTCTTTTTAAGTTTAGGGTCAACTTGTTTAGTGGTTTTTGTCCCCCTGCAGGAATCTGTAAACAAATAATTAGAAAAATAAGTTTCCTCTAAACCTCTTCAAATATTTAGTTAAGGATTAGTGAGACTAGTTCTCTGGTAAATTTGCTTTTCCCAAGAAACTGCATGGGAAATGATTTCTGACAATAATTCCTCAATATTGGACTTTTTGACGTTAAGTCACAGGATGTCTTTGGATTCCTTTGGAGCTGCTCTGTTTTTGCTTTTTCCCGAACCCATGCACACACTTTCCAGTATTAATTGCTTCTTTAGGCTGTTAAAAGCTGTGACTGGTGATTTGACAACAAAAACTAACTTATCAGGTTAGGCGACTTGACCCTGAAAAAAAAAGAAAAAAAAAAGGAGAGATAAAGTAGGACAGATCACACAAACACAATTTTGTACAATCAGTATTTTATATTTTTTTGCATTTTACAATTCGTTAACATGCACTGCTTTACCCTAAAAACACACTCAACACCACACTACCAATAAAACAAATCACTTCTCAAAAATCAAATGAATAATAGAATGGCAAAATGATTTTTTATAGTATTTACATTTTTTCCTGTTAAAGTCAGCTCTAAAACACATTTTAAGTTCATTGGTGAAATAAAAGGAAAGTTAATGATTAAAGTGCTCTAGAGCACCAAGCCTCAAACAAAATATAAACTTCAAGCTAAAATATACTGTAGTTTTATGATGCTAGCTCACACCCATTATTCCAGCAGAAACTTTTATTTTTTTTTTTACATTTTTATTTTATTCAATAGCAAAAAGCAATTGAGAACTGCAATGCTTACCTAAGACTATTCCATCCATCAAATACATGGAAAAATAAAAATAAATTATACTACTTCTGGTTGTAAAATGGGACGTCAAGTGTCCCAGATGAATTTTTGCAGGCTGTAAATTAAACAAAAACTAAAACATTGTAGTTTAGCTGCAATGTCTGTCAGAGAGAATAAACATTGTTATGGAGCAGCAGCTTTGGTGCGAGTCCTTCACTAATTTTAAGTGCCCCTATTATGTTGTTTTTTTTTGGTTTGTCCTCTATCCTTTAGTCTGTAATAGTCCTCACTCCTGATGAACTACTTGAAATGCCTCTTTTACAGTCTAGGCTTTTTTCCATGACTTGTAACAATGTCCACCTTGTAGCTGTAGTCAGTCAACCATTTCCCCCCCGTTTCCATTATTCTGACAGTATCTGAACATGTTAGCTTCATGTGTGAAAGAGCACCTTTTCACTTTTCAGTAAAATCTCAGACTAAAATCTTACAGGCGTAACGTGACCACAGTTGAGTAGCGGTCACTTTTAACGGACAGGCATGCACAGGTTATGACTGTGCACGGCGTTAGTGCATCTTTGTGAGTCACTGAGCTCACAGTCAATGCCCTAAACGGCAATAGCATGAACACAACAACATTTTATCTCAGCCACTCTCTTTCTTAATTGCAATAACAATAAACATTTCTCCATGATGAATTTTTGGTATCAGAGCCTGTGTGGGAGGGGTACAGCTCTCTCAGCAGCACCATGCTGCACAAATACAGACTGATCCCAATGAAAGGGAGCTGAACAATCACAAGTATGGTTACACTTTGCTAAACATCTCCCCAGAAAAGCAACAGTTCTTTTTAGCAGGTTTAATGTGGCTCTTTTGTCATTGTTGTGGATGAGTATGAAGGAAGCCAGAAGAAAAGAATTCTAAGGGGACCTGAGTGTGAATGACTAACAGACTGATGAAGCAAGCAATATTACTATGTGCACAGACAGTACAAAAGATGGACATAGCCACTGTGATGTCACCTACAAGTGAGCAAACCCTGGATAATCCTCCTTTCTGAAACGTGGCACGCCGAAAATTTACAACAGTGGTTTACCTCATTTAACTCAGCGGTCCCCAACCCCCGGGCCTCGGCCCAGTACCGGTCCGTGAGTCGTTTGGTACCGGGCCGCGAGAGTTGAGGCTCAGGTGTAAAATGTATGGTTTTCAGGGTTTTTATTGGTTTTTAGCGTTATTTTATTATCGTTAACTCGGTTTTCCTGGGTCTTTTCACGTGTGTCATGAATAAATCTTCTTTTTTTTGGTACCGGCACTAGTTTTATTTTGTTGTATTTATCCGCGACACCTTATTGCCGGTCCGTGAAAATATTGTCGGGCATAAACCGGTCCGTGGCGCAAAAAAGGTTGGGGACCGCTGATTTAACTAATAAGTGGAAGATCTCAGTTTCAATTCTGAGAGGAGACACAAATCTCTTTTGGGTCGCTTCAGGAAAGGCACCCGGTGTAAAAATCTGTCAAATCAAACAAGTGGAACGACCCGCTGTGGTGACACCTTGTGAATGAGTGAGTAACTTTATCACCTAATTTTGTATTCAACATGACCCGAAACAAAGAACTGACACTGTGAGCTCGTCAGGAAAGTCCCAGAAATTTGACTATGTTCATTCATTGAAGTGACTTTCTCAGTCCTGGATGAGCGATGAGACATTTCTCCCACAGAAAAAAAAAAAGCTACCTCCAGATGAACACATTCAACCTCCTGGGATTTGGCCAAATCCAAGGGCCCTTTTCCATTAGACATCTATAGGACCATACATTTTTGCAGCCACAGGTATCGCCCCCTGGTGGCTATTTAAACAAATCGTTTTAGCTCTTTTCTCCATAAAGACAAAATTGATCTACTTTCATTGTACCCTTAATGACGAGGTTTGATACCTCAGTATATATTAATAAAGACGTGGTTTGACGACCATTAGAATAGTTTGCGGGTTTCTCTGAGGGTCGCTGCATAGGCAGAGACCACCCTCACTACCTTCTATTGCACACCCAGTCATCTTGTTCTATAAGCAGGCATGAAACATGACAGGAACCACTCGGCTCCGACAAGAGCATCAAGGGTTACTTCGAATAGGCATTAAAGGGGTTAAGAGATAAAACACTTCCACACTGGCTTCACTCTTTAGAGCTAAAAGTTGCATCCTTCTCTTATACTGTCTATGGTTTAGTGTTAGCATGGTGTATGTTAAGATCATGCTCGTTCTTTTACTGTCCATGATCATATGTACTGCATTAATGGAGCCAAATTCCCAGAGACTGTGCTTTTCCAGATAGAAAGGAGCTAAAAGCAGAGCCTTACAGACAGACGGTGCTGCAATAATGGACAGAATGGGGAAAAACATGTAAACCTAATCTAGCAGACCCCCCAAAATAAAATGATAATATGGGCACTTTAAGACTCAACTTTGATTGTCATGATAAAAACAGAAGGTTACATCCTCAGGAAAAACACAAAAACAAACCTGCAAGTGTTTAATTTTAAACACATCTGAATCCCAAATCATCAATTAGGAAGACTTTTTAAAAAAGCAGAACGCGGTCTATTTTAATGAATGAGAAAGCTTCCGACATCCTGCTGTATCCGATTAGTCACACACTGTGTGCAGTGTGTGTCATCTTGGCAAACTAGAATCACAGTTCAACAGCCCTATATAGACCAGCGCGGTTTACATATTGTAGAAATCAAAGTATTTGTTGAAGAGTTTGGCATCTGAAAAGGCAAAATGCAGGGAATGCATTTATTTTTGTAAACGTTATGAGCTGTCAGGTGAACACATTCAAGCTCGCTGCCTATGCTTTTAAATGAAATGCACTGATAAAAACAATCAAATTGGATCAACCACGCTCAGTCTCTCTTCACACCCAAGCAGTTTGCCTCTGAAATGAATGAGCGCTGAGCCGAGAGCTGCAGCCGCCTCACTTTGCTTCTTTTCAAACCCACGTTTACAGGAGGAGAGCTTCATTTATGTGGTGCACCACTTTCCTTCTTCCCAGCTCTGGCTTCTGTCTTCTTGCTCTGTGCAGATGTTGTCGCTGCTGCTTTCTGGGCTTTGTCTTTGGGTGTGGTCTGTGCAGCGGCGGAGGCTGAGGCAGACTCAGCTGAAGTGCTGGAGGATTTGGAGGCCTGCGCGGGCTTTGAGGTAGTGTTGGAAGGATGTCTCCGACGCCTCCCTTCATCCCCAGCCGAGGATGAGGTACGCCTCCTCCTGCTGCCATCGTCTCCTATTGGGGGCTGCAGAGAGTAATCACAGGAAAACAAAGCGTAACTACGTGTGGAACAACAGATCACTCACGAGGTTTATTTTTGCTGAGGCCAGATGATACAGTTCAATGACTCGACTTTGCGCAGGCGCAAACTGAGTAGCTCAGAGTCTGTTAGTGTTTTAATATGAAATAATGATGTTTGAATAATATTATATGCTGGAAATACTAGCTTCTCTTTTCATTAATAATTCATTTAGGCCAATAAAACTTGCAGGTAAAGAGCACTCTAGTGTGGAGATAACATCAAGCATCCTTTCAAACGTGTAAGCCAGCAGACACTCACCACCACCCTGAAGTCCTCCAAGTTCTTGAACTGCGAGAGGTGTTCCTGCAGCTTCAGATCAATAGGCTGGTTCTTTATCTTTGAATATTTCAAAAAGGCCCAGAACTTCTCCAGTCCATACAGCTGACCTGGAAAGGGAAATGCAAGGAAGAGCAGTTTCATTCAGTGTTAAATTCTAGGTAAAATTCAAATGCCTAAATGTAGGCAATATTTTTCTAGTCAACTTGTATCAAAAGAAGAAATATTGGAAGTGTATAGATCCCAAAAGGAGCTATTGTACTTGTTTTGGGACAGATGGATGGCTAAGGCGGGGGGGGGGGGGAATCATTGCAGGGGTGGGCGCAGGATGAATTTTTAAAAAACAAACAAACAAAAAAACAAAAAGAAAGCTTGGACACTGCTAACATAATGGACAGGTTTTTGACGGGGCTCCCACACAAACGCAAAGCAGAAGATGAAGCATCACCAAATATGCTTATAAGCCCAAAACTACACCATAAATAATTACACCATAAAGATGTTTTGTTTTTCTGTTATTTAAAAGAGGTAGTGGTTTATTTTATTGCAACCTGTAATTTATTGCAGTTAACTTTTATTTGTTTAATTGTTTACAAAAGATTTGAGATGTGAAATAAATTGCAATAGAGTTTCTAAACAAAATATGGGTGTGTGGTTGGAGGGTGTGTTTGTGCCGGCTGGGGGGGGGGGGGGGGTTGTAAAACAAAGGGGGGCTTAGCAAAAAAAGTTGGGAAACCACTGGATTAACTGGTTTTCCATTACAATTTTGTACCTCCTAATGTGCATGGTCATTGTCATAGCAATGCGTCCGAGTGTCCTGTGACGTAAATGCAACATAAGTGCTACAATAGTAGTGGGCAAGAATATATCTGTATGTATACTCTGTCTGTGTCTGTGGCTTTTCATCAGACTCGAGGACCACGCTGCCAGGTTGGAAAAATGGCAGTTTTGAGTTTCATGAACAAGGCGCTCATGATGCCACTGACCAGCCAATTGGTGACATGCAGTCCTGCTTGGATCGCTTGGAACCCCGGCTGAGCACTAAGGTACTAAAAAAGTACCAGGTACTATGACCTCATGCAAAACCCTGAAAACCGTGGTGAACCGTGCCGAGTCGATCTGAGTAGGTACTAATGCAAAATTGGCTTAAGAATTGGAGCCCTGTGTAAATATTTATAGCGTTTACTGCTACACTGTGAGTAGAGCAGTGACAGAAAATGGAGGGGGAGAAAAAACAGACTTGAAAGTGAGATATCAGTTAGGTCTTTAACCTCCTTGCTATGTGGTTCCATCAGATATTTGATGGGCAAAGACTGCATGTAGGTTATAGATTATCATTCTGTATCTGTCTGTATGCAGACATGCCTGCATGCTCAGTGTTAGCTTTTTAAACAAGGGGTTCTCTCATTAAATGTGTTGGAAACATGCTGCAGGTAAACTCATTTGTAATCACCTAAAACAAACTCTCTAAAAGACTCTAAAAGTCTTTGAGTAAAACTGAAACCAATCTTGAGTGCTTGCTAGAATCGGAATCCAAAGTAGCCGATTTAAACAGCTCAGATCTACTTTGGTCTGAAAGCCAGCTCTTTTAATTTAGTCTGCTAATACTGGCTACTTGCATTTTCATTAAATGAATATAACACAAATACTATTAGGGGTTAGGTAAGAGGGAATACACGCGACATGTACTCTAGCAGAATGTTTTTTCTAAGTTTGGTTGAGTCTAAACAAAAACAACCACAGTTTGTTTACTTCACTGAGTCACACAGTGTTGAAATGGACTGAGAAATCTACATTAATGCTCTCTTCTCTTTACACATTTCCACATTAAGCTGAGAGGATCAAGTGAACCAAAGCTAAGTCACATGTCACATCTTTAGCATTTTTATATTTAATTATATGTAAATACTAAATATATTAATAGAATGTTTAGAATTTTGGTGTTTTTATGAAGCATTTATTAACTTCTCACACTCATGCACGATCACTGAATATGGGATTTATTCAGAAGAATCTGCTACATTAGTGAAAGCAGCAGCTGACATTTGGGAGAGCCTGTTTACATTTCATGTTTATTACCTTTCTCAAAGTCTCTGAGGGTCTCTTCTTGAAAGTCTTTGAACAGATCTAATCTGAATCTCTTCTCCAAACCGTAGCTGTAGTATCTGAACAGACACTCCAATCCGTACCTGCAGGGACACAACAAACACTTCCCTTCACTCTGAGTTACAAGCAAACAAATATCACCGAGCTTCAAACCTTGCTTATAGAGGTCAGTGTGTGCACATAATGATGCAACTGCTTCATTGTCAGCGCTGCATTTTCACCCAGCCATTTTCTCACAGTGCATCTCCAACATTTCACAACAATGGATTCCCTTCTCTCGTGGATTATTTATAGCTGTAAGAAGCTGTCAGAGGAACCAGACAGACAAGTATACTGGTTTCTGGTTCAGACAGGGTGAGCTCCAGCAGGAAGAGACAATGAGACTGCTACACCCTTATACTACAGGCACTTTCACTTCAACAGGCAGGGCTGAGCTACCCACTTCTTTAAACAAGACATTTAGGTTTGACTGGTGTATAAAAAGCCCTTTAGATTGACAACAGAAGTAGTGTTCACCTTTAACCTCATGCTATCGAACAATGACACTGCTTAAACCTGCAGGCGCTTCAATTTCTGAATAACATCAATAACATCAATGAGTCTTTCAATCTGTGGACGTGACTTGTTAATGCTATCCAGAGTCACTATCACGACTATGTGAGACACAAACACAAAAAGCGCTTCAGGGCGTTTTTTTTAGGGTGTGGTTGTGTTTGTGGATAAGTGACACAAACAAAGCAGTCTGTGTCTGCTGTTTGCTTCTCTGCAGGCTTCATTAATGAATAACATTTACTTCTTATCCCTAGGGCACAGACACAGAGCTCAGGATTTAAATGTCCTCCTCACCTGTAGTTGTCTTTGGCATCTTCTACAGCATACTGTTTGAACTCCTCATACATCTTCCTGTTGAAGTTGTCCCTGAGGAAGAAGGACCAGAACCTGAACAGAGTGTTCATCTCCTGAGATTGGCCGATCCCCAACCGTTTTCGCTCTGAAGGGAAAAATCAAGAACAGGAAACAGAGATTGTGACCATTTCTTCTTGTTTTTGGTACTTCTTTCTCAAAGCTTTTAGTATGTGATGGTGTACTAGAGCTGAGGGGTACTTAGAAGCAATATTTGTGGGGAGTTTTAGAGGTCTCTGTACCATTAAGGCACCGTCGGCGGTACTTGTGGTATCCCTGTTGAGTGAAGCCATTGTCCCTCAGCAGCTCATGCGATGGATGCCAAAATTTGGGCAATGACTGAGGGGTACAGCCGTAACTTCCTGATAGCGGGGCTCCTTCTGATGGAGAGGCGTTGGAGCTGCTGTGGAAGGATGGAGGAAAAAGAGATGTTTGAGAAGCAACGGGGAAACATTTAGTTGCCAGTTTATTAGATAAACCTTACTAAAACAAATCTAGACTAACAAAACAAAAAGCCAGATTTTTGTCTCATTTCTGTTTGAGGTGATAATGAGCCAATGGCGACAAAAACCCCAAAACAAAGTGTGGAATTAGGCTCAAACATTCCTTACCAAAAGTTGATTTTTTTAAATACTTTGTGTAAATCACATTAGCACCAACTTCTTTTCATAAAAAGGATTATATATCAAGCAGTTGTTCTGCTTGACATATAATGGAGAATGACTGGCGGGGTGAAATGAGGAAGTGCTCCTTGTGGGTTCTACTTTTTGCTCGTCACCTGTGAGGCACCATCAATGCAGCCATAAAAAAGAAAATGTCACTGACATAGCAGCTCATCCGGCTCATGAAACACTTCTCTATTTAATTCCCACAAAACAACAAACGTGACTTTGACCTGGAGACCCATCAGGTAGCGATTGTGTGGGTTTGACTCAATTCTGATCGTAGGAGGAGCAGCGATCCTTGTATTGGGATGGACGGTGCCTTGCCATAGCATAACCACCTGGTCCCTTTGGCCAAATGAGCAAAAAACCAAATTACACTAAAATGAAAAAGTCAGACCTGATGGACGCAGAGCGCGGTCGGTGTTCGCGAGAGTCCATCACCCAGCCTATGTGAGCCTCCTGGGGAGGGTTCGAACTGTGGCTCGTCTTCTTCTTCCTGGGCGTCTGGAACAAACATCAGGACAGGACACGGGTTAAATGAGGCACAGGGTGGCTGTGCTGCCTGACATTTTTAGTTTGTTTTATTTGAGTTTAAGGAGCGAGGAATGATATATTCACTCAGTATTTACATATTTGATCTTTTAAACCAATGTGATACCACAAATAGAAAACAGGCAGCCACTGTTTGTATTTGTGGGAGTGGTCACACTCTTACTGTGTTAGGCACATGTGAAAAAAAGAGTTGGGACAAACAATGACAAACAAGGGAAAGGAAAAGTTTCACCAGCAGGCCTGCGGACAGACATCAATCCATCTGTTGAGATGAAGTCTGGCAGATAAAGAGGAGCTTTGCTACTCCTTGTATGTACGGACAGAGAGAGCTTACCTGTCCATCGATGGCGCCAGTCTCCTTCATCACAGGGTAGAAACGTGGTGTCTTGTTGGGGTCCTGGCGTCCAGGGGTGCGAGGGGTTCTGGGGGTCCGGGGTTGGTGAGCTCTGGGCGACTGTGGGACCATTGTGGGCACAGAACGAGCCAACTCTGCTCCACTGTCTGCTGAGAAGCCCATCAGTCCCCCCAAAACGTTATTCATTTATATTTACTGTCAGGTAATTATCTGATTATTTCCCATCTTTATGTTTACAATGCACAAAAAAAGCCCATAATACAAACAAAATCACATCCTACACTAGCACACCAGTGTGAGAGGGGTGTGGTTTAAACTGCAGAAGGTAGCAACACAGGATGCTCGCTCATATGAAACTGGCTTCACTACAACTCTACAAACCCCACCTGGCATGGGAAGAGATGGGACTTCCTGGTTTGAGTCAATGGGGGCTTTGGGGGTGAGAGTGTCGAACTCATCTTTACTGATGACGTTCAGCTTCTTGAAGTTCTCCACTTCCTGCTGGGGAGCAGAAATGTGCCAAAAGAGAAAAAAAAGAAAAGAAAAGAAAAAAAATGAAATGAAAAGAAAAGACAGAGTTAGATAAACACTGATCATTACCATTTGCACTCCTTTAACATGGCCTGGATTTAAAAGATGATGATGATCTCAATTTTATCGAAGCAGAAAAACAACAATAAATGCTGCACTTTGAACTGAACACAGATAAAACAAAAGATCCTGTTGATAAGGTAACAAAAAGCATAAGAGATGAGCTGGAGGCTGATATTTTTTTTAAGCTCTTAAAACAAAGTAATATAATTATTGATCAAACTTTAAAAAAACAACAACAACAAAAAAAAAACCAAACAAAAAAACTCCTGGGAACCAGAAGAGGGTAAATTATGGAGCAATTCACTGAGGCCCTGAAAACAATCTTCTTATTTAGTTGATTTCCTAGTGACAGATCTCAATTTTAAATCAGATTAATCAATAAAAGGATTTCTGCACTTCCCCTCAGATACTACATTTGGATGTTGCAAGGCTGTTTAAACTGATAACAGTTCACTATGGTGGTAAAAAGCACTCACACATCAGCAGCTGCAGCCATGCAGGCCTGTGTGACACACAGCACATGTGTCGCAGACTTTGTACTTTACACGTCAGCATCAGACAGAGGGGGAAGAAAAATATGCAGGTGGCCTTGGTGCATGTGTGCTCAGGCAAAACATTTCCCACATGCTTTATTTATTGACCAACCCTTGAGCCCATGAATGAGCTGACCCCGTTGAAAACGTTTTCACAGAGCAGTTTGAATAAAGATTCTTATAGTTGATTCTGCTTTTGTGGTTGCCTTCATTTGTCATTTTGGTCACCGTTATACCAGCAAGCTTTCACTTCTGCTCTGATTTTACACCCCCAGTTTGTTGACAGAGGCAGGATTAAATGATTCTTCCTGAGTGTAACACATAAGTTTTTGTCTTTGTGAGTTGTGGACGGCTCTGACGCTGCCAGCGATGAGGTGGCAGTGTGTGAGAGTTCTTGATGTTTAACCTGCTGCTCTAACTGTTTGGTATTAAAGGTCAACTAATGACTCCTACTCTCTCCTTTCATTTCCCCTTTGTAGACCTTCTGACCCAACACTTCTCCACAGCCCGTGCATCAACTCCTCATCGTGCTCCTTCTGTCCTGTTACTATTAGTGGAGAACAGAGACCGTTCTCCACTAATAGAAATGATGACATCAGTTTTTCTTGTAAGTGATTAGCTGATTACAGAAAAGTCATTGATAATTTAATTCAAATTTTATATATGCATGCACACAAATCATAGACCCACTTTCTAACATGCATCTCAAATTTATTTGGAACAGTTGACCTGATAAAATAAGCCTTTTAAACCCCCCTTAGGCTCTAGGAAAATGGCTCTGTCTCTTAACAGGCAAAACATGCAATCAAGAAATGTATGAGTTCACCAAAATAACATTAACAAGCCTACTTCTTGCAAATTACAAACTAAATTACTTTGACCAGCATGCATTTTATATGGATTTAAATAACAATCACACTTCTGAGTACAACAAGCTCTTAATTGAGCTTTTTTAAATGTGTTTCCACATTAAACATCTTCAAATGATTTAAGTCTGCTTCTGTTTTTTCTTCCACTACGAGAACACCCTTCATATGCTGGTAAAAACCAAGCAGACATTTCTGTTCTGTTCTGAATCCATAAAAGTCTATTTTCACCTACTGATCCACTTCCATGCAACTGAAGGTTACATCATCTATGCTGATGAATGGGATCAAAGTGTTTTTAACTGATGATGTGATTTATGGTGACCTGCTACTGAGGTTTGGCCATCAGCATTATACGATGCTGTAGTGTTGTAAAACCTGAATATACACTGGTCCTGTGCTATAGTTCTGTTCTAATGTAAGGCATGCATAATGCTGTGTGACCTATAGTCAGAGTCTGTACATGCACTGTATCCACAGAAGAGGCAGCTTTCAAAAAGGAGGTCACTGAGCTCTGGAAGCAGCTGTAGTCTGGAGGCTTGTATAGTGGACAGTAAATGGTGCATTTATTTTTGTCCCTCCTCTGCACAGTGTGAGGTTTAACAGCTCTGTCACAATGTCTTCATGTCAAAGTGGCATGAGTGCCAGTAGTGCTTACGCTTTAAAGGAAACCTACAGTTGAAAGCAACCAAGGGCTACCCCAATGCTCCAGAGCACCATTCAATCATATACTGTCTATATATCCACTCTAGTGTATGTGCAATTGTGTTTCCTGCTGTATAAGAAAGAAATTTAAGACTCAGTGCAACATCACAATGATCATCACTGAAGAGGTGCTGCAGACAGTAATGGTTATGAGATATGAGCCCTAATGCAACCATAGCAGAGTGCTTTGTGTGGTTTTAAGGACCCTGGTCAAACGATTACAATACAAGCATACACAGACTCATTTTTCAGCCCAGCATTAGATTTCTGATCCATCATGTGGCAGTCTGCTGGGTCATCTAGTACATTTCTTAGTGATTTCCATATCAGTGATCTGATCACAATTTTTACTGATCAAACTGCATCTTTAAAAGAACAATATGAATTAGAACACAATGCATAAAATTCAAAGATGAGCACTTTTTTTTTTTAAAGCAGGACTTGTGAACTGTGGAAATACAAGAAAACTCCCCTGGATAAATTCTTCAAAATCAAATCTGGCAGAAACTGAGGATTCACTGATAATGCCAAAGTTTATGGTGACTTTCTGAGTCAGCACATTGGACCAATAAAAACACTTCTGGTCTCTTTAACTGATTTCTTCATTGACAACTCCTCACCTATTTATTAAAAAAATATGAAGGCTGGAAGTTAACAGATGGATGCTGACACGGTTGTTTGTGCCTTTTGGGGCATTTCTGCTGCAACTACCTAACAGTTTATATCAAAGAAGTCTGGGCTCCAGGTTTGCTGAGTCTATAGCTTCTACCCACTGGCTGTGCATACGTAGTATAGCCTGATCTGTATCAACTTCTCAAAGACGTTTCTATTCCACAGACCAGGGTGGGTGCACTTAGACAGCCTTCAATAATGCATAAATATGTCTAATTTTTCTCTCAAGCCATCAAATATTGTGACAGTGATCGTGACTGAATAACTGATAAATGGATGCGATGGCTTGATGCACACCAGGTTTTCTCACCCTTTAACTTTTGTAAATATTACAATATAAGCGGATGTTCTTATTTAATTAATTTTCAGTTTTGGTAACAACCTATAGAGTTTAAATGTGATCATCACATAAAGCCCACTACACCAGTCAAAATTCAGAAGAATTTCATCCATGCAACACCAGAACGAGCTTAGCACAAATCCTGGAATGATAATGAGAGAGCTAACTTAGCATCATCCAAAGTATTTCTTAACAACTGCAAAGCTGTTTCAATGTATAAAATCAAGTTAGAGTCAATGTTTCCATGGATATTACGTTAGAACTGAAATATGCAAACACATACGAAACTTGAGCAATATTCTGTGAATAGCAGCGAGATGCAAAGGCTGGTTTGTTCAGGCATGATTTGCTACGCTGTGTGCTGTACGTGCACTTCTGTACTGGGTGTTCCTTTTCTAGTGTCAGTGCAGCGTTTTTTTAAACCGCTCTTTGGCAGACCTGCTCCAACATGCTACATGATGACTGTAAGACTTTTTTATTAGCTGTCAATTCCAAGCAGAAAAGGCTGCGTACTGATCTAAAAGTGCAGGTCGTCTGTGTGTCCAGCAGGTAAAAATAATTTTCCCCATATGAGAATATTTGATCCATACATCATGTTCTACACCAAAAACATTTGGTGTAGAAGATAATGACTTTATTTTGATTTTTTAAAAAAAAGGGAGTTTGAGTATTAGGTGTGGTATTTGAGTCATCTATAAACTTTTAAAATAGATAAAATATACAGCGCTCACTGATGCTATACGAGTGCATTACAGTCTAGCCTTTAGGCCTTTAAAATCCACCATTAACGTAATGTGTACAGTATGGTTTTCACTTTTCGTCTTACCTTGATGCACTCGATTGGCTCCTCCCCCTTCCACAGGTCCTGTTCGTAGTAGTACAGCCCGTCGTTGATGGCTTTGGCCAGGTCGGCAGTAATCTTAGCTCGGGACTCGTGGTTACCTGTCCGATCCCCACCGGGATGCTTACGGAGGTAGGGTGGAGTCTGGGTGACGATGAGGATCTTGTTCACATCCTGGTCATCCAGCTCATAGTCCGAGTCGTCCTCATCTAAACAGTCTGTGAACTTGTTCTTCCTGGCCGCCATCTGCTCCATTTCCTCATCGAACATGAAGTCCAGCTCCTCCTGGTCGGGCTCTGCCAGTGGAGGAGGCTGCTGGCTGGGAGGAGGCGTTTTACTATCCCCCTAGACAACACAGTGAATACAAAGCCGTTAACAAAGCAACAGACAAGACCTGCTGGAAATGAGGTGTAAAACCTACACATAATAAATGTGATTAAGCCATCCAATTATATTAGCCAAACACACAGTCCAGAGTTATACTGATCCATCATTAATAGAATGTTTCTTACACGCATTTCTATTAATAATGTTATATTAAATAACAGAAATACATCTATGAATAATCCAATTCAGTTCAACAGCATCACCAACTGCACACTCCAAATACAACCACAAGGTTCATCACCACCATCTCTCTAAAGCATAAAATCAGAATTATAACTTTGTGAAGGACTTAGCTGTAACACGGTATAACTAATCCCCTGTTAAGTTCATTTGTGAAGTAAAGAAACAGACATGCAATATTTAAGTGAAAAAGAAGCACATGGAAGAATGGGCAGAGAACAAGCTTGGATGGGTGAGTGCTGGAGGAAGTACTCAACTGCAGAGGAAAGGCAGTGAGGTTGGAGCGATGCGCAGGGAGAAGAGCTGGCAACGCACACTTCGTCACTGACATACTGCCAGGAAAAAGATGGAGGAGATGGGCAGAAGGCGTTGACAGTAAACACAGAGGAAAGGAGAAGAGAAAAATGATGACATGGTAACAAATGAGAGACAATGGAAGGGATGAAAGATGGAAAATATGTGTGACAACTTTTAATTTAATGAAACCTGGTGAAGGAGTGAAGCATGCGTGTGCCCTTCTAGTTCTGATTGTTATGGCCATTATTTCTACCAGTTACCATAGCAACATACTCAAAGCCCAAAATTAAAGCAACCCCAGGGATGAGGGGAGTGGCCGTTTCACCTTTTTGTACTCCCTACCTTTGCTTTTGCAGAGGGCTGCCTATGACGTTTCTCAACCTGGATCCAGGCGTCAGGGTCGGGCTTGGGGGCGAGGGCATCTTTGGAGTCATCTGTGGCCGGTAGAGATTCCTGGCTGGAGAAGCCAGGGTCAGCAGAGTCCTGAGGCTGCACGGGATCAGGAGGAGTCGCCTTCACAGGTGACGAAGCTGAAAACCCCGACACATAACACAGACACTCAGTCAACCTTGTACAGAGTGAAAAAACCAAAAAGCTCAAAGCAACATAAAACTGTGCGTTTAATCTCAATACCAACAACTCAACAATAACTGATATTAGAGAAACGGAACTGTTTTTGATGACTAATGGCAGCCTTGCCTGTTATTAGTTCAGCTTTGTCAGCTAGTTTACAAAGTGTCCATCAAAAGCTGTTTTTATGACACCCAGACAGCGTCATCTTAATTATTAAATTAAAAAAAAAAAAAAAAAAAATCATAATCATGAATGTTTCATTTAGCATGGAAAAATTAAAAAATAATAATAATTAGACTGAATTAATCATTCAAGCATGCAGATGATGCTTTTTTACACCGTCAACAAATCTCATGATTTCAAAGCCAATCTGTCTGCTGTCTCTCTATCCACTGCGATTTATACCATGCTTGTGCTTCTGCAGCCGAACCTCCCAAATATGTAGGTTCATTTAGTAAAATGTTCCAGCAATGTCATGTTTGTAGTGCCTTTGTTGGAGATCGCTTCCAGCTGCGTTTAATCCACATTTGCTGCTCAACTGAATATTTGGGGCAGTAGGTTGGTGAAAACAGAGTCAAAATAAACTGTGTGTTCATAGTTCACCCAGTGTCAAAGGGGCCGCTTAGCACCGCTCTTTAAATATAACTTAATTTTTGTATAGCAAAGGGACACAACAGCCCAAAGTGCTAACATTCAATATATATGGGGTTTTGGATACACACTATGGATCAACATCATGAGATTTGCTGAGAGGATATCATTAGGATACTGACCGGAGTTTGTGGCATTGAGGGTCTGTCGAGGAACAAACTCAGGACAGTTAATAAGCTGGGAGAAGTCGGTGCGAGGGGAACCAACGTTGGTAGGGGTGGGAATCGGCCAACGCTCAGGGTCTGTTTTACAGCGGATCCTTTCATCGACCAGCTCCACCTCTGTGCTGCTCTTCAGAGCCTGCAGAAAAGGATTTAATCGCAGCAAGGAAAATAAATTCCAATTTCAAAATGCGAGATAGATACCAGAGCCAAGCATTAAAGTCAAGGCATGTAGTTAAGAATATAAGAACTTTTAGATTAGCATTGAAAAAAAACATAATTACACACACACTTATTTTTAAAACAACGTTAAATCATAGCTTTACAGCCTGAGCACACGCAGCATTTACACTGATGATGTGATGCTACCTCAATGATGAGGCTGACGTCAGTGGTGAGGGCCTGCACTCTGTGGAAGCTGGCGATGAGGGAGATGGGGAGGAAACCCTGCGCGTCCATTTTTCTCCTCAGGAAGAAGTCTCGCTCCAGATTGTGGAGGCTAAAGTAGTACTCACTGAAAAGGAAGGAGGACACAATACATTTAATCACCAGCACAAATAAAACAAAGTTATTTAATAGTCCATAAAGGAGCAGATTGCCCATTTTGAAGTATTCTAGTGAAGCTGGCAAATTCGTGCCTGTGTCCCTGAGGCTCCATTGATTTCAGCAATCAGGAACTATTTCTGAAGAATTTACAATACTCTGTGTTACAGCAACATTTCAGTCTAGTATTGAGGTAGAAACCTGTAAGTCACCAATATAAAGAAGTATAAAAGAAATAGATATTAAGAAATCATAATTTCTTTTATAATCCTTATCAAAAAAAGACATAGTCTGACTTCAGCATCATATCTAGACTGGAAGAGCTCCCTGCTGACTGCCTGTCACACTATTTGAAATCACCATGGCACACTTTAGTGCCCACCCTGCAGGCAGTAAGTAGCCAGAGTAACGTCGGCTGAGTGAGCAGCCTGAATAACGCTGAGTGAGACGAGAAAGGAGAAGACAAGAGTGGCCTCTCTATCCTCCCTCACCCACTCTTCCTCCCCTTCTCACCCTCTAACAGTTTTTTTTCCACGGTCACTCCTGGGTATAATTCATCTCCTGTCCCCTTCAAATCACTCAGACTATATTTAGGATTTCACCTCACCATCCAGTCTGAACAGCAATGAGGCCAAAAGTGTCAGGCAGACAAGCAGTGGACACTGCCCCCTGCAGGCCACCCTGAACCCAGATCACTGCCTATCACACATGTACTGAGACATCCTCACCCCTCTTCTATAGAAGCTTCTCTCTCATCTCTTTCAGACGTTATTTTTGATCACACTAGTATGAAAAATTCACTACAGAAATAAAGACAGACCTTCATGAATTTATGGTCTTAAACTGAGTGACTTTTAAAAGAATACTCGAGGAAATAAGAGAACAACAAAATCAGAAAACACTTCACTTACTATGTTACACAAGGGAAGGAAGAACAGGAAATTTAGCTTTAACGGTGCCTAAAAGTCATTACTGACTATGAAAATGTGATTATTCATATAAAGACACAAACTGAAGAGGAAAATGTATATAAGATAAAAATGAACCATGTTAATGTTGAGTAGAAAGTGGCTGCAGACTGGCACTACAGCCCCTGGCAAAATGATGAAATCACTCGCTTTTTTATTTTGTAGCAAATAAAAACACAGATCTGACACACATCTGTTTTGTTTAAGAGCTGAACATTATACTGCATGAAAAACTGTTCAGAATTATTTTAATTAATGGCTTTTTTTCAACAGATGAAGTCGAAGAAAAGGACTCGCCCCAATTAATCTGTTGAGATGTGGACTTCACGAATAAAAAGAAAGATTCATCATCATCTTGATAGATCAACTCTACGGGATGGAGCCTGTCATGGCCCATCACCTGAGATCCAACTCCACATCATAAAGAAAGGAGGGAATTTGGAATATTTTCTTCATTCATCTGTATGCGTTTCACTGGAACAGCACCAGACAAAAGTTTAGCATCATCTCAGCAGCCAATCATCACTTTCCTCCCATCGTCCACAGTTCACAGTTGTTTCTCGTTAAACCTCCTGACATATTGTTTTCTTCCGTTTAGGTGTTTGTACTGGTTTTCTTTTTGGCTTTTCCATTTCGTTCAGCACATTCCTTTCAGTTCTGCCACAAACACTGCCTCGTATTTCTATCCATTTTGTTGTTGTTGTGCATTTTATGTTCTCAAGTCATGCAGCTTTGAGTTTTCTGTCCTGATGCTTTGGATTTCACGATGATCTACCCATGCATGTTCCTCTTGTAACCTACCCATTTTGTTTGTACCTGTTCCAAATTTTAGAGGCAGCAAACATCCTTTGCCACACTCCATGTTGCATTCCCGTCTTTAAGGAATACTATTAACATGTCTCTGGCAGGGATGCTAAAATTGGCGAATGGATTGCTTTGCATAGTTGGACCTGCTCTGGTTTTTGTTTGAGAAACGCAAACAACAAAATGACCTGATTTCCCCCCCCCGCTTCTACTTGATGTGGCAAAAAAATATGTCATTGATTAAAATAACCATTTTTAAATTTTAATTTGAAGTACGCTTCATGAAGCTGGAACATCACGCTATTAATAGTAAAAAGTAATAAGAGCCTCCGTAAGATAGGACAATATTTTTTCCAGGTATTAAATTCTTACATTTGCCGTTTGATGTATTCCTTAAGCAGCTTTTCATCCACCGTGTACATCTGGAGTTTGTTGCCATCACTGTAGTAGTAAACCATGTTGGTGCCAAACTCTGCAGGGGCCTGAGCAGAGCCATCAGATGACTGAGAGTCTCCAAAGTTTAGAGGGTATTCATATCGCCCTAAAAACAAAACAGAAGGAAGAAATAATGGCATATCAAGGAGAGAGAACACTTCAAAAAGCTGGATTTTCTTGTCTTTGACAGAAATTGCATTGCTGATGATTCTGCTTCCAATTTATGTGTGGCAATAAATGAAAAACACTAGTCTGCACCTCGCCCACGACCTCTTCCGCGTCCACGTCCCTTCCCTCTTCCTCGTATTCCTCCACGAACACTCCCACCGTCGCTCCGGATGCTTGTAGCATCATCGCCATAGTCCCGCGGCTCTCTTCGCCAGCCTATGAGCAAGAAAACATACATTCGTGATCAAAGCTTAAAATTTCTTCCACGTACTGCTGAAGGGCATGAACAAGAAACTCAATGTAAGAAAACTGCTATTTTTCAATAATTTGTGGTAACCGTCTAAAGCTGCAATATAAAAGTTGTAAATAAACCCTAATAACAACCAGATCATCTAAACTACTTTTTGGGGATGACAAAAGAACAGCTACTTTCAGCACAGATGATAAAAACATAAAAATGTCCGACAACATCCAGTTAGCTCAACAGCTTTATAACAAGCAGCAGCAGCAGCAGCCTGTTCTCGTAGCAGAGATCTGAAACCATTTAATATTTGTTTTTATTTGCAGGAAAAATTACAAACATTTGGTTTTGTTGACAATTTGTATGAGAATAAATGTCAAAGAAGCTTTAAAACATCCATCTGATGCCAAATTAAAAAAATTTAAAAAAATGAGTCATGCTTTCATTGAGCCATGCAGTAGGAAAAAAGCCATGTGGACACTAAAGACAGATGGCAGCTTGCTGAGCAAATGTTAAAAAGATACCAGAGAGATAAAGAGCAAAGCCAGCCCAGCGAAGTGAGGAAGAAAGAAAAAGACTGAAGGCGTGAACAGTAAACAGTGAGCTCGTGGCCACTTACTCCTGGTGCTATCATGCGCCCTGTTATTATGGAGCGTTTGATTAGGCGACGTGAGGTCAGACGAGTCATCGATGGGCTCTGTGTCTGAGCGTGCTGGGTCCCTGCCGGGCGTCTTGGCATCATCATCCCGGGACACTTCCTCCAGCGGCAGAGAGACCCACTTACGTTTGTTACCTAACGATGATTGCACACCGAAAACAAAGCTTGTAGAGTTTTGGTCCAAAAGGGGGGGAAAATAAAAAAGATCAAATAAAGAAATAAAGCTCCATGGTGACTAAAACTGCAGCGTAAACCTTTCATCATAGCAATGAATGACTACTTAATCGTTTTCCAGGTTTGTTTAGCAAATAAAGGGCTTAAAAGTCTTTGTTCTCATGTACCCATAGCTTCTAGAGTTTTTGGACTAATGCCCTGTACTCAGGTTTTGTAGCCACATAACTGCAAACCATGTGACATTAACTTGTTTGCCATTTTGGATGTGTGACGCTGTAGCTTCAGTGAATAATGCCTCAGTCACACAGGCCTAGAGACTAGTCGGTGTCCAGTTGTGACATTGTGGCAGTAATGTCGATTCTCCAAGTACGTGTGGTGGCAACCCCCCCCCCAAAAAAACCAGGCAGGCATAGCCCATCCACACAGACCCTCACACTGACTGCCTGATAATGACATTTAGGTTACTGGGACTCAAGGAAACTGTAGCGGACGCGCAGACGCAGAAAGTATGATCCCCACCTGCCAATTACTTTCCAACTGTGGAACACAAAAGTGCAACACAAACCGGGAACAGAGAGCGTTTGCCTTCAGAGTTTAAGTTGCGACTCAGTGCTTCAACCAACAGGGTTCAAAAGGCACAGCTTCTACAAGGTTTTCTGTTTCTGATTTTTGTTGTACTTTTTCAAGTTTTACTACCGATCAGTTAGCAAGTTTTTGCAGACCAGTGAGCGTCTTGCATGCAAACCATGGACTACTGATTAAAGTAATCAGAGTTCGGTTTTGGGTGTTCTTTGCAACTGATTTAACATAGCGACTGCCAGGAAACTCCAAGGACCACTCACAATTGGATCGGAGAATCCACATTATTCCCTTGTGACAAGTGGTTATCAATCACCTCTTGTGGAATATGTGCACGCAAGAAATTATAAAGTTTAGAATTTTAGAGAAATTTTAACTATGGATAGCTGTTCATGGAGTAGGTATTTAGTCTCTAGGCCTGTGTGACTGGTGCTTTAGCAAATCGATTTCACAACAATGGCAACTGCCATCAATCTCCAGCAAGCTCTTGTCAACTGGATGGGGGAAAAACTGTTTCCCTTGCAACTGGTGGTTGCCACATAGTCACTGGTTTGTCTCTAGGTCTGAGAGATTTTGTTGCTTCATTTAGCAGCTTTTTGCATCTCTATAGAACATATTTGTCAATTACTTCTACATAGTTTTGTTCTTTTTAACAATGTGATTTTAGGCATTTTGTACATTTTGCATTTTGTTTAATTTTTACCCCTACACTACACTTTGACTGTTCATTACTATAATGATTTAAGCCCAGAGTGAAATTTTAAATTATTTAAGTTTTGCGGCTGATTTAAACTCTATATTAGGTCAAAACATAGTTTAAGAATTTATTTTATTTTATTTCGAAACAAAACTTTTCACTTCTAGTTTAGAATTCGAGGAGTTAATGAAGGTGCTTATCTCTGAATGGCTTCCACAAAGATTGGTGCCTGTGATGTTTACAATGTAGGAGTGGATCATTGAAAGAGAAACACGTAAGATAATCACAGCAGAGCATGCACAAGTCTTCACCAGCCAGCAATTATCGAGTTAATACAGTTACAGACATGCTAAAAAATACAAATCATCACAGTCGAGTGAAAAACATGCATCTCCAAATTTGGAACTCAAGAAACATCTGTATGAAAAAAAACACATTCTGGAGATGAATAAATTCACAAGACGGTGATGAAATGTGTGTGAATCAGATTCAATCAGGATTGTAGCCACTGTCATTAGCCTTATCCAAACCATTTAAGAGAGAGAGAAAGAGAGAGACAAAGCTTAATCTCATCAACGACTTGCTCTCCCATACCTCCTCTCTTCCTCAGGTTGGCACTCTTGGCGTCCTGTCCTGCTTTTGACTCTTCATCTTTGGTCAGCTCTCCCATCGGCTCCACCTGAGCCTCCTGGTTCTCTTTGCTCTCACCTCCATCATGGCTGCTCTCAGATTTTCTCTCTGGTCGCTCTCTTTTCTTCTCCTTATCTCTGCGCAAAGAGGGAGGCTTCTTTCCATTGTTGTTGAGGACATTTTGTTGTTGCTAAAATTTTAAAGGGGGGAAAATACCAGCTGTTAGTCACACCTTTATAGAACAATTTCAATTTTGTGGGCTTTTACTAATATGTTTCCTGCTCTGTGGACTTGAATTCTTTGCACAAGTAAGAAAATATACAATATATTGTTTTAGATGCAATTATAGTTTAATCTCAAGGCTTAAAGAAAACTGCACAACTGGCAGAAACAAGCACCTCATTTCCAACACTGTGACAATGACAACATTTTTAATAACTTAAATATTCTTCGTGATGAAAAACACATCAGTTGCTTCTCCAGTTAATCAAACTTTACATTTGAAGATTTTTAAGTATTTACTGATATTTTTGACTTTTCTGAATTCATCAGATCTTGAACTGTACTGAAGATTAAGTGCTGGAGAATCAATCTCTCAAAACAGCAAAGATTGAGGAAAAGGAAAAATCTAGAGTCCCCTTAGTTAGTTATATTTCCACCGCTGTCGCCTGTACTATACAAAACCTGAAGTAGTTGTTAGAAGAACCTGAGGTGAGTGTAAAAATTTTCAGTCAGCTGAAGACCTGTTTCAGCTTCATCGGGTTCTGAATCACACATCTGACCATGTGAGATCAAAACCAGAATACCTTTTTACTTTTATAAGACAGCCCCTTTTTTAAAACCTGCACCAACCTTCTGCAAAGCTACACCCTGAACACTTCAGAATGCTTCTAGCGCTCCACCTAGTGAGCATTAATTGGAAAAATAAATCCGTCTTTGACACGGCTAGTAGAAGCAGCAGAAAACAAGCTCTCATTGCTTATAAAAGTAGTTGCATTCACACATATTATACCTCTTTGGCCAGTTCTCCAGGTGTAGGCCAGTTTGTGATGTCACTGAAGTCACTTGACTGTGAAAGAGGAAGAAAGACTGTCAGCTTTCAAAGGATGATACCTAATGATCAGAAATCTTTTCATTTGATTTAACATTGGGTGGTCCGAGCAGGTAGCACTGAAGTGCCCAGCACTGAGAAAAAGGAGGTCAGCGCTGTGTGTGTGCGGGGGAAAACTGCAAACAACCGTGATAAACATAGTGAGTCAATTTCCACTGCTGAAAATTCCATAAATTTGGACAAACTGATATGGGATCAAGGTTAGGCAGACAAAGGGTACGCACTCCAGAAGTGATGAGTATGGTGGGCAGAAAAAATAAACACAAACTCAAATGCTGATTTCTCCAACCATATCCATTCTATGATATGAAGTGCATCAAACAGAAAGTCAACTAACTTTATCCTAAAGGGATTCAGGCTTTTAAACAAACCCTGCTCTAATGCATGTGTACTGACCGAAAAAGCTTCTGTTCCAGTTCATCCCAAATTATTGTTTTTGAGACACGATACAACAAAAGGAGTAGCAGTCATTGGAGGTAACAGATCATAAGCACAGCAAAAACAAAACACAAAACTCTCTTCATATGTAAAGAGTGGCGAATACAGAAACCGGGCGTGCAAGAAATACTATTTAAAGTTATGAAACTACTTGTTACATTTTTCTTAACACATATGAAGGGGCCAGGCTTGGTGATTCAATGCATTTAACATCAGTTTGCTTATTTTGTGTATGACTACCAGAAAACATTCAGTAACTGTGTAGTAATGATAATATGGGGTCCTGTAGAACTGTCAGTATGACCCTGATGAGGAAAGGTCTGCAGGTTGCATTATAATTCCTCAGGTTACATAAAAGCCCACAATATGTGGCAAAAGCATGAATAGGTAAGATGGTATGTCACACTTTAAGCACATATAATAGTATTAAAAACACAGTGTATCAATCCTCAGTGGAATTAAAGATCCACTGAGTGGATGCACTACTAAACACTTCCCCTACTTAACAATCATAATATGTATTTTTTTTTGGTCAGCAAACATGACCATTTTATATACGATATTATTTTCACATAATCCAAATCCCTTCTAAATATGAACTTCAAGTAACTGCAGTGGAAAAACTGGTTGGAAAAGCAAACAAAAAACCACAGGTCAGCAGCTTAAACCAGCTAACAGGCTATCAGCAGATGGTTATTTCCCATTCTAAATGTCAGTACCTACCAAAATCCACAGCAACGAAATGTGAACATGTGATCATTTTATAGTGGTTTATTTGCCATGAAGAAAAGACTACAAGCAAAACCATCGCTCTTTATATTAGCTGAGACATTCAACAACACTTTGTGGTTACTTTGCTGTAGAAATAATTAGTAAGATGTGGCCTTTTTTGTGCTAACTGTTGATGTATACCTCTTTCGTGACATTTTCAAGACTTACCTGAGCAACTATGGACATTAAAGAAAAGAATAGAAACGTAAAAAAGGATTACCTTGCTGGATTTTCTCGTTCTGGGCTTGGTGGCGCGGACGACTTTCGGAGCATTTTGCTGATCTGCGGATACACAATCAATAACTGAGAGTGAGGTCATTATGTTTGACAGACAGGAGAGGACTAGATCCAAAGGGTTTCAGTCCTTTTCAACTCTCTGAATTTAAGAAGAGCTTTGAGGAAGTTTCCGATTGAGAAAGATTGCTCAACACTGGAGTTAAAAAGTCGAGTCATCTACTCTTGCATGCGCTGCTCTGCTGTGTTTGAACACCATCGGATATTTCTGTCAGTACAGAAAGAATAAATGTGCTCCCCCCATGGACTAAGTGACACGACTTGTTGAGGGTGTTTTGTGCACAGGCAGCACCAGCGGTATGTGGCTGCGTCTCTGCAGGCTGCTGCAGCCTGGGAGTGGCCCACTGCAGCCTGACAGCTCCTATCAGCTCGACAGAGGATGGTCAGATTGATAAGAGAAACAGGGACGAGGCTTCCATATGAATGGGTGTATGCCTGAATGAGCCTTCAGACATCCACCCACAAGACTGGTTGTACAGTGACGCTGTAAAATGATGCCTGTGGTCTTGCCAGAGTCGTGCGCTTAAAATATAGCTCCCTCTTGGTTGCTCTGCGCTCTGACACACATTCATAACTCAAATTTAGCTGAACGGTCTGAACTCAAGAAAGCTGTATTTCAGAGTCGACTGTCACGTGTACGATAAAATAAATGCGATCACTCAGTAACCAATCAGCAGCCTCATCAGTCAATCAAATGAACTGTTGATACTGAAATGATCAACTGATTATATATTATAGAGAGAAAGGTATTCGATTCAGTTGTGATATCTGATTATTAAAAGCAGAGCTAAAAAACAGATTACAGACAGACTTGTGTTTAGTATTACTCCTCATGGCTGGTCATGAACCCTACATCCTACATATCCCACAATGCTTGATGGCTTCTTTTAACTAAACTTTTCCTACCTTCTAGACCTCCAAATATCTTAAACTTTACTACCCCCACCCACCGCCATTTTTTTAAATACAGGCTTTCAGCATCAAAGTTGATTTATTACTAACACTAAGAGGAATCAGTTAAACTTCATGTGCACCATCAATGACCTGCTACTTCAGTATTGTTATTCGTCAACTAAATGTCTTTTAGCTGTAGCTTTAAATGCACAAAAAGATCACTGTCTTATAGAGCTTAAACTCTTCTGTTCATTTTTAGGGTGTCATTTGATTCTGTATTTTGTCTGAGTATCGGTTTTCATTCTTCTCATTGTTTCTGTGTGCCCTGTACTGTGTACAGTTATGTGTACTTGTTATGGTTGCCACATTACATGAGTAAATTAAATAATAAATACGAAACAGATTTTAAGAAATGATCAGCAATCAGGCAAAAAAAATTCATGACACAAAAAATGACCCATTTGTGTCACTATAAAATGAATATTATGTGGTTTGCAGAGTAATACTGGCACTGGGGAGTATCTAGAAAGGAATGAAGGGTATTTTGGGGTTTTTTTTTAAATCAACTGACAAATTAAATGTAGCTCCATTTGCAAACCTCACTTTTTTCTCCATTATTTTTTAATATCGAACATACTTTAAGCTTATCAATGTTTGCCAGACTTGGCTCAAGTGACTTATTCTTTTTTTTTTTTTTTTACTAAAACAAACGATTTACTGGTCTCACTCATAATTGTTCGATTCTTTCAAAATAAATATAATCATTAGATTACAACCCTGTCCCGTTTTATCTTATCCACCTGTTCAGCCACTTTATTCTGATACTTTTGCTTTACTAGTGACAGTGAGGAGCTGGCTGGCCGGTGGGAGGAACTGCAGACAGACAGGCCATTGGACATGCAAAACGTGCCTGTAGAGCAGCAGGAACAGTTAGCCAGGCTGTCTTGGCGCTTACTTAATTATTTATTTGTTTGTTTTTAGAGTGTCAAGCATGTAATCACGACATTAAGAATGATTACGTCCCACATTCAGGTTTTCGTGTGCTTTCACTTCACAGACACCAGCTCTGACCCTCGATCAAGAGGGGGGAAAGCAGCACGAGAGTTAGCTGGTAGTGGCTAAAAGAAGTAGCAGTTGTCAGCAATCAACACGTGGTGCTACGGAGCAATCCGAGCACAGAGGGGGATGGGGCAGTATGCCCCCATCAACATCTCTCGACCGCGCTGACATTTAAGTTATGCACTCCATTCAACTCTAAATAAGCCTAAATGAGATATGTCAGGGCTGTGCAGCAGAGATTAATGTTGATTTCTCTGCAGTGGAGCTGCTAAAATGCTGCAAAGCAAAAAACGTGTTTAATAGCTGCGGCTGCAGAGGGAGCTGTGTGGCCAGCTGTTACCATATTGCAAAGTTTAATCTGTCTTAATACATGAATTTTTGTTTTTCAAATCCGTCTCACCTTTGTCTTGGGAGCTAGAGTTGGTATTGCTGACCGGCACTCTGCCCGTGGTCCTTTTAGTCCACGGGTTGACTTTCGGCGGAGGCGCTTCAACAACTTTCTTCTTCACCGTCTCAACAGCCGAGTCAGCGTTACTACTTTGGTCGTTTTCTTTACAGTTTTCTTTGCTTTCCTTTTCTATATCCGCTGGGCTCTTGGGAGCCCCGGAGTCGTGGCTGTCCACTAGTTGTTTTTCCAAGACTTTCTGCCCCTGATCTTGTCCTTTGTCCAGGCGAGCACCCTGGGACGTGTTTTGGTTCTTCTCCACCACTCCGCTCGGGCTGGCCGCTGTCAAACCCGAGTCAACCTGAGCACACTCAACCTCTGTGGACATCCTGCTAGTTTCCTAACAGCGCACAGTGTTAAATCCAGTGTGAATTGTTGGTCCTTGCTCTCTTATCCCCAAGAAAAGTCGTGAAAAGCTCAAGGGGCGACCACATCCACAAGTTGAGGTAAACAACTTCTGGGCTGGACCTCGCTAGCCAGCTAGCCAAGTAGCTCTTGGAGCTAAGTCCTAGCTAGCTAGCGACCGACCATGCAGAAGTCAGCGAGCCCGAACTAAACGTTGTTGTTTTTCACTCTAATTGACTGTTTCATATGAACAAATAATTACCTCTGAGTTTGTAGTTTGTCACCATGTAAACCACTCACACTCTATTCTTTCTCCAACGACTTTCTGTAACTTTTTCTTTTAAAAAAACTACTACAGCGACCTCCTCTCTGGTTTCAACTCCACGCTACCAGCCAGGAGCTCGTGGAGCTACGCTGTAAACAGTGACTCTGGTGCCCCCAGCGGTCACGTACTGGTAATGCAGCAAACGGTATAAAATGGAATAAATGTGTATTGTTGTTGGTTTGATCTATTAAATCAAACCATAAAGGGCGACTGTCACAAAATAGCAATGATGGATTTATTTTTTTTTTTCAGAGAAAACAATCTACACTTGACACACTTGTTCAAATATTTATCAAAAAGAACATGAAGGTAA